>NC_045778.1:27613903-27916933 GCF_008692025.1 Phocoena sinus
AACCCTGTTCCAGGGCTGACGTCCTAGAGGGTATTTGGCATATCTGTGGCATTTATCAAGGACTCTGTACAAATGGAGTTGCCTGAGATAGAACGCAAAGGCAGTGGCTGCTGCAGTGGGATTCAGGCGGAAGGGTAGCGTCGGCCTTGACCCTGAGACCCATTTGCCCTTTGCCATTGGAGGGCTCTGTGGGTCTCTCTCAGGCTGCTTGTGTTCCTGGCTCTCTATTCAGACACACATCCTCCTGAGCCACCTTAGGGGGAAGTGTGGTCTGTGGAAAAGGCTTGGACTTGGGACAAGAAGATGGAAGTCTGGTCTGGCCAAGAGCTAGCTTTGGGGCCGTGGTCCAGTTTTTTCTCCTGTGTAGGCCCCAGTCGCCTCATCTGTAAAAGGAAGAGATGAAATGCTTGTGGGTTTCCAGACCTTTCCTTTGTCCACCTCACAGGTGAGGGGAAGCTGGGATGTGGACTCTGACCCCTCTCACCTCCGCCTCAGCCCCAGGCCTTCTACCCTGATCTACTTACATATTAGACTTTGGCAGAGGATTCATTGGGGGAAAAGTGCTGCTATTCAAAGAGTTTTAAAAACCGCCTCCATGTTCTCCCCTGTCTAGTCAGGACTTTTCATTCTTTGCATCCCAGTATGCATCATGGTACTTCTAGCATGTCCATTTTATGAGGCCAGCTTATGGGATTTTATTCTAGTCATTGAGCTGTCCTCCTTCTCTCTCAGCCACCTGTGGGGACCAAAAGTCAGGACAAAGCCAGAGAACTTGCTGAAGGAAAGCTTTGGAGATGAGCGGGGAGAGAGAGAGCTTGGAAGGGGGATGGCATAGAAGACCATGTCCTTTATACCTGTGTTGTTCTGTCCCTTTTAGCCCTCATCATAGCTCTGGATGAACGGACAAGCACAAGGAACTATGGAGTCGCAACTTACATAGTATCTAAAATAGTATTGATGCCTTAGATTTGTTCAGTGTTTTGAAATCTTGAAAGCAGTTTCGTTGCCATTGCTATTTTGGCTATTTTGAATAACCCCCAAAGGTGGGAAAGGCAGAAGTTGTTGTCCTAGGTCGAGAGCTGAGGGCATGAATAATGCCTGTCACACAGACCTAAGGGCCAAAAGCAGGACCCAGTCTCCCTACTCTTGCCCCAGCACGGTTTCCATTCCTCTCTTCCACAGTCAGGGTTTCTCAGTGACCCCGAAGTCAGTATTGCGATCGTGGAGATGCCGGTGGAGATGCCGGTGGAGAGAAGAAATTCATGTTGGTCTGTTTCCTTCTTCCTGTGGATGTTGTCTTCTTCCCTTGCTCTCCCCATCCAAGAAGAATGTCTTTTGTCCTTGGGATGGCTTTAGGCAGCCTCTCCATCTGCTGCTTTGCCTTCCCTCTCCTCCCAGCAGGAATCAGGGTGATTATGGGGCCTTCTCTTAGGCGAGGTGTTAAGGGTTTATGTAGTGCTTGCCGACGGATGGCTAATGGACTCGGTTGGGTTGTTTCAAGGAAAGTTTCCCACAGTCTGATACTAAAGTGCAAGCCTTGAGTGAAGCTTTTATCACTCTTTCACCAGGCTCATCAAGGACTTCCTTTTCCTCTCTGGAAATTGTATTTCATGCAGTGTATTTCTGATCCAAGCGTTACATCAATCAGCAGTCCAATGTAGGTTTGTGGTTCTCCTGGAGCGTTTTACAAGCAGGGATGGGGTTTCTTATGCTGGTCTGCTTGACTCTCTCGTACTCTTGGAAAAATACTCAAAGTGCAGTTTCCTTCCATCTATTATGATCTGTGTGTTTTTTTGTTTGTTTTTTTTTAGTTGCTATTAGAATTATTGGTTTTTCCAAGGCATTATCTTAATAAAGACATTCCTTTCTGGGCTGTGTTTGACCTGTGGTGAGATTGGGAATCTGTTTATTCTCATGGTTATTGTAAAGTTAGGGATTTCAGAAAACTGAGAAAAATGGGAGCCTTTGAAACGTGATCTCCTTGGCCAGTGACTTCTCTGTTGCTGCAGGGATGCTGGATGTAGACTCAGCCTGTGCCTTTCAGTCTAGGGCGGTTTGTGTTTTTGAGAAAAGCCCCACCCCCCACCCCCTGCAACGGTCAAGTTTTTCATGTTTTGGATGTCAAAGAAAGAAACAAGACATTTTAAACTACTAACAGTGGCGGAAGTATTGGATGACAAGGAAGGGGAAGGGAGATCTGGGACTTGGGCATCTCGCCCAGGCTGTTGTCTGAACGTGTAACAAACGTGACTTTGATGTGTTGGATCACAGAAGCCAGGGCTGGTGATCACAGTGACTAGCGTGGCATTCATTGACCAAAAGTCCACCTAAGAATTAGGAGCTAAGGTCATGAGCTGGTCTCAGTGAAAGGAAGGAGACCCTGGAGTCTGGGATTTGAGCGTTTTTTGTCTGTTTGTTTGTTTGTTAACAAATATTTTTTAAAGGGTAAGAAAATTGCTCCCATTCTCCAAGTAAAAATATTTAGCTGACATTTTCTTATATTGGGTCCAAAGATGGAGATTTTTTTCTTTTTTAATTATTTTTTTTAATTGGAGTATAGTTGATTTACAATGTTGTGTTAGTTTCTGCTGTACAGCAAAGTGAGTCAGTTATACATACACATATATCCACTCCTACTTAGATTCTGTTCCCATATAGGTCATTACAGAGTATTGAATAGAATTCCCTGCAGAGAAGGGGATTTGTCCCCCAAATGCTATCCTACACATACAAGGATTAAAATGGGGAGTAACTATTTTGCCCTTCTCAGTTTTTTGAAATTCATCCGAAGCCATTTTGAAGAAACCTCCGCCAGCAACTGTGACAGGGTATCGCAGCTGTCTGGGGTTTTTTTTTTTTTTCTTTCTGTTATCTTTCCTTTCTTTAAGAAAAGAGTCGTTTTAGAGGCAGCCGTGACAGCTCTGTCATTTCACTCACACCTCTAAATTTCTCTTTCTGTTGTCAGTCGGCAGACAGCAGTCTCAGGGTTCTGATGGGCCTGAGTGATGTCCAAATCCAGGAGAGATTGGAGAGGGGCCTGGAGCAGTACGTCAGAAGCAGTCATCTTCTGCCTTTATTCTTAGAAGAATTGTCAGGAGTGAAGAAGTTCCCCTGTGCCAGGATCATCCCCAAACCTCCACTGCTGCCGTCTGCAGCATGCATGGGGTGGGGCTGGAGCAGAATTTCCAGAAATTCTTGTTAAGAGGTTGTATTGAGCTCCTCTGGCCTATGTGTTACCCTTGGGCATTTTTTTTTTTTAAGACTTAGGTTTTTCTTTAGAGCAGTTGTAGGTTCACAGCAAAATGGAGAGGATGGTACAGAGACTGCCCATGTACTCCCTGTTCCCACATGACCTCCATCCCCCACCAGAGTGGTCCATTTGTTACCGCTGATAACCTACACTGACACCTCATAATCACCCAAACTCCATAGTCAACATGAGGATTCATTCTTGGTGTTGTACATTGTGGGTTTGGATAAATGTGTGATGCCATGTATCCATCACTATAGCGTCATAGAGAATATTTCCATTGCCCTAAAAATCCTCTGTGGTCTGCTGATTCATCCCTCCTCACCCTGAGGAAATTAATACTGCACTGAGAGTAAGTCCTTTCAGGATGAAACGAGTTCACCATCAAAACAGCAACAGCTCCTAAGCTTTATGAGTACCTACCTCCCAGGCGCTGGGTTTTGCATGCACTACCCCATTCATTTTCCAAGGCCCTGTGGTAGGTACTATTTTTCATCCCGTTTTAGTGATGAGGCACCCAAGGCTCAGCTCCGTTAAACAACTTTAGTAACTTGCCTAAGGCCCTGCAGCAAATGAGTGACAGAGCTGGGATTCACATTCAGGTTTATGTGACACTGTTGCCCCAATGGCTTAAGCTGTATGTGGTTCTCATATACCACGGCTGTCTTTTTTCCACGATGCAAGGAAACCTGACCGTAATGATCTGCAAGACAGGCGAGCTTTGTGCCCTCACCCTCTGAAGCATGAAGGTCCCTGGATTAAGAAGCAGAGTGATGGCAGCAGCAGGAGTACGGGGGTGGCAAAGATGCCCCAAGGGGTGGGGTAGAAAGGCCACCTGCCCCCAGAAGGAAGGGTTCTCTAGCTGAAAGCAACCTGGATTTAGAGTATCTACAAAGGGGACCCCAAAATGTGTAGTCACATTGTGCTTGGTTTAAGTCACGTGGTGGAGCCTAATTTACCTCTTGGTTCTGAGCCGTCCTGCCAGGCCTTGGCATGCGGTTTGGGCAGTCCCTGCCGTGTAGATGTTGGCGGAACTATGAACAACAGATTTTCCATTTTTAAAAGGGTCGATTCTACCTCTTCTTTTATCTGTGGTATACCGCTGTCCCCAGGTTTTCTTCTTCTGTCTTCTGTTCATTTCTCTTAAAGGTCCAGCATCCTCTTTATCCACGAGTGTGTCCTGCGTTCCACTGAACTGTCCCCTGAGGCTGCCGTGCCAGCGAGGCTGATGACACACCTTGTGAAGCATGCTGCTGCCTGTAACTCACTGATGTTCAGGGCCAAAGCTTTCACGGGACGAGCTAACCAGCAAAGCCTGTTGCTCATTATTCCTCCAAAACATACTTGTTAGGCATCTGGTTTCTGGAGGGTATGTCCATGGGGAGTTTGTTGAACTTCTTTGGGCTTTTGTTTGCAAAATGGGAATGACAGCAGCACCTGCCTCGTAGGGTGGTTGTGACTGGTAATCGTAATCATAGTTAACACTTTCATAGCCTTTACTTAGGCCCAGGCCTGTTCCAAGAGCTTCCCATTTGTTAATGCATTTAATCATTACAGCGACTCAGTGAGGTTAGTGCTGCTTTTCCCTCATTTTGCAGATGCGGACACTGAGTTGTAGAAAGCTTAAGCTAAAGGTCAGACAGGTAGTAAACAATGGAGCAGAGATTGAAAATGAAGTATTCGTGCTCTTCTCACCCTCCTATACCTTTCCTGTGATTTAATGCCTGCAAAGTGCTTGGTGTCATGCTGGGCACATAGAGTTTAGTAAATATTGACTCCCATAAATAATAATTACAGTATTTACTATTATTAATACTCGGCATCTTGTTAGCTGCTCGTAGTAAAGGTGAGCAACCCAAGACTGGTTCACTTGTGTATTTTACAAACTAATGAGGAATAGAGATGCTTAAATGGGCAATAGTCATCAAGTATGGTCAAGCTATGATAGAATATTTGCAGGATTCTGTGCAGGGAACAATGATTTCTTTAAATAACAATTGCTGAGAACTTTTGTCTCATGTCAGGCAGTGTGCTAAGTCCTTTAGGAGTGTTACTTCCCTTAATTCTACATGGTGATAATATTATTGTTCCATTTTATAGGCGCTGAGGATTAGAGAAGATGAGTGACTTGTCCAGGGTCACTAAGGGCCAATAAGTGTTCAAGTTTGGACTTGAACCCAGGGCTCCTTGACTGAAGGCCCTGGACTCTAAGCCACTGCCCTACATACCTGAGTGTCCATATGTTGACAGTTTTTTCCAAGGACTTCCTGATCCTTCCCAAACAATGGAAACGAGGGTGACCAAATGGGAATGAGGTCATACCTCCATCGCCACTTTTCCTCTAGGAGAGTTTCCAGAAAATTGATAGTGAGTTGGATGGACGCCATTATTTCTATTCGGTGATTGGCCCTACTTCTTTGGAGTGGCCCATGTTGGACCTTCCTCTTCCACGTGTGCTCATGTGACCCTGTCTTCATGGAATGCCAGTGACTGTGTTCTCAGGGCCAGGTGTGGTGCCCCATATTCTGTGGCCTTCCTTGAAATGGTGTTCTCTCCTTTCTTTGAACCTTGGACTCTAAACCGTGCACTTAGGTACCGCTACCCCATTTTCCCTTGGTTCTATTTCGTGTGTATTAGGCTGCTCTGACCAACTCTCTTCAAAGCTCTCTTGCAAATGGAAGCCGTGTCTGCTCAGCATTCATCACAGGCTGAGGAGTAAACCAGGCCTCCCAAACTAGGAGTCATTCTTTTTTGCGGTTTTATTTACTTATTTATTTTTGCGATATGCGGGCCTCTCACCGCTGTGGCCTCTCCCGTTGCGGAGCACAGGCTCCGGACGCGCAGGCTCAGCGGCCATGGCTCACGGGCTTAGCCACTCCGCGGTATGTGGGATCTTCCTGGACCGGGGCACGAACCCATGTCCCCCGCATTGGCAGGCGGACTCTCAACCGCTGTGCCACCAGGGAAGCCCTAGGAGTCGTTCTTAATTTCTTTCTTTCCTTCACCTCCACATCCAACCTATCCTATCAGCTGCACTCCTAAACTACTTCCTGAGTCTCCTCCAGCAGCACCTGGCTCACGCCCAGGGACGCATCCCGTCTTGCTGGGACAACCGTAGCAGCTTCCTCTCTGCCCTTTCCCCTTCCCTGCCTGCGTCCCCGTGATCCATTCACCGCGTGGCAGCTGGAGTGGGCTTTTAAATTGTCCATCAGATCGAGTCACGCTCTCTTCCCCCAATCCCTCTGGTGGTGGCCTGTTGCCCTTGGTATAAAATCCCCAGTCCTTCCGTGGCCTACAAGGCTCGGTGTGACTTGGTCCAGCCGAATCTCCCACCTCAACTCCCGGGCCTCTCCCCATTCTGGACACGCCAGCACTGCAGGCCTTGTGCTGTTGCTCAAGGAGAACAAACTCTTTCTTTAGTTTTAGAATATTCAAGTTACTCCTTTGGTGTAGAACATTCTTTGTTTAGTTGGTAACTTCTTACCATGTGGGTCTGAGCTCCTGTGTCACTGCCTCAGAGAGACTTTCTTTGATGACCATAACCAAAATGGCCCCCACTCCTACTTGGCAATCATCTCTATTTTATTCCTCTGTTCTGCTGTCTTCAGAGCACCTGTTACTATCTTAAGAAGTGTTGTTGATTCATATGTCTTCATGTGTATTGTCTCTCTACCCCCAGGCCTCTAGGAGAACATAAGCTCCATGAGAGAGGGCCTCATCTACCTTGTTTGATATGGTGTCCTGTGTACCTCACGGAGTGGCTGGCCCATAATGCCAGCTAGTAGATAACAAGGAGCTAATATTTAGTAAAAGATGACCATTTGCCAGGCATTGTTCTAAGCACTTGATATGTATTCACCCATTCAGTTTTGTCAGTGACCCCAGGATGTGGATCTTATTGTAATTCCTATTTTACAGATGAGGAGACTGAGGCACAGAGGGTTGACACCAAAGCCCAAGGTCATACAGCTAGTGAGTGGCGGAGCCTGGGCTGCAGGGCCGGGCAGCAGGGCCCCAGAGCGTGTGTTCGTAATCACTATATTACCCTGCCTCTTGGGTAGACACTCAATAGATACTTGTTGAATGAATTAGTGAATAGAAGATGCCCAGTAGAGCTGTGTTGGGTGAGCACAATCATGGATTATTATGGAGATGTTCTAGGCCTGGATGTTGGCAAATAGATCCCAGAGCAGAGGGTGTGGCACTGCCCACGTGGGTATTAAATAGCCCGCAATCCAAAGTGGGTTTTGCTTACCACCACAGCTGCTATTTATACTTTCTACTTGGTAGAGCTGTCTGGCTTGAAGGTTCTTTTTTTTTTTTTTAAGAGGAGAGAATTGTGGGAAATATTTTGTTTTCCCTGGGAGCCAAGCTATGTATTTACTTCAGGTTTTGTTAAATGAGTTATAAATTTTCCCAGCAATGTACTCATAGCTCAAGAGGTTTAATTTGCATGTGTTGCCTTTTACAATATGCTTTTCGTAATGTTGCAGATGCTTCTCCCCCAGCTTCAGTAAACAACAGGCACTCAGCCAGGTTTTTGACTGAACATGTGCCAGGCCTTGGAAATACGAATTAACTCTGTGGTGGCCATGGAAGGGGCGGAGGGCACACACCCTGCTCCGTCCGGGGCATCTGGGGAGCCCGGTGCAGTTCCTGAGGGGCACAAGGCAGAGAATTTCTGGAGATTCCTTTTGGACCTATTTTTGAATATTTCTTTCACCTACAAAGTAAGTCAGTAACAAGGGGCTCCAGGATGATTTCTCGAGAGGCCAAAGTCATTTCAGTTTTCATAGGAGTTGACCTGTGGTCCATGACGGGGAAGAAGTTGGAGCCACTTAGAAGCCAGCTCCCCTGAGAGTCCAGTGTGTGATGCCCCTTTGATTCCAGGGAGAGAGCATTAGGGTTGAAAACTCATTCTTTGGGATCAGACTGTTGGGTTTGAGTTCTGGCTCTGCCACTTACTCGTTCCATGACCTTGGGCATGGTACTTACAGCTCTCTGTGCCCGTTTCCTCATCTGTATAAATGAGGTTACAGCGGTCCCTATCATGTAGGTTTGTTGGCGGGATTAAATACTCTTGTATAGAAAGCATTTAGAACAGAGTGGTTCATAGTGAACACATAAATGGCAGCACTTTTTGCCTCAGGATTTGCTTAGTTCCTTGAATACTCAGGGGACAGATTCTCGGGGTGAAATTTTTTGGAAGTTTCATGGCTGAGGGGCAGGGGTTGCCAGAGTAAGAGATGGATGGTGTATTCATTAGGATGAGGTGCAGCTGAATGCAATAGAAAGGCTTGATTCACAGTGGCTTCACACTGTAGAGATTTACTTCTCTCTCAAGTAAAAAGTTTGGAGGGGGGGGTAGTGCAGGGCTGTGATAGTTTCGTGGTCATGAGGACCCCTGGTTCCTTCTCTTTGGGGTTCTGATGTTCTCAGTGTATTTTCTCATGATTCAAGGTGGCAGCCGTGCCCTTGTCATCATGTGCTCATTCCAGAAGCAAGGGGGAGAAGGAGTAAAGGACAGGTTCATTCTCTTTTAAGGAAACTTCCCTGAAGTCCCACATAACACAGTCCTTTAATTCTCATTGGCCAGAATTTAATCACTGAGCTAGAGGTAGCTCAAATATACTCTTTCATTGTGGCAGCCACAGGCCAGAGAAAAATCCAGGCTCTGTTACCAGGGAGGACTTAGAGAATGGGTATTGAGGTACGTGACTACCAGTGAATTGTTAGTATTGGTCCATGGTGGGGTTTTTTTGGCTTGAAGTAGAAGAAATTCCCAGGTGACTAGAGCAGTATTTTTCTAATGTTTGTTTCATTGAGGATTTTAGGTAGTACATGGAAATTTCTTATTTAAATAACCTTGTAATTATTATTTATATGAGAAAAATTATAATTAAAATATTAAACCCAGAATTTCACAGATATTATTATATAATAGTATAATGTTTTAAAAACATTTTAATCAATTTTTAAAAAATAAAGTAAATGCAGGCATACAGAGATGAGAGAGGCTGTATTCATATGAGTTAGGTGTGGGCTCGGGGGCAGACTGTCTGGATTTGAATTTGTGATCTGCCACTTTTTGGCCAAATGACTTTAGCCTTTCCATGCCTCAGTTTGCTTCTCTGTAAAATGGCATTAATAATAGTATCTACCTCCTAGAATTGTTGTAAGAATCAGAGGAATTAGTACTTTAAAGCTCTTAGAATCGTGCCAGGCATGTGATAAATACTCCAGGAATATTTGTCGTGGTTATTGTTGCTGCTGTTTTTGTTATTATTTTTCTTATTGTTACTATTATTGTGGTTTTACCAATACTGTTATTACAAAAGGTAGCACTTGGATAGAGCAGGAATTATGGGACTAGTACACACGTGAAATTAGGGAAACACTGGCTTAGAGGAATGAGGTTGGCAATTAACTAGGACCAATCTTAGACACAGCTATACATAATAATTAATGGTTAAAACTAGTGTTTTACAGTGTAAAGTGGTTCCATATATGATCATAACATTGCTTACAGTTTATTGAGCATTTAGTGTGTGCCAGGCACCATGCGATTGTTTTAAAGATAACACTTAAAAAAAATTTTTATTGAAGTATAGTTGTTTTACAATGTTGTGTTAATTTCTGCTGTACAACACAGTGACTCAGTTATACATATTCTTCTTCATTTTCTTTTCCATTATGGTTTATCACAGGATATTTAATATAGTTCACTATGCTATAGAGTAGGACCTTGCTGTTTATCCATCCTATATATACTAGTCTGCATCTGCTAACCTCCAACTCCCAATCCTTCCCTCCCCACCCCCCTTCCCCCTTGGCAACCGCACGTCTGTTCTCTATGACTGTGAGTCTGTTTCTTTTTTGTAGATATGTTCACTTGTGTCGTATTTTATATTCCGCATATAAGTGATATCATATGGTATTTGTCTTTCTCTTTCTGACTTACTTCGCTTAGTATGATAATCTCTAGGTCCATCCATGTTGTTGCATATGGCATCATTTCATTCTTTTATATGGCTGAGTAATATTCCATTGTGTGTGTGTGTGTGTGTGTGTGTGTGTGTGTATACCACATCTTTATCCGTTCATCTGTCAATGGACATCAAGGTTATTTCCATGTCTTGGCTATTGTAAATAGTGCTGTTATGAACATAGGGGTGCATGTATCTTTTCGAATGAGAGTTTTCTCCAGATATATGCCTAGGAGTGGGATTGCTGGATCATATGGTAACTCTATTTTTAGTTTTTTGAGGGACCGCCATACTGTTATCTATAATGTCTACACCCATTTACATTCCCACCAAAAGAGTAAGAGGGCTCTCTTTTCTCCACACCCTCTCCAGCATTTATTATTTGTAGATGGCCATTTTGACCTGTGTGAGGTGGTAGTTTTGATTTACATTTCTCTAATAATTAGCGATGATGACCATCTTTTCATGTGCCTCTTGGCCATCTGTATGTCTTCTTTGGAGAATTATAAAGATAATACTTTTAATTCTCCCAACACTACAAGCTAAGTGTTTTTTCTATTCTGCAGATGAGGAAACTCAGTCTGGGATAGGCTGAGTAAATTACCCAATGGTGCAAGTCAGCAGGGGACCAGCTTCAAAGCCCCTGCTGATAAAAGTTTCTTTATCTCCCTTTTGGTGTCTCCCCTGTCTTTTGGTTTTCCAGGACTCCTCCTTTCCTCGCTTGCCTCCAGGACCCTCTGATTCTTCTTCCTTCCCATTTTCCGAATGCCAGCTAGCACCTACGGCAACCGTTTCCTGAGCCTCTCCCCGGTGTCAAAACTGACCTGTCCAGTATCTGTGTTCCTGCAGGACACAGCATATGACAGCTTCCAGTGTAGGGAACTCATTTATGAAAATGGACATTCACGGGCTAGTATGCTGCCTCTCTCTGGGTAATTTCTTTTAGAATCATCCTGGAGATTTCAGGCAGGAAACAGTTCAGCAGCCTTGTAGGCCTGTCCTGCAGCTGACGCGGGGTGGGGTTGGGTGGGGTCTGTCCTATAACACCTCTTAGGTCATTCTGTGAGGTTCTAAAGTTGCTCTATGGTAAAGTCCTGAGAAGAATGGAACACCGGGATGGTGATCGAGGGGACCCAAGCTCAGTGGTGAGTGATCAGTCAAGGGCAAGGGCTCCGTCACTCCTCCTCCAGTTCCCAGCCCAGTGCCTGGCACGTAGCGAGCGTTCAGTCAACGTTGTTGAATGTATGAATCACTTACTGGAGGCCTTTCAGATGTGAGGGGCACAAAAGTTCCTTGAAGGACTGGGAGGTTGAATTATAATGGGGAAGGTTTGGTTGTGCCTTCTGGACTTGATAGACTTTTTTTTTAATGTTTGGGCTATAATGGTCTGTCACGCAGGTCAGCTTGCTGTCATCCGTGGACCCTATGCGTTTCTGTCTAAGCATGAACTGAATATGAGCAGAACTGTGCTGGGGTCGGGGGACATTCATCTTCTACTCCCTTCTCTATCTTTGGAGCTGGAGGCTCAACGTGTTACTCTTGTGATGTCATAAAGCAGCTGATGTCTTAGTACATCCTGCAAGAATTATTTCCCCTTTTACTCTTCCTACAACTTGTACCTTATGATCCTTTGAATTTCACTTTCCTATTTTTCCAACATTTCTCATTTTCTGCCCTTTTTTTTTATCCTCTCTGTCAGACCATTGGGAGAAGGAAGCAATGTTGCTTAGCAACCAGTGTGAACCTAGTCAATACTGTGTCTGATATTAACCCATTGGTACCAAGTAAGCAACACAATCCATGAGTTCGTCACTCTCCCCTCGCAGGTTTTAAACTGTGGGTTCACAAAAGTTGGAAGCACAATTTAATGTTCTAATCACAAACTTCAAGGACATTTATGGCTGGTTATACATGTTAGCAAGTTCCAAAGTTGCAAGTTATAGAAGTTGTCTGGTTTTTTTTTTAAGAGAACAAAAAAAACCCCAAAGTTAGCAGAAGGA
Organism: Phocoena sinus; assembly: GCF_008692025.1. Classification (NCBI taxonomy): domain Eukaryota; kingdom Metazoa; phylum Chordata; class Mammalia; order Artiodactyla; family Phocoenidae; genus Phocoena; species Phocoena sinus. The sequence continues at coordinate 27,626,140 of NC_045778.1, forward strand.
AAGAAATCATAAAGATCAGATCAGAAAGAAATGAAGGAAACAATAGCAAAGATCAATAAAACTAAAAGCTGGTTCTTTGAGAAGATAAACAAAATTGATAAACCATTAGCCAGACTCATCAAGAAAAAAAGGGAGCAGACTCAAATCAACAGAATTAGAAATGAAAAAGGACAAGTAACAATTGACACTGCAGAAATACAAAGTATCATAAGAGATTACTACAGACAACTCTATGCCAATAAAATGGACAACCTGGAAGAAATGGACAAATTCTTAGAAATTGTCTGTTTATTAAAATGGTTCACTTTGGGAGTCTAAATTTAAAAATTTGCTGTGATTGTTTTACTTTCACTTTTTGAACAAAACACTGTCTTGATCTCAGCAGGTCTTTTGTGTGTGTGTGTGCTGGCTCACTGTTTAGTCATTTAAGTTTATTCATCTGTCAAACGATATATTTTCTGGATTGTATCATTCATTCATCAATATCTATTGAACTCTGCTGTGTGCCAGGTACCTTGCAAGACACTGTGGAGTATCACTGTGAGCACGCATGGCTCTTGGAACCTTTTTTTTTTTTTTTTTTTGTCAGCAGAATCTTTTTCCTGTTTCAGTTTCATCTATTGAAATACCCTATATTGATGCCACGTTTTCAGATACTGTAGTTACTCCTCTACTGGAATGGCTTCTTTGGCTTTGACTAGACAGTACTATTCCCAGGCTCTTGAGCCTTTTAGGAAGTGAGTAATAGGAAGCAACACAAAGATCATTATTCACTAGCTCCTTTCCCACACGTATAGGGGGCGTGACCAGCACACAGCAGTAAAGGTTTGGGAGCATGAATTTGCGTTATACACAGTTGGGATGTTGATGAAGTTGGCCTTTGGTGTTTGTCTTCTTCCATATGAGCCCCCTTTTTTTGCTACAGGTGAACTTCAAATCACCCCAAATATCCAGCACCTTAGGCCAGTCCACGTCACTCCTAGTTGGTGGGGGGCAGTGAGCTGATCTCCCCTCCTTAGGGTGTTAATGCCTTTGTTGAAGGCTCTCAACAAACAGAACATCTTTGGGGTGGATCAGAATTCCTCGGGGCATTCCTGACAGACAGCAGGCTGAGTCAGCTTGAGCAGATTGCTTTCTTCTTCCTTCGCTTGTCAGGGGGTGATTCTCTCTCACATTGTATCTCCCAGAGTATCTGACAAGGGATATGGTTGACCATCCTAAGATCCTCCATTGACCTGCAGGGTGACTCCACATGGGTTCCTCACATCCTTTGGGTCCTCAGAGTCTGGATAAACTAGGTCATTGTTGAGTTATGGGGGTGGTGTGGATTCCCCCTCCTATCTTGAGTGCCCAGTATCCCGCAATTCTTAGGCTTGGTTCCTCTAAATTGGCAGTTTCAGTTAGTGAAGAGAAGCATCTCCTACGACTAGGTTCCATGAAGCCAGCTAAAGGTGGTTCCAGGCTCAGTGGCTCTAGGTGCTCCCTTGTTATTCATACAGGAATGGTTACATAGGACTCACCAAGGTGTGGCTTTGAACTAGATTTTGACAGAGGTCTCCAAAAGGGAGTAGGCATTTAAATCCTCTGAGTTATCTCTTATGGGACTTGCTTTACTTCATTCAGCACAGGAAAGGAGAGAGAGCCTACAGACACAGAACTAGGCATGGGCATAATTCTAGCAGTTTCCATCACCGAGCACCTGCTATGGAACAGGCATTGTTCCAGACCCCTTGCATATATTATCTTTCAGTCTTTCCAGCAGCCTTGTGAGGAAGGTGTTCATCTTTCTGATTTGCCGATGAGAAAACTGGGACTCAGTAAGGGTAAATATCTCACTCAAGGTCACACAGCCCACAGGGACCAGTAGGGATTTAAATAGAGACAGGGCTTGACTCTGCATCTTACGCTGTCTCCGCTGGGCTGTGCTCCTCTTCTGCAAATTGGCTTCCACTTAAAGATAGGGGAGAGCTTGGGGGTTGTGGTGAACAATTCTAGATGTGGGGAATGTGGGAGTCCACCCGTGGACACTCCTGGGTCAGTTTTCGACACGCAGAAGCATTTAGCCCGTCCAGTCTGTACCATTCAGCAGCTCAAGCTGTGGCAGGAACAACTAAGGGGAGAGAAACCAAATTAAAATTTCAAACTGCCTAATTTAGAACCTCTTCCTTGGTTTCTCATTTACTGCCTTGCTGTGTGTCTTTCTGTCTCTCCTCTAAGAATATGAAGTGATGATCCCAATTCCCTTTAAGTGGCTCTTTGTGGCTGGTGTTCTGAGTTAGTGGTGATTCTGAAGATGATAATGATACCACTAATCATGAGTGCTTCACACAGGCTTGACACCAGGCTGAACGTTTAATAAATATTATTTAATCGTCTTCTCCTGACAACTGTGTCACGTGGGTGGTGTAACACCCATTTTCAGTTAAGACAGAGGCTCAGAGAGGTTAACAAACTTGCCCAAGATCACACAGCTGGGAGATGGCACAATTGGCTTTGAACCCTGGATTTTCCAGATTTCAAAGCCATTCTTAACTATTCACCCTGGTGATAAGGTAGGTGGCCCCTTGGTCTCTTTCTTCTGGGCCTCCTGAAGCAGACAGAGTCTGTGCTATATACCTGAGCATGGGTGTTCCTCGTGTTAAATTTCATTTGTATTCATTGTTTCTGCACAGGTAACCTGGAGGGCAGGGGCCATGCCCTAAATTTCTTATGGAATGTGTAGAGATCGAACACTTGGGGTGTACAGTGTAAATTGGGGAAATCCATTGCTTTTCTCCTGGGCAGCCACTGCTTTTAACAGAGAACGCATATCCTAAGGGATTGAGAGGGAATGCTATCAGCAGCTGGGTGGGCTCCCTTCTGCCAGGTAAACTTTCTAGAAAAGTAGTTGGATACTGTTCTGTTTTCAGCCCACTTTGGATTTTTTATATCCTGGGAAACAGAGCACAAGATAAGAGCTCTACTACTTATGTGCTAGGTGCCCTAGGGTATGTTACCTGACCTTTCCTGCCCTGCCCTGGATTCCTTCACTGTAAAGGGTCTAAAATAGCACCTACTTTATAGGTTGTGGTTTTGAGAATCAAGTGAGATAATACATGTGAGATTGTTGGTGCAGACATGGACACACAGCCCACGCTCAGTAAAATGGAGCTCTTTGTTTATGTTTTGCGTTCGACTCACTGAATTTTTTATGGACAATTTTTATGAATTTATTCACATGAATTTTTCATGGCCAATTATGAGACTAGAGCATTAGGTTGAAAATTCCATAGGGCAGCGTTAGTAGGACTTACGATAGGATGAAAGGTTGGAGGTTGGAGGACAGTTAAAGATATTCTTGCCTTTTAAAGTGTACAAATTCTCTGCTCATCCATTTCAGTTAGGTTTTTAGAATATGGACATGGTGGTAAAGAGTCTCGTGTCTGACCTGTCCCTAAAGTGCACTGCCGGGTCAAGAGCTTGTCACATTAGCTTCTCCCACCTGGCAGAGAACAGCAGTCTTCGCTGCTGAATACGGCCCTCTTAACTTCTCCATGGGGTCTGCCATCCAGTTTCAGCAGCAAGAAACTCAAAATATTTGTTGATGGGAAGTAACTTCTCTCTTGTTCACGCCTTCCCCATTGCCTGCACTGAGAAAGCAGCCTTCCAGCTGCCACTCACAACAGGGCTGCCCAGGGCTGGTCGTGGACAGAGGGCATGGCAGCTAGGACCCATTTGGGGGCGAAGGAGGAGAGCTGATCCCAGGAAGAAGAAATAGAGAAGCAAATTCCTCTGCCTGTTCTAGACGGAGGCGGAAAAAGGGAGCCAGACATGTAAATGGCATTTTCCTCACCCCTTCCACTGCCCCGCTTGGTCTCTCGTCCTCTCAGCACCCCAGTGTCCTACAAAAGAAATCTCTGCTATTTCTCTTCCTCAGAACCGAGAAATCATGAAAGGGATTGTTCTCTTTGTGCTTGGTCTATGGCTGAACTTGGGGCTGTTTCACTCTCATGTCCACCTCCAAATATCATGTACTCTTCTCCGGTCAGAGGACTAACCTGAGAAACAGTTACTGCAGAGAATACTGCCAGCTTAGCTTCGGAAATTGTATAGCCCCATATTGGTGATCCTTAAGTGTAAGAAAATTATAAACGAATGCTTAAGTGCAGTTAATGATGTGGCTTTGTTGGATTTCAAAGGTACAATTGACATTAGTTAGTTTGTTTAATCATGTATAGAAATAGAGTTGTATGTATGCATGTGTCCCAAAAGCATTTTTATGGTTTCCAGATTAGCTCTCATTTATGGTTAGAAGTTACATACTTGAAAATACAGTGTGTGTATGATGCGTATATGTCTGTTTGTATATGTGGATGCATTATGGTTACCTGTGTGTGTGCACGTGTGTGTATACACGTGTATATGCATATTGGCCAAAAGCATTGCTGTTTCCCCTGTTTTCTCTCCTCCCCGCCCTGCTGCTCCTGACGCAGGGGGCAGGCTGGGCGGTGCTGGGCCAGGGCAGCGAGCTGCACCTGGTTGAGCACTGACCGTGCGCCATGAGGTCGTTGAAAACGTCAAGTCCAGGCGTATTAAATGGCAGGCCTTTGTTTCAGCAGCTTCATGATGTAACGCGGGTTCTCGCTGAGCTCATCCGAGTGCAGCAAGGGGACAGGAAGTGCTGGCGGGTAGAGAAGGGCTCACTGCTGGGAGAAGGCTGCCTGGATTTCCTGGGGGATCCGTGTGTCGCAGAAATGAGATCCAAGCCAGAAGCTGGAGAAGGAGGAAGGGACAGGTGCGTGGCTGTGGGCTGAGCTGCCCTGGCAGCGGCCTCGTCTGCGGGCCGAGAAGGAACAGTCAAGGCCACGGAGCTGTCAACTTCTCTGCCACTTTCCTCCCAGCAGGGGCGGGGAAGCCCTGCCAAGCCTGCCTGGAGGAGCAGCCCTGTGGCTGGTCATAGGCCAAGGGTGGGAAGGCCACCTCGTCATGCAGTCTGAGCAGCCGTGTGCTGTGTGTCCCTTCTGTCCGTGTCCCTGTTTGGGGGATCAAGGGAATGTACCGACCCGAGGTTAGATGAGCGCATCTCACAGCCGGGCAAGGGGCTCACTTGATGTGCCAGCCACACAGCCCGTCGTGGGCCATGCTGAAGGATTTTCAACTCCTGGGGATGCATTTTGCAACTCGGCGTCAGCAGGAGCTCTGCCACATTTTGCCTTTTCAGGCCCCGGTTTGAGAGGAGGGCTCAAGAACACAAGGTGGTAGGCTCTTCCTCACCCTCTGCCCAAACGTCATTCTTTTTTTTTTTTTTTTTTTTTTTTTAAATTTATTTATTTTTGGCTGTGTTGGGTCCTCGTTTCTGGGCGAGGGCCTTCTCTAGTTGTGGCGAGCGGGGGCCACTGTTCATCGCGGTATGCGGGCCTCTCACTGCGGCGGCCTCTCCTGCTGCGGAGCACAAGCTCCAGACGCCCAGGCTCAGCAGCTGTGGCTCACGGGCCCAGCCGCTCCACGACATGTGGGATCCTCCCAGAGCAGGGCTCGAACCCGTGTCCCCTGCATCGGCAGGCAGACTCTCAACCACTGCACCACCAGGGAAGCCCCCAAACGTCATTCTTAATAAACCTCAGTCCATAAATAAATGTGTTAGTTTTCAAGTCCAAGTCTTGGGAGCCCTGGTGCATTATTGTGGTGAGGATAAAGATTATTTTCTAATTTTTTTGTACGAATACAACAACAGCCTGGATATATAAACTCTGTGCAAACAGTTATCTGTGGCTGAACTACCTGTCCCCCCAAATGGGGAGAGGTTTGACGGTGGTCTCTTGAGAATGGACGCCATGTTGGAGGGGGCCGGACACAAGGGGTTAGCAGAAACATTCTTTATTTTTTTCTGACTTTGAGGGAGAATTCCAAGGAAAAATGCAAAATGGGAAAGGAAGAGAGCAGGAAAAGAAGGCATGTTAACAAATGGAGAGAAAGTAAACAAGAGGGAGTTTTAGAGATACCAACCATGGCGTCCAGCATATTGCAAGTTTTAATCAGAATCTCAGTGTAAGTTAATGTAAATAAAAGGAAATTTATTAGTGCATGTATCTGAAAAGGGCGGTATCTGTTGGGCATGGCTGGCTCCATGGCCCAACAATGCACACAAGTGGTCTTTCTCCCTCCACCTCAGGGTGTTGCTTTCCTGCCTGGTGACTCTCGGGCCTTCCCCTCAAGGAGGCGAGAAGGCCGCTAACCCCCCAGGACTTCTGTGTTATCTTCCCAGCTACCTTAGTGGAAAAAGAGAGCCCCTTTTACCATCTCTTCCATCACACCCCCAAGTTGGGTCTTAAGGGCCTTGATCGGGGTCCCTTATCTATCCTGAACCAGTCTGCGCAGTCTGGGGCTATGACGCTCTGGTTGGCCAGGCCCGTTTAGGTGCCTTCCTGGAGCCGGGGTGGAGTCAGCACTGCAGAACTCAGTGGTGGGTAGTCTGGGGTGGTGAGGTTCCCTGGAGAACACCAAGGTGCTCTTCCCAGAAAAAAGGTGAATGCATGCTGGGCAGGCAAAGACCCGCCAAGGAAAGGTGCAGTAAAGCTGGAAGAGGTTCTGAAAAGAGTTTTTGACACAATGGTGAGGGAAGATGGAAAACCAAAGAAAACCAAACCTGGTCATTGCTTGGGGTATGCAGAGGCTGAATGATGGAGCTGACACGGCAGAAGGGCTGTTGTCTCAAATAGGAGTTGAGCGAGATGTTTTTTAGATAGTGTTTTCAATCTGGAGCATCCTTTCCCCCCACCCCGCCGGGGCTACAGAACCAAGGTATATGGTTGTTTGGATCCATAGATCTTAATCATTTCTAGAGCCAGTTATTCTGAAGGTTAATGAGGAGTGCGTGTCATGCATTGGAATGAATGTATCTTGAGTGCCTATTTAGCAGACACCAGTGATTAAATCATCAATAAAATATGGTTTCTGCTTTCTTTCTGAGGTATGGGTAATTTTACAACAGTAATTTTTCAAAACACTCATATTCTTTGATGAAAAGGAAATATTCTTTTTCCTCTAGGACTAAGTTATTCAAGCTGTGCTCCCTGGAATACCAGGGGGTGACTAGATGTTCCACAAGAAAAAAACCCACAGCAACCTGTGTCTTGATAAGTTTGAGAAATGTTGCATCTCCTTTGTCCTAGGGGAGGGGGATAGGCATTTGCAGTGCTCGTTATCGTATTAAGGGCTCAGAGAAGTTTGGCAGTAAGAAAACCTTCAGGTTTTGTTCAGCCAGCTGCTCTAGGTAGCTTATGTGACCATAGGATACTTTTCTCATGGCGCGAGAGTAGTGTTGAATATGGGTCATAAAACAGTGCCTAAGGAATCAGCCGTATTTTCTTTGATTTGCACACACAAAGCCATCTGGAAAGGCTTTCATCGCTCAGTCTCACCTCAGATGTTGGAAGGGACCTCCCTCCACTATAAATCTCTGAGTGGTGCTTTCCTGCCTCTAAGGCAAGCATCGCCATCTTGCCATAACCAGCTTCCCAAGAGATGCGTAATGCAAATAACTCTGGCTTCTCATTGCTTTTGTCCCTTCGGGATTCCTCATCAGTAAATAGCCACAACCATACCCGTGTTTTGGCGCTGAGAAGACTGACAGATCAGCTCTGCCAATATCACCTTCTGCTGGTGGTACCCAAGATGATTTGGGGAGGTACATGGATGCATCATCAATCACATAAGGAAAAGGTATTCCCTTTCAATTCTCTTTCTGTCGTTTTGACCATAATAAGGAGAAAGTCTCAGTTTGGAGGTAAATACGTCTTTTGTTTTTTAAACAAAGAGAGCAGGCTACTATATCTAACTAAAATGTAATATTATTTTGTTTTCATTGGGTATGTTTTTTGAATAATTTGCACTTATGACTCTGGACACTTTCTATTCATTGTAGGTGATCTTGGCCTTTCCTTTATAGATATAATCCCCTTTTTAACATAAATATAGGGGGAAATGAGTCAACTTAGAGCAAGATTTCTCAACCTTGGCACTAATGATAACTTGACAAGATAATTCTTTTGTTTGCTGTGGGTGGCTGTCCTGTGCATTGTAGGATATTTAGCAGCATACCTGGCCTCCATCCAGTAGAAGCCAGTTGCGCCGCCTCCCTCCAGGTTGTGACAGTCAAAAAATGTCTCCAGGGCTTCCCTGGCGGCACAGTGGTTAAGAATCCGCCTGCCAATGCAGGAGACACGGGTTTGAGCCCTGGTCTGGGAAGATCCCACATGCCGCGGAGCAACTCAGCCCGTGCGCCACAACTACTGAGGCCCACGTGCCTGGAGCCCATGCTCTGCAACAAGAGAAGCCACAACAATGAGAAGCCCATGCACCTCAACGAAGAGTAGCCCCCGCTCTCTGCAACTAGAGAAAGCCTGCACGCAGCAGCGAAGACCCAATGCAGCCAAAAATAAATAAAATAAATTAAAAAAAGAAATGTCTCCAGACATTGTCAGATATTCCCTGGGGGATGTGATTGTCCCCAGGCAGTGAGAACTACCAAGTTAGAGCCACAAGAAGTAAATATGAATAGCAGTGGTACACAAGCATAGCAAAAGTTGCAAAGGTGCTAGGCATGACGGGTTCGGTTTAGTGAGCTGAAGTGCCACTAACTGGCCTGAAAACAGGACACCTTTGCCCTACCCCATCCTCGTCTCCACTTCAGAGCCTTTCCAGATGTGGTTCTACGCGCGCGCATCTATGCATATCCCAGTTCTTTGTGGACATTTTGTAGAAGAACAAGCTTTGACCATGTTGCCACTGGACTTGCCTGCTCCTTGGAAGGGAGCATTACACAGTCCAGCTGCACAACAAATGCCGCGTCACCAGAAATCAGAAAAGGAAAGAATGCTGAGTCATAATTTCCTTCACACAGGAATTAACATGTATAATACTTTTTTGAACTGTGATGCGGCTCGGAGCTGGTGAAGGAGCGAGGTTTAAAGATACGTTCAGCATTAGCGTCGGTGAGGATCGCCGGTTGCTTTCATTAGTCGGCTTCAGGTTCTCTGTGTTTCATTTAGAAGCAGCTGCGATCGCTAATGGAATGACCCCGGCGTCATTTTCTGTTCCAAAGCAGGAGGCAAGATGGCTTCTCTTATGATGTTGTGTTCGCCACTTGTGCCATCACCAGATGCTGATAAAATGTGGTCCGTGGCCTTCAACAAAGCTCCTCTTTCTGTAAAAGAAAATTTTGTTTTCATTTGTAATAAAGATTCAGGCTCCAGGCTTCGAAAGTGTAGGGCTTCATGTTGCTTGACTGACTGCAGCAAAGGCATGGGATGGGGGAGAAGTCCGTTTTCTTGTTTCCTCCCACTGCCCTTCTTCCCCACTAAAGCTCTCCACAACCTGGCCGGAGAAGCGGGCAGGCCTGGCTGCGGGAGGCCACTCCCCAGGCTCCCTTCTACTTGGGGCTCACTTGTCCCCAGCTCTTGTCTCCCTGTGGTCCACCCACTGCAGTCCTCTCTATGCTTCGTTGTTGTGAGCATGTAGACCTCCCCCTTAGCCCCCTTCCCATCTCCCCCCCCCGCCATCAGGATGCCCTTTGGATCAGAACAAATGCTTGCCGTAACGGTAATAATAGTAACGTAAGAGAGTAGTGTGGTATTTGTTTATCATTCCCAGCACAGCAGCTCCAGAGTGCTCCCACTCAAATGCTACGTTAGACCCAGTTATTCCCCTGCTAAAATCTTTCCAAAGGCCGACATCCTCCAGGGGTCCCAGGCAAGCTCACCCCTGAACCACCAGACCTCTGCCCCAGCATCCCCTCTGCCCCTGGTCCCTCTGCAGAAACAGCTGTGTCCAGTCCTTGCCACTCCTCAGACACTACTTGGAGGTGTTTTCCCTTAGGTTTCTTCTCTTTCTCTGCCGGTATCTCTGAGTCTCCCTCTCTTTCCTCCTTAGGGGCTTTCCTTAAAAGTTGTGTCCTCAGTGAGGCCTTCCCTGTCAAAAACAGCCACTCTGCTCCCTGCCCAGGCTCACCACGGCTGCCTCTGCTGCTCGATTTTTCTCCGCCACCCTCTCCTCCCCTTTACAGCCCACTTTTTGCACGAGGTTGCGCACCTGCCATCCCCAGAATCCAGCCCCACGAGGGCTGGGTCTTGTCTCTCTGGTCACTGAGGCATCCCTAGCACCTGGCTCATACAGCGTGCTCAATACATTTGGGCAAATTAATGACGGAACTTGATTAGTTCAAACAGTAATAACAGAAGATTGTTTGGGGGGTTACAGAGTGCATCTCTGTGCACTTTCTTGTTGGTCCTCACCACAGCCCCAGCAGGTAGGCTAGGCAGGCATTTATCATCCCCACTTTACAGATGGGGAAAGTGAGGCCCAAAGGTGTCCAGGGGTTTGTCCCAGTTCACACAGCTGGGAATGGTGGAGCTTGGACTCCCTTTTTCTGCCTCCTGCAGTGTTGACCTTTGCTGTCTGGCGTCTATGATTCTGATCGCCTTTTAGAATTCTAGGGCAGTAGCAAGTGAAACTAGCAGACCTGGGTCATGGGACCTGGTAAATGAGTATCATGGTGAAATCCCTCCTGTCCGCTGGCCCCTTCCAGATGGGCTGCCTTCCCCAGGCCTTCAGTATAATTAGCTTGGAGGCCTTTGGCCCTGATGCAGTAACCGGTAAGAAGCTATCCATTACTGCCGTTCATTAAGACAGGCGACACAAGATGAAATATTTTAGGTGAATCATCTGGCCTAATTTAGAAAGGCTCGGTAGGGCCAGCGCCTTTCATTTATCAGGGTGAGGTATCTGTTATCAGAGAGATCCACACACGGACTTATTTATTATCCAGAATCTGTTTTTAATTTTGGAGATTGTTTACCTAAACTGCTGTGTGTCAGATTCCAGGACGGATTTCTGCTTAGCGTTTAATTTTAGATACTTGCCGTGGCGGACAGTAAAAAAATGGGTCTCCAGAATTTGTGGTTTCATTATGAATCTTACCTCCTGGCAGTCCCTACCAGTAGTTTGTCTTTGAAATCTCCTTGGTACTTGTTAACCCTGCTCTGCTGTGAAAGAGATATAGTTTATTTATTGGACTTTGCCCATTTATGAAAAAGTACAGAAATTATTAATGGTTTAGCATCTATTAATGCATTACTTGGGTGGAATTCAAATTCTAATATTTATGGAAAACCCCTTTGTAATGAAACGGGCAGAGAATCAGCTCTCCTGCTCCTTAAATTTGGAAGGCTCTAGATGCCGTTGGAATGACTCCCTGTGAAATATGAGCCCTGCTGGCTTTATATTTACACCCATAAATAAGAAATAAGTACTTTGGGTTGGAGGAGAGATAATTAAGAATAGTTGTGTAGATAATAAAGAAGAAATAGCCCCGTTTGGTGAACTGTGTGCTTGGGAAATGCCAGAGGCCGCCAGGACCTGGATGAGAGATTTGGGAAAGACTAGTGCTGGGAGATTGTGGGTATGGAGGGCTTCTGGAGACAGAGGGGTGGGGAGCCCTGCGGAGGGCACCTTGGAGCCACGGTAACATGTTAGAGGCTGTGTACATAGGGCTTAGAGCTGGGAATCACAAGACCTTGTTTGGATTCCAGCTCTTCTGTGCTGCTGTTGAACTTTTCCCGACCTCAGTCTCCTCATCTGTAAAATGGAGCTAATATCTTACAAAATGAGCTTGAGGATAAACGGTATAGACTTAGAATTACCAAAAGTAATAAATGTATCCGTGTACATGAGGCCTAAAGAGATGACGTGATTAGGGCAGAAGTGGCAGAGCAGGATACAAAGATACACAGGTGTATATTACGTGTTCACACATATATATGTACATCTTAGGGTGTGTGTGTGTGTGTGTGTGTGTGTGTGTGTGTGTGTGTGATTGCTGGTTGTCGAGCAGGAGATAGAGAATATAGGTGTATGTGTGTAAGTGTGAATAATGAGCTCAACATGGAATTTAAAAAAAAAATTAGGGTCTCAGAGCACAGTCAATGAATGGGTACCTCTTATGCACCAGGGCTCTTCTGCCTAGGGAGTATGGTATTGGGTTCCTTGAGGTTTTCTTAGACCACCCAAAATTTCTCCCCGACCTGCTCCTGGTATGAGTTCCTCGTTTGGTTAAATCTCCACATCTCTATTGAGATCAATTCTGAGTCCCAGCCATGCTCAGCAGCAAAGAGTTCTGAGATTCACTAGTGATGCTTACCAGGCTTATTGGTCTAGGAAGTGGTAATGTGGTTCATAGTCTCTTGTTCTTCGTTTTTGTTCTTTAAATAAGGAAACCAAAGCCTAGTGTGATCAAGTCAACTGGTCAGGCTCACACAGGGAGTTAGATGTGAGCCAGGACTAACGTTAGGTCTCTGGCTTCCAGTTTACCCAAGTCTCACCACACTTCCCTTCTTACCATGTGCAGCCTCAGTGTTTCTGCAGACCACCCAGGAGCACTACAGTCAGCTGTCCCCGACTTGTCAAAAGTACAGATTCAAGAGCATAAAGTGTTTGATATCCTTCTTGCGGTGTGTGGTCGCCTGCTTGGACAGCTAAGGCCAGGACACTATTTGGATTGGATGAGATGATGATGACGATGATGACGATGACAACTCATTTATTTAGTGTTTCCATATCCCAGGCCCTGGGCCGTGCATTTGATGTATATTATCTCATTAAATTACAACAATCTTATCCCTGCAGGACAGTCTTTCCACTATGCACATGAGGAAAATGGGGTCCAGATCAGTTGAGGAACACTCTAGAGTCACAAGCTAGCAGGTATGCAAGTCTCTCAGACTCCAAAGCATGTGTTTGTGATCACAACATATATGAACACATCTCCTATGGGCTTGCGAATGGTGCTATCCAGAGGGTAGCATAGATGCATCCTCTGCATGTCACAAATGAAGACTCTCATTTGAAGGAGCAAAGGAGTCTTCGGGTGGTTGGTCCTCCTGCAGGCAACATTCAGGTAGTAGGGAAGAATGTTCTTTCATCCAGTACAGAACTTCCCTGGATCTATTTCATCTGTGTTCTGTGTAGAGCTTCTGTGTATATTTTGCCATGACTCAAGCAAGCATTGGATGTTATTGACTAGATCATTTCTTCATTTTTGTATATTGTAGGCAAGAATTACTCCCAGGGGAATTCCCTGGCAGTCCAGAGGTTAGGACTCTGCTCTTTCATGGCCGGGGGCCCAGGTTCGATCCCTGGTGGGGGAACTGAGATCCTGCAAGCCACCTGGCACGGCCAAAAAAGAAAAAAGAAATTAATCCCATAATGATTCATAAAAGTGAAATTGCTGGTTGAGTGTACCTGCCAGGTTAATTGGCTAAAGGGTATAGATGTTTCCTGACTTCAGAAGGAAATGATCCCTGATACTGGACAAAGGAACCATCTTCTGTCTAGAAGATTTGGACTCTGTCTTCCCTAAGTGTTTAGGGAGGTTGAGTCATCAGTCTCATACCTGGGGGTATAAGGACCTCCCCGTGGAGACCTGGGGTTAGGTGGGTCGAGAGTGTTGAGCATCTCTGCTGTGTGGCGAAGGCAGAGGCCCCAGTCATTGTTTTCCTCATCTTACCTGAGTAGCTGTAGCCAAATAGCACAGGTTTGGGAGTCAGCTTCAGATTCATTCATCCATCCGTCTTGTCCTCTGGCTACATACCAGCTTTTAAGTATGCAGGTTACAGGGTATTATCTTAACGTTTAGGTTAACCGTCGAATAGAAATAAAAATTAATAAGGTAGAAAAAAAAAAAAAGAGTGTGTCTTTACTTACAGTTCTTACTGGAGCTGTAGAAGGACTCCATCTCAGCCCAAGTGATTCCAGTCTAGGCAACAGGCTTGCTCCTCTGCGAGTGCAGTATGTGGGTGCTGGCCTCTACCTGCGGTGGGTGTGGGATCGGCCTGAGGTCACATAGCAGGGAGCACAAGAAACTCTGCTGTCCAAAGCTGCTTTGCTCTCCTGGAAACGTTGTCTAGGGGGATCCTACTTCTCCCCCAGAGGGCCATGGGGATTGGGTGCAAGCTGTTAGCTGTGATGAAGATGAAGCTGATGAGGGGGAGGGGGAGGAGAATGAATGCTACGCTAACATTTGAATAGAACCATTATCTCCAGACAGGTGCTGCTCTAAGTAATTAGCCCATGTAATCCTTCAGCATCCGTTTGAGGATGCTATTATTGCTGTCCCCATTTTGCAGTTCAGGAAACTGTGGTTAACTGATTTGCTCAAGGTCTTGCTATTGGTACGTGGTCATGAAGTTGGCCTCAGGGTTGAGTCTGTGCTTGGTGTCTGGAAGTGCTTGTTAGGAGAGGTACACTCTCCTTGCCCCATTAGTCGTCACCTTCTTTCTCTTCTCCTCCTTGGGATTGTTTTCCTTTTGATCAAGAATAAATACACAGAAGGGAGAGAAGATCCATCTGGAGCATCTCAGCCGGTCCCTTTTATCAGGTCTTTCCTCTGACTTTACCTACCTGCCTGTCCCCAGGCCCCTCTCTCTTGCCTGGACCGCATATACCCACCTGTATTTTCCCCCAGCAAAACCAGTTCTCAAAACCTCCATTCACCCTAAGTTATAGGTGATTCACAGAAGCTGAATGTGTTACTTATCCCAGTAATATTTGTATTTCAGTTGTAGTCAAAGCATTGAAGGTGGAATTTCAGATCTATCCAACCAGGTTCTGCTTTCCATTCTGACTGACCTTTTAACCTCTAGGCCAACCTGAGATCCAAAGCTAGGAATTCCCTTAAAAATGGCTGCCTCTCATTCTGTTTATTCTAGTCCACAAGCCAATCAGGAACACATATGAAAGGTGAAGTAACACGCAGGAACCGAAGCAGAATTTTTTTTTTTTTTTTTTTTTTTTTGGTGGTACGCGGGCCTCTAACTGCTGTGGCCTCTCCCGTTGCGGAGCACAGGCTCCGGACGCGCAGGCTCAGTGGCCATGGCTCATGGGCCCAGCCGCTCCGTGGCATGTGGGATCCTCCCGGACCGGGGCACGAACCCGTGTCCCCTGCATCGGCAGGCGGACTCTCAACCACTGCGCCACCAGGGAAGCCCCTGAAGCAGAATTTTAACCTCATCCCCACCCCGGGTTTTCATGGTGCCACGGTCTCCAGTAGCATCCTCCAGATGTGATTTCCGTATTGCTCATCCAGATGCTCGATGAGGCTGAAATTAGTGGGCTTCACTGGGCCCAGCCCAGGCTGCAGTCAGGCAGCTGATGGCAGGGAGCGTTCCTCAGATGCTGAGACCAGGAGGAGAGAGGCTGGGTGCTCCTTGTTGCTTGGGGCCACCGACCCCGTGGACTAAGACAGGAAGAAGATGATGCTCACCTCTGGCAAGTCCAAGTTGTTGATGTCCTGCCTCTCCTGTTCGGGGCTGTTCTACCTATAAGGCCATCTTCTGGAGGCCGTGTTTTTTATATAACATTTTGTCCCTTTAGAAATTATCATGATGCATGTCAAGAGCGTTCACACTGAAAAAAAAAATATGTCACTTTAGCTTCCAAGTTTCTGATTGTCTAAATAACGCAGCAACTCAACATACAGCTGTCTGGCATTTTGACAGTACAATAACCCATAATTCTTCCTGCCACTCAACACTTCAAGGTTAGCATTTTATAGTTTGCTCTCAAGGAGCATTCATTTAAAATTTCAAGAGCAAAGAGTTGAATGTGGCTGCCTTGTACCTCTCTTTTGATCTTTCCTTTATTTACTTGGGGGCTCTTCCAGTTTATTACATGTATTTTATGGGATGCTCATGCGTGTGTATGAATTTTTTGGAAGAGGTAGAATGTTGTTCAACTTACTGTGTCTCGTTCTCCATATAGTTGGGGATAAGGGTGGGAAAGAGCTGCTGAGCTTCAGAGGGCAGCTACGCTGTCTGCAGTTTCCAAGCATTTGCTATGGAGTGAAGCATGAAAGGATTGGGGGAGGGTATGGACCAGTTTAGAACTCGTTCTTGCCTCCTTTCAGAAGGCAGGTGAAATCCTCACAGCGGCCTTCTGAAGAAAGTGGAAGTTTCCAGTTCTCAACTTTCTCACTAGCGAAACCTGCTTGCTTGGTCCTGTTTTGATTCTTTAGTCATGAGACGGATTCTTGGATACTCAGCCAACACTTTTGACATAGCTGTTGGTTGCGAATCTTCCTCCCTAGCTTGCTTGCAGTTGGTCATCCTCAGGCAGGTTGACATCCCTAGGCGGGAGACTGGGTAATGAATCTGGCTTTCATAAAGTTCCTGCATAACCTTGGCCAAGTCAATAATTTGCCTCTTTGAACTTCTTATTTCTAAAACATGGTTAGTCGTCCTAGCCATACCTGCTTTTACAGGCTTGTAAGTAGGTCAAGATGAAGCAACAGAAGTTCATGTGCTTTGCATTATTGAGTTGCGCTAACTGAATATTAGAGATCATTGTGGGTTTTTTTTTTCTTTGAACCCATTCCCGCTTTACCTCCCTGATCTACATCCCTGCCTACGGTAATCAAGTGGCTTATTGTGACGTGTGGGTCATTTTCTGAGACAAGGAAAGTCAATGTAAGTGCCTTGTGCCGTGAACAGGATTTATTTATTGGCCCTCCTTGGACTGTGTCCGAGGGTGAACTTTTGGATCTTGGGCACCCTTAGGACATTTCAGGGTCTAAAATTTCTAAGATAAGATAATTTTTAGATTGACAACTGACTCAGTAAATGTGCTTTGCCTGTGAAAACCCTAACTCTCCATATTCACCAAGGTACTCTTAAGCCTATGAGGTTAAGCACCATTTAAAAGCCTGAATGTGTATGTAAAAGGAATTACTGTGTTGATATGCAGTCTGTTAACACTTTCAGAGCCATTAGAGTGATCAACATTTTACCGTCTTTGGCCCTAAAATCTCTGTAACACAGTTTTGCTTGTTGAGAACTGTTGGAATTGATGCTCCTGGCAGGGGGATTAACTCTTCTTCAACAGCCTGGGACTGACTTTGACAGATCTGGGGAGGACTGGTGGCCGGAAATTAAGGAATGTTTGAATCCCAGCTCATGGGGTGTTTCTAATGTGTGGGCTTTCTCTGGTTGGTTGGTTGGTTTTGGTGGGGAGGGGTCCGGGTTGACAGCCCCCAGGCTGTTAGAGGTTTCATGAACTCTCTTCAGAATTGGCAATCTTATCTGCTCTGCATCTGCTACTTCTAAAAAGGGAGTTTGAAGTCTTGTGCAGGCTGCTTGGGATAAGATGGTGGAGTATCACAGTTCCAGGCTTAAAATAGCCTGGGCCCTGGAAGAGGACAGCTTGGCAGGGTTAGCCACAATGTTTAGATACCAACAATAATGCAGTCACTTGAATTACATATCATTCTATGCATTTCAGAGGGCCTTTCCATCTGTTACCACACTGATCTCAGAATAGTAGTGTGAAATAGAACTGATCAGGGTTTCTAAAATGATGCTAAGAATTTTTTTGTGATTATAAAAATAGTACGTATTCATTATAGAAATTTTGGAAAATACTGAAAATGATAAGGAAATTAAGATTGCCTGTAATTCTCCACTTTCCAGAAATAACCACTTAAACCATTCTGGTATATATCCACCCCTACATATACTTCATTTTGTATGTATTCGTACATGAATCTGTACCATATACATGTATAATTTATTTGGATCACTCAATAATGATACTGTTTTGTTACTTTACTTATAAACACTTATCCATGTTGTAAACAGTCCCTGAAAACCTAACATTTAATGTCTGAATAGTATCTGTTATAAAGGATGCATCCTGATGTTGTCGAGTAAATAGATGATTTTCCATTGTTCCCTGTTGTACTCAGCACCATGAAGTATGTGCCAGGACGTACATCTTTCTTCATTTTAAACACACCTCTGGTTATATCCTTAAGATAAACTGTTAGAAATGTTCTAGCCATACCATTTCTATCTACCTTCCAAGGATTATTACATAAAATGTCAGACTTAAGGCAGATATTTTATCATCATTTTCTAGGCAGGAAAACTGAAGAACAGAGACTTGCACTGACTTGCCTAAGGATGCACAGCGAGTTAGTGGATGAACCAGCTGCCCCATGGTAGCATCTGCCTTACCTCTTACCATCTGGAGGTGAGAACACCTCCCCCTGCAAGGGCGAGCTGTGTTACATGTGGTAGTTGTGGGTTCTCTTTACGACCCGCCCTTTGTTAAGTGTGGTTTGCTGGCCTGATGACCCACCCCCACCCAGCAGCCTTTGAGATGGAAATTAAATAGATCTTCATTCCACTTCCTGTCATGGCTTCTTAGCACTTCCTGGGCTCTCCCCCTCCGAAGCTCTCTCTCCAGCCCAGCCCTGTCTCAAGAGTGGTGGCCAGGCTGCCTGCCTGCCTGCCTGCTTGTTTGCCTCCCTTTGGATGTCAAGCATTTTGAGGGGAATGCCTGTCAAGTTCCAGGCCCTGTGTTGGGTACAGGGGATACCAGGGTGTGTTGAGCTCAGCCCCGACCCTCAAAACTCATCTGGGATTAAAGCTGAAATACAAACAGATAACTGTGATGAAGTAGGATGAAGACATGGTCCCAGGACTGTGGAAGAAATAAAAATGTCCTACTTGGTGACTTTCATAGTGATATTCCCAGTGCATGACAGACCTCTCCTCCGTAGCCACAGTGGGTCCTTTTGGTCTCTTATTCTAGAACATTTGTTTTGTTCCGATCTGTCCCCCCCAAAGTCTCCCCACTTTCCCTTCCTTTTGCCTCTTGTCCGCTTCAACTTGTTTCCCATTGTTCATGTACACAACAGGCAGTTTATAAGTAGCTGATGCAGTTCATAAGGTCTGACCATGTGGCCCCTGCATATCTGCAGTCCTGGTCCCATTACTGCCACTCATAAATTCCCAAGGAGTTGCACCAGCCCTTAAGTCTCATTTTCCTAGAATAGATAATAATAGCTATTAAAAATAATAGCTAACACTTATTGAGCACTTATTATGGGCCATACACCGTTGTAAGGGCTCTACACATATTAACTCACTTAAGCTCACATCTTTGTAAGGTGAAGGGTTACTGTTTTCCCCGTTCTCAGAGGAGGATCCAGGGTCCAAGGCCACACAGCCAGCTGGTTGGACCAGAAGGCGGGCTGGCTGTAGAGCTTGCTCTCTTGACCTTGCACGTCACTATTTCAGGACCCTTTCCTCTTGCATTCATCCCTTTGCCTTACACTGCACCTGGCATGGGAGTCTAGATACTCTCTCGAGGTGGTAACTTATTCCTCTCCCACCACCCAGGAGGCACATGGATGTCAGGACCTTGGCCATTCTCCCATAAGGTTACAGAATATCCCAGAACCAGGGAAGTGTGGCGCTGAGAGAGACCCAAGAGGAAAATCTCCTTTTTCACCCATCCATTCACCTCTACACTCAGCAACTTTTTGAGCTATCTGAAGGTCATGGTACTCTACCATGGACCAAAACAAATGTGGCATCTGCTCTTGGGAAACTCACTCTCCAGAAAGTGGGGAGATAGTTTACACAGCTTGTGGGACTGCTGGGCTGCTGGGAGGGAAAGCCCTAAGGGTGAAAATGTTCCCAGGTTGAAATGCCTAGCTTTCTTCAGACTTGTAGGGACCCGTTGGTTCTGGCGGAAAGACTATCTTCTCTCCAGGGAACCTTTCATGTTCCTGGGTCTCACGAGTCCAGAATGAGTAGTAGAAAGCTTTTTGTCCAAAAGGCCTAGTTGGGGGCCTGGATTATAAAAAATAAGCTTCATCATAATGGAGGGAGAAGAGGAAGCAAAATCATGCCAGGTTTTAGATTAGTTGTGGATACTTTTTTCTCCTTATTGAGATTTATAGTATGCCCAAGTGCCTGGCACTTGGGTTGATTTGAATGGGAAAATATATATGCATATATATGCATGCTTGAACAATGTCAGGCTTGTAGTGTGTCTCTAGTTCCTCTGTAAGTCCCCAATCCAGGGGTTTCTTGTGTAACTCCATTCCAGCAAGAACGGGCGCTGCTTCAGTATTCATTTCAGTGGCATTGACAATACTGACAGTATAATTGACCTGAAAAGTTCTGGATTTCCTGTTAATGCACTTTAGAAATGTACATCAACTACCAAAAAAAATCATTTCTATCTACATTTCACTTGATTTCCATTTTCAAGAGAGAGGCTTCATCATTATTATTCTATTTGAATAGCACTGATATCTTGAAGGATGGAAGGAGATTTCTATTGTATGCGGGAGTACTTTATTTCGATATTTTCTTTGTCTGATTATACATGATAAACACACATTAGTGACATTTCGTGCATGTTTGGAAGATAAATGGGGATATCTCTTTAAACCATTCCTGACACTTGCTAACCTGTGAGCTTAATGGCATTTTCTCTTTGATTCAATAATTTGTCTGTCAAAAAAAAGCTGGGCTGACATTCTCCTTGTTGTGGGATTGAAATGGAAAGAAATCTCTTCTCTTGAAGGAAATTTTTTTTTAAATGGTGGGGAACATTTTAGGATAAAAATGTTTCTGAAATTCTTTGGGGTTTTGGTGATGGAGGTGGCAGGGAGTGCGGATGGAGAGGGTGGCGCTAATGAATGCCAGAGCCGTGACACTATATGTGTGGCAAGTGATAAAAGGGAGATGATTACCTCAGTCTGAAAGTCCTCTTGAAATAATTGGGGAACATGTAAAATCTTGCAGATGAAGGTGGCTTCTACCGCTGTGTCTTGTGGGAGGTTGTCAGCCTTGCTCCCGTGGAGGTGGTTGGGTTGGGGTGTGTATCCACATGTGAGGGGATGGCTCTGACTCCGTTCACCTGCCTCGGTTCCCTCAGCCTCGTTCTGGGTGGGGAGGGGTGAGGCAGAGGGCTTGCTGTGCATCGTCCTGGAGAGGTTCTAAACCCAGGTGGTCGTTTTTCCCTTTTGGGAGATTTTGGAGAAGGCTTTTCAGGGGCTGTGGTGACAAGGAATCCTAGAGGTGAACCTGGAGTAGGGAGGCAAGTGGTGGGCTGGGAGGTGGGAGCTTGGCATTCTTGGGGGAGCCCTTTGCGTTTGTGATAAAGGTGAGCATGCTGGGCATGAGGTGCTCTTTCAGAGCTGTATCATGTGACCCCTCCCCACCCCACCCCACCCCACCCCTCCCCACCCCTCCCGTGTACTGCTGACCCTGTCTCCTCAGACCCCTGCATCAGAGGGCTCCTGGGAAGTCTGATTAGGTAAAGTCGATGAGAGTAGGCACGTGGTCGGGACTTGGGAGCAGGATTGGGGAAGACGTTGGGGGGTCAAAGTCTGCTTATCCCTCTGCCCCCTTCTCCATTCCAGGAGGTCTTCAGGTGTGCCATTGGAAAACACTGACTCATTAAGATCCCTCATATTGATTCATTCAGCAGTTTTTATCGAATGCCTCTTGTGTGCCAAGCATGGCTCTAGACACTGGGGATGCATCCCAAGTTCCACAGGTTGTCAATAGCAAAGTTGGGAGTAGGACCCAAGTCTCTTAAGTCCTGATCTGGTGCTTTTTAGCACTGCCTCCCTGGAGACTCTGCCTACTACAGGAGCCCAAGGGTCTGAAATTCTTTCCTGTTATTTGGTTGTTCCTCCCATGGCTTCCGGTCCCCCGCCCGGCCATGGCTTCTCCGGTTTTTGATCCTGAGTCATGCTGGGTTACCCTAGCAAAACACAACAAACGTAAACTAAAATGAAGATGTTAACCATCATGTGTGTTTTCCCAGCATGGACTTTCTACCAGCAAGTAGGGCCATCTGAAGACCTTTGAACATCCTGAGAACTTTTATTTTCTATTTTCTAAATTTATTTTATTGAAGTATAGTTGATTTACAGTGTTCTGTTAGTTTCTGGTATACAGCAAAGTGATTCAGTTATACATATATAATAGTTTGCATTTGTTAATCTCAAACTCCCAATCCATCCCTCCCCCACCTTCCCTCCCTCTTGGCAACCACAAGTCTGTTCTCTATGTCTGTGAGTCTGTTTCTGTTTTGTAGATATGTTCATTTGTGTCATATTTTAGATTCCATATATAAGTGATCTCATATGGTGTTTGTCTTTCTCTTTCTGACTTACTTCACTTAGTATGATAATCTCTAAGTCCATCCATGTTGCAAATGGCATTCTTCATTCTTTTCATTCATTCAAATGCCAAATTTCATTCTTTTTTTTATGGCTGAGGAGTATTCCATTGTTTATATGTATCGTATCTTCTTTATCCTTCATCTGTTGATGGACATTTAAGTTGTTTCCATCTTGACTATTGTAAATAGTGCTGCTGTGAACACTGGGGTGCATATCTCTTTTCGAATTATAGTTTTGTCCAGATAATGTGCCCAGGAGTGGGATTGCAGGATTATATGGTAGCTCTATTTTTAGTTTTGTAAGTAACCTCCATACTGTTCTCCATAGTGGCTGCACCAATTCACATTCCCACCAACAGTGTAGAAGGGTTTCCTTTTCTCCACACCCCCTCCAGTATTTGTTATTTGTAGATTTATTTTTTTTTACTGAGCACCTTTATTTTAGATATCTTACTACATAATCCACCAAACATTATTAAAACAATCCCCCCATTTCACATTATATATGATTTATAAAATTTCAATGTGAAAAATTTGGAAGTATTCTAAAACTAATTTTAACAGTTTTGAGGCTTGGGGGTAAATTCATTTTCCTATGATATAAACTTTGTTATATTTATATGTAACTGTAGAGCTGGACTTGATTTGCATTTGACTGACCAATGAATGTATTTTCTTTTGAAACTTATTTAAACATTAATCTTAGTTTTAGAAATTTTATTTCACATCTTGGTGCCGTTTTTTCAGCTCTCAAGCATTCTGTTGGCCATTAAAAAATTTAAAAGAGGGCCCTTGACACTGTGCCTATGGCTCTTCATCGATTAAAGGCACTGAGAATAGATCTCCTGGCACCCACCCACCTAAAACCAAATCCTGGACCTCAGCAGTTGCTTTCCCTCAGGGGACTCCAGAAGGGCTAGGCTTCTTTTCAAGCCTCTTCTCAATGTTCCCTCCTTGCCCTGCCCCCCAGGGACTGGCCCGGGTGTTATAGAAGTGACCCTGCTGCAGGCTCAAGGAGAACTCTTGTTCCCACCTGCTATGGTGTCTGAGTCAGCTTGCACTGCCATAACAGCATACCACAGATTGTGTGGCTTAAACAACAGACACTTATTGTCTCAAAGTTCTGGAGGCTGGAAGTCGGAGATCAAGGTGCTGGCTGATTTGGTTCCTGATGAGGGCTCTCTTCTTGACTTGCAGACAGCCACCTTCTTGCTGTGTCCTCATGGTGGGGAAAGTGAGCAAGAGCTCTGGTCTCTTCCTTTTCTTCTAAGAGCAATAATCCCATCATGAGAGGTCTACCCTCACGACCTCATCTAGCTGAATTACTTCCTGAAGGCCTCATCTCCCAAGACCATCACAAGGGAGTTAGGACTTCAACATAGGAATTTTGCCAGGAAAATGTTCAGTCTGTAATATACAGTGTGGCAGGGAAGCATGGGCCTCCAAATCTATGTCTGTGGGCTTCATATCCCAGTCCTACCACTTTTTAGCAATGTGACTTAGGATAAGTTGGTTATACTCTCTGAGCCTCAGTTTCTCCTTCTGTAAATTGGGGATAACAATCATTGGCAGAGTTATTTGTGTTAGAAATAATATTTGTAAAGGGCCTAGCACCAAGTAAGTAACCCTTCTCCTTAGAATTTCCCCAGTGATCTGGAGTATCTTTAATTAAATGAATACAGCAGCTGATGTTTGAAGAACACTCAGGGGTGTGTGTGTGTGTGTGTGTGTGTGTGTGTGTGACTGATTGAGACAGAGGCCAGGAGCATGGCCGAGGCAGAAGACGGGTAAACTCTCTGGCACTAGGGAAAAACTGGGCTTCTGCAAGAGGAATTTGTTTCTACATTTCTGGAAGGTCTCAGGCTTGCAGGAACTCCTTGCGTTGTACTAGTGCACGGAGGGTAGACTGAGAAGGCTCTTCAGGGATCAGGCATGGAGAGGACATACAATTCAGGATCGAAGGACCCTCAAGCTGGGAAGAGTAAGCTTGGGTTTTTCACCAGAAGAGGCTCTGCCATTTACCGTCAGTTACTTTGGCCATTTCCAGAATAGGGAACAGAAGCTGAAATGATTAGTTTTCAAAAACGTGGGAGTTTTGAGCCTGGGATGGGAGCGGGCGTTGGTATTCATGCACAAAGGGCACTGGACTTCACAAATCGCATTGGTATCTGGGGGAGGAACCAATGACCAGCACTTAGAGAGCAGTCAGAACAGGGAGGGCCACCCCTGGCTGTGAGGATAGATGGGTCATGATATGAGAGTAGTCAGTTCCCAGGCATCCCACAATCGGAGGGAATTGGCAGGTGGAAAATCGGAGGAAGCTGATCATCCCCCAGACCCTTCCACTTGAGTCGTGGCTGCCGGGAGCAGGTGAACCTTTCTGACTGACTCAAGTGAAGCCTGGACCATGGTGGCAAGAAAGTACCTGTCTTCCCTCCCTCCCTCCATTCCATCCTTCCTCACTCGAGTGCACAGTGAGGATTAGGCACTCTCCCAAGCACTTGTATTACATCTGTGGGCAAAACTGACAGACATTCCATGGACCTTATAAAGTACAATTAAACAGGTAATATGATACAGAAGTAAATTATATGGTATGTTGGAAGGTGATAAGTGCTATGGGAATAAAGAAAGAAAAGAGAGCACATCATAAGTAGTCCTGGGTGGAGGTGGCAGGGGAGGGTGGCGTTAGTGAGCAGGGTGGTCAGGGGAGGCTGTGTTAGGAAAGGGAGTTGAGGAAGTGAGCTGGAGGAGAAAAGGAATAGCACAATGAGTTTGCCATTTCTTTCTTTTTTTTTTTTAACTTTTTATTTTATATTGGAGCGTATCTGATTAACAATGTGGTGATAGTTTCAGGTGCACAGCAGAGGGACTCAGCCATACAAATACATGTATCCATTCTCCCCCAGACTCCCCTCCCATCCAGGCTGCCACATAACATGGAGCAGAGTTCCCTGTGCTCTACAGTAGGTCCTTTTAAATATAGTTGGTTATCCCTTTTAAATATAGCAGTGTGTACATGTCAATCCCAAATGCCATAACTAGGGAGAAAGAGAAAGAAGTATTGTATGATATTCGGAATCTAAAAAGAAATGGTACAAGTGAACATATTTATAAAACAGAAACGGACTCACAGATTTAGAGAACAAACTTATCGTTACCAGTCAGGGGAGCGGGGAGGGAAGGAATAGTTAGAGCTTGCCGTTTCTGAGCTCACAGTGTCTGGTAGGGAGAGAAGAAGCCGGCCAACATTGGAATTCCTGGAATATAATTTCTTCCTAACAAATTGAAGCAACATGGTTACTGGAGATGAAGAATGGCCATGCCTGCACGGTTCCTGGTACCACCAGGCAGTGTTTGGTATCAAATGGAGATTGGGAGGTGGGGTGTGAAGCCAGAGTTCTGTGGTCCAGGTGGGTTTGCTGGGTCTTTAATGGTTCAGAACATTTGTTGGGTGAGTGAATGATGAATGAGTGAGTGAATGAAGGACTGAGTAAATTTGTGAATGGGTAGATTAATGAAAACCGGATGAGTAAAGATTGACTAAAACTCATATCTCTGTTAAGGACGAGTTATTTCCAAGTTCACACCATAAGTTACTAGTGGAATATCTAGCTTCAGTGGTAATTGCTTTAGGGCGCGTTGCTTTAAATAATAAAGCAAAAGGGGCACAGGCATTTGTACCCCTGAGTCAATTTTCAAATAATACAATGAAAAATTATCCAGTTTTCTTTTAAGTATGGTTGCATAGTTAGGTTTTCACATATACCTGTAGTCAAAGGTTAAAGGGTATTCTTGGAACCAACAGGGGAGTTCCCCTCATATTTAAATTAAGAGCAGACTCTGACTGATAACCTTGTTAATCACTGTACTTCGCTTATGGACAACACCTACTCTTGGTCTTTAATCATGACATAGAGATGGAGGCAGACGATTGGATGTCACTTTGGTGGATCTTCTGGTTACCAAACTTTACAGGTTATCAGAAAGTCCTGTGACAACTTCCAGACAGACAGACTGTGTCCACACTTTAAGTCTATTGTCAGAAGTTCCAGGTACGGACCTCAGTATCTGTATTTTTTAAATCCCTTCACAGGTGATTTTGTTGCAGGTGGTGTAGGGATTTAGGAACCACTGTACTAAAGTCAACTTTGAGGGCAGAAACTATGGCCTCTTTTTAAAAAAATATATTCATTTTATTGGTGTCTACTTTCATACTAAAAAAGCGTAAATCTTTATCACTAGAAGCCAAACAAGATAGATTCATTCCCCTCTATCAAAGTAGCATTCTAGTCCTTTCTTTCTTTCTCTCTGTTCCTCCCTCCCTCCCTCCCTCCCATCCCTCCCTCCCGCCCTCCCTCCCATCCCTCCCTCCCTCCCTCCCTCCCTCCCATCCCTCCCTCCCTCCCTCCCTCCCATCCCTTCCTCCCTCCCTCCCTCCCATCCCTCCCATCCCTCCCATCCCTCCCTCCCATCCCTCCCTCCCTCCCTCCCTCTCCCCTCCCTCCCTCTCCTCTCCCTCTCCCCTCCCTCCCTCTCCCCTCCCTCCCTCCCTCTCCCCTCCCTCTCCCCTCCCTCTCCCCCCTCCCTCCCTCCCATCCCTCCCATCCCTCCCTCCCATCCCTCCCATCCCTCCCTCCCATCCCTCCCTCCCTCCCTCTCCCCTCCCTCTCCCCTCCCTCTCCCCTCCCTCTCCCTCCCTCCCTCCCTTCCTCCCTCCCTCCATCCTTTCCTTCCTTCCTTCCTTCCTTCTTTCCTTTCTTTCTCGTCCTCTCTCTCCCTTTATTTCTCAATTTTCCCGCAAACATAGAACTATTCTGTAAATATTACTGTACTGTTTTCTTTCTTTTTATAATGCTTTGTGCACCTCTCTCAATACTTTTTAAAGCTACATGATGTTCCAGAGTATGGAAATCAGCCAGGTTTGCCAACTTGCTGAAGCCCCTTGCTTTATTCAGTGCTTTCCACATAGAAAAATGTTACTGAGCCGGTATTGCCTGAATAGCTGCGAGGAGACAGCTGTCTTGTGCCACCCACCCACGCCCTATTCCTAGTCTTAGGGCAGAGTAGTCCTTTCTCAAGCTCTTTCCATTCCCCTAAAGAAACTTGGTAGTACAATAAGTTGACTTCTCTTTAGGGACAGCCTGGGCTGTAGTGAGAACCACTCCACCCCTCTGGTCGATTTGAAATGGAGTTGTTATTTCCCAAAGTGAAGGAGAACAAATCAGCCAGTGGGAAGTGTGGATGCTGTAGCATCCTCAGATACTGCCTTTGAGGAGTATAAACCACTTAAGGCAGTAGAACATTGTCTTCCTGGAGAGTTAACCCAATGATACAGGGCAGTGTCTGGGGGGGACGATGGAAGACCAGGCATCCCTGGAGCTCCCTTTGGACTGGGGTGGACAGGGAAGGCTGCTCAGAGGAGCGATAATTGGGATGGAGTTCTTAGGAGAGTCGGAATTAGCTCAGCTGAGAGAAGGCTCTTGTTCCTTTGCCTCGTGCATGGAAAGAGCTGTCCTGCCTCTGTCCCACCACATGAAGACCACTGGCTGGTCTGTGGGGGTCTTGGAAACCAGGTAGTTCAGAAGCCAAATAAAGTAATCATTCTTCGGGCCCTCCGAGAGGGGAAACGGCAACACCAGAAAGCTCTGCCCCTCAGCTGAGCCAAGCTCCGAGAGCCCCTTTCACAGACACATAAATATTTAATAATCATCTGTCTACAGCCAATCTAGAGGAAAAAAATCTTTAAATAGACTGCTCGAAAGGCCAAAACCTGCATTTTAATTGAGGTACTTTGAATTATTCCCATTAGTCAGTCGCTCTGACTTTTCCTTAGTGAGGGGTGGATTGTTTTTGAAAGGGGGATCAGAATTATTAGCAGCCCTTAAAAAAAATAAAAACCTGCTGTTCCTACTAAATAATAAGCTAGGGTTCTTTTAAAAAAGATGTAGCATTTTTGGAGCACAAAGCAAGAGGGTAGGGTGTGATGAGCCCCGTGGATTAGAGATGCAATTTGAAAAGCGTTGAGGGCGTTTGGATACCTTGCTAAGCATTTCCTCGCGCATCACCTCTGTGGTTCTCCCTGATCCTGCTGAAGTTTTCAGGATGGAGGAGGCGTGTGCGTGCGTGCGTGTGTGTGTGTGTGTGTGTGTGTGTGTGTGTGTGTGTGTTTACCCTTTCTCTGCCCCTTGGGCCTAGAGCTTCCTGCAGCAGCTGTAACAGTCGTCTCCTGGAGGTACCCCTGGTGTCTCACGCGAGCCAATTTCGACAGTCTAAAGTGCTCCGATTGAGCCATCTTGCTCTCTGTAAGATAAACCCCAGGCCATTATGCGTGGTTTTTCATTCACCCGCCTCCTTGTCTCCCTTCGGTTGGCCCCTCTCTGCACCCCCTCCCCTCCTTCCCATTCTCTGCCTTCGCACCCCCTTCCATGAATAGGAGGGGAAACAGGCATCCTTTAGGGGAGCACGGTTTTTAGCCCAGGCACGTCAACTCCACTCGGGCACAGTTTGCTTTGAGATCTGCGACATAGAGGCAGGGCGGCGGGGTCACCCACCCGACCATACTGAATCTTGTTTAATTTATCTGCTTCCCTGTATCTCCCTCATCCACACTGGCCTTTGTTTGGATCAATTGCTTGAAGATTTACCATGGTGCTAAGAGCCGCCAGCCCCAGTGTCCCCGCCACATCGTGCATCCTGGGTGAGACCATGGGGCGGCACTTGGGGAAGAAGGTTCTACAACTTTCCCCCACTCCCATCCCGAACACGGAGGACATCTCCCAGTGTTCCAAGTAAGGCGATTTCCAGACTAATTTACTATGGAATCACTTTGCATGGCCCCTCCTGCACCAGTATGAGAAATGTTAATTGGTGGGTGAGCCTGAGATGCTCTTCTGTGGGATTTATTGTCGTAGGCAAAGGAGGGGAAGGGGACCCGCGTCTGTCTTTGTGATGGCTCTGAGTCCACACTCACTTGCTCCTGATTATTTTGAAAACCAATGGTAATGATGGATCTGGATCCAGTAATTTATTAGATTTTGTGTCATTAACCCTTGTTCTGCTTATGGCAGCAAATGACTTCATCGTCAGAGATGACGAGTGTTCCAAACTGTGGGGTACTTGGCCCTCTAGAGCTCTTGTCTGAAAATCAATTTGAAGCAAGTGGCAGGCATTCGAAATCCTCTCTGCTTATAGGTTTCTGCAGCATTGCCTGTAGGATTTGAAGAAGCTGGAGGGCAGCAGGGGGAAAAAAACCGCACCCCTCCTCCCACCCCCGCCCCGGCCCGAAGACTTCTGTTGCCAAAGAGAGTTTGTGTTGGGGTGGCTAATGTCGTGAAAAGGCTGCACAAGAGACTCTGTCAAAATGCATCCATGGGAGTGGGGAATGGATCACAGTTTGGAAATGGGGGAAGAGGAAAAGAAAGGAGCGAGCCTCCTATCTAAGTGATCCCATCTGAAGACTGAAGCAAATAGCTTGAAATCATTGTTGTGATTCCCATTGACTGAAGGCTGGAGGGGCTTTACTGGTTAAGCTTTTAAAGCCGCAGCAGTTTAAACACATTTCCCCCCCCTTTTTGGCCTGGTATACCCTTTCTCCAGTTGACCTTGAAACATATTAACTCATCTTTGGAAAGAAAACAAAACACCTTTTGCCTTCAACTCCGAGACCGCCTTCTGTCTTGGAGTGTTATATAAATAGGTGGCATTGCCCGGTACCTCTGACTGTGGGGCACAGAAGATTGCTGTGGTTCGTTTTGGCCTGGCTCCATGCGGGGTGAGTAACCAGACATTCTGCGGCTCCCCCGCTGTGTCCCTCTGCCACATGGGGCCAACTGACGGCAACCGTTCAGGTCAGGGAATTCCTTCCCCACCTTTGAGGATGGAACCAATGTTTGAGCAGTGCCGGAGAGCTTCTGAGCATGAACCCATGTTTAAGCACTACGTAGGTCTTTTCCTTAAATGTGCAATACCTTCCACTGCAGAATTTTCAAGTGGAAATAGTTGGGGGCAGATGGGGATTTTTAGAAACTTTTCAGTGGAAGAGATTTAGTAATCATTTGGCCATTCCCTTAGTTTTGCCAATTGCCTTAGTTTTGCAGATGCAGAACCTATGACCCACACTTGTCAGGTGCTTGTCTAAAATCACACAGACTGTAGCGAGCAGAAAGGGTCCTAGAACCCCGAGCTCCTGAGCAGTGGTGTACCTGGGGGTGGGTACAGGTCGCCCCAGGTGCAGGCAGTAAGGGGCTGCCTTGGCTTTGGAGGATACATAAACAGTAGCAGAGCCCCTGGCTCCAACTTTAATCCCACTGTGAGCTGACAATTCCAAACAATGTCAGTGACAAAATACCCCTCCTCCTAGGGTGGATGCTTCCACGAGACCCCTCTTCACCTCTTTGGTACACCACTGCTCCTGATGCCTGGGTTGTGTCTCCCCACTAAGATGCATCCCCATGAAACAAACCACAAGCAAACAAAGAACAAATCCCACGTTAGAAGTACATACTCTGGGTTCTTTCGAAGTATAGTAAGGAAAATAGCCTTTTGGTGAGCCTACTTGGCCGGTGTAGAAAAAGCATGACCTCTTAAAATCCACATGTGGGAGACCCAAAAGAGCAGTGCCGGGATTAGCTGGAACGTGCCTCGCCTGCACCCCTCTGGTGTGTGGGTGAGGGCTGCTGTGCCCTGCTCTCACTGAGGCTGGGCCAAGAGCTCCTAGCCCCGGGTCTGTGTTGGAACCAACAGAGCTGGAGACTGTCTGGATTCGTGTGTAAATCTAATTCCCTCCCAGATACTTAGAGCCTTCAGGGAAGCTCTTGGTGGTCTGAGGGCCTGACCGGCCTTATGTGTGTGTCTCTGTGTGGTCATTTTGGCCAGACGGGCTGCTGTCCAGGCTTTTCCTCTCCTCTCCCGCTGCCCCCTGGAGGGAGTGGGTAAATATTCCAGGCTGACTTCAGCTGCCGAGTCATCGGTTCTGACAGATGGCTGTCTCTTTGCAGCCACCCCCCCCCCCCCACCCCTTTTCCCCCAGTCCCTCATTTCATCTTCCCCCTGTCAGAACTCACCCTTCGGCAGAAATCTTTTCCAGGAGCTAAATGTGAGCCTCAAAGAGATGTCGTCAGGGTACTTTTCGTAATTTTCAAAAGTCATTTCCCTCCCTCCGTTCGCACCCCCCCACACCCCACCCTCGCCCTCTCTCCATTGTAATTATGTCTTAGCAGTTACCCAAACCAGCACGGCAGCAACCCAGTCCTCTGCCCCTGCGGGCACAGCCTTTTCCCCCACAGCTGGCCTGGGGCACGGTCCCTGGGAGAGAGACACTGGACCAACACAGCTTCCTCACCGTTGGCTTTAGAGGTGTTGGTGGTGTAGTCCCATGAAGAAGGAAAACTTAAAATAGTCCCATAATATCCCTTCGCTCTAGCAAAGGGCCCTGAGGGATTTCTCTACAGGCCGGGTCCTCAGTAGTGTTGAGGGTACTCTTAATCTAGTTCATGTGCATCTCTTTAAGAGTAGGGGACATCCATTCCAGAACATTCTCTGCCATTTCTTGACTCTCCCCCTCCTCTCCCTCTCAGGTTTCAACCTCGCTCCCTCAGGAAGGAGTCAAGGAAAGATGTCATCTTTTCTCTCTGTACCTTGATCTCTGTCTCCACCCACCTCCGAATCCCTCCTGTGGCTGGTTCTCAACAGGTGACCTGGCCACGGGAACAGGAAGAGGAGTGGTGTGTGTCTCTGGTCCTCTGCAGACACCGGGTATGGCCAGCCCCAGTTGAACTGAGATCCTGGGGTTAAATTATCCTCCACAAAGGGCACTGGGACTTGACATTCAAAAATTCTATTCATTGAAAACAGACACTAGCCCCGAAAACCTGGTTTAGTAGATAAAATCGGTAACCACAAGAGGATAAATCTAGTTTGGCTTGTTTGTTCTGGTCTAATTTAATATGATCTCCCTTGGAGTTTCCAGCGTCTAGATTTCCATTACTTTTCAGCATTAGCTTTTTTTTTTTGTGGGCGGGGGAGGATGGGGTAAGGAGTGGGTATATATTTTAGTGGCATCCCACACTAATCAGGAGAGGCTTGTCAAAGCCCATTTGGGATCTGGAGTGACTAATTCCTGGGCCTGTGGCTCTGAAGGAGCATTTCTACCCATTTTACACAAAAGACCCCAGCAGCTGAGTTAGAAAAAGCATCTTCTTGCTGCAGCCACTGCTATCCTAGGACCCACAGGAGGGGTGGAGGGGTCATCCCCAGCCTCCTGGAAGAGCTGGGTGCCAGCGTGAAGGGTGTGGGAGAATGTAGCCGTCTCATTTTCCCACCCCTGGGATGGTCTAAAGAACTTGAGAGGAATAGTTATGGGCTGATGTGTGACCTTGAGGACATGGGCCACCTCTCAGATCCTTGGTACCCTCACTGAGACAAGAGGAGCAGTTCTCACACCTGGTAGGCTGAGGCAGGTGGGAGCTGCTTGAAGGTCGCTCAGTGCAGCCATCCTGTTTCATGAAGACTCACCTCTCCCTCATCCCATCTCAGTTTTCACATCTGCAAGAAGGAGATTGAGTGGGATTAAGTGAGATTTTAATACCATCTACCCTTTCCATGTTAACTTTTGCTAAGTCAACGGTGAGTAATAGACAGAGTTCTCGGTTGCTGTAGCCCTTAGTCTGTACCAGGTTCCCTCCGTCCTTCACCTGATGTGTCTTGCCAACCAGACAGCTGCAGCCCTCTTCGTATTGAGATGTGCTTGTAGGCCATGGTGTGTCTCAGAAGCCCCAGTCAGGGCTGCACTTGCTCCAGGGCAGGGCTCCAGCTCAGATATAACACCCAAGCTTCCATGGCCCTGCTCCCACAGCAAAGAGCCAAGGGGAGGCTACAGGAATCATTTGATTGGGAATTTGAATCCATGGCTAAATATTGTGTGTGTTTTTATGTGTGAGTGTGTGTGTGTGTTTCCCTTCATGTCTTTTTCAAACTTTGGTAAGATGGTCCTTTCTTTAATTTTTTGACATTATCCTTAAATAGTCTGTATGGATATTTCCTGCCCCATAACCCATCCAAACAAAAAGAAAGCATAGGGACAAAGCAAGCTAGGAAGCAAGATTCTGCAGCTTGTCAGTTTGAGCAGTAAAGCAGCATGTGTATGTGTGTGCGCACATGCGTGCATGACACTGGAGTGAAACACTTCATCATTAAAGGGTGTCCTTCCTTGGGCAGAAGAAGACACTGCACGGTGTCTCTTCCTGCATAATTGGCCTGTCTTTTCATACCAGCCGAGATGCTTGTTTCTGTCTAAGCCCATGCACTCCCCACAGGTCAGGAGCGATAGTAAAAACCTGTTGTCTGGCTTTGTATTTGGAATAATGGAGTCACTAATCTACTTGATCTGGCCAAGTCAGATAAAGAAGAAAGTGAGGGATGCCTGTGTTTCAGGGATGGAAGGTACTTGTAAAAGCAATTTCTTTTGAGGTGGGGGGAGCAGGGGGAGACACACAGGAGAAAAAAAAAAAAAACGGAGCAAAGACTGTAGGAAACCTTTTAATTAGTACTAATTACCTCAGCAGAAAATGTTGGAAGCTTGAAAGGATTTGTGTCAGCAAGTGAAAGATCAAAGATTGCTAGGCTCGCATTTTAATCTGTTGGCTATAAAAAGGAATGAGGGGGGTGGTAATGGGACCCAGGAGAATGGCTGCCCAGGTGGCTCTGCCCTTAATCCCTTCTTTACTGCTGCAGCCTGAAGCCTAGTCCCAATTACATAATAAGATGATTTAATTTAATTTTTTTCTTTGACGTTAACTGGGGTGTAGAGAAGAGGGAGGGCTCCCCCGCCTTTCGTGAGGATGGGGTGGGAGGGTATCACTGACTCCGTAGCTGCACAATCCCTTCTGTTGATTTTCCCAATCTTTTTCCCCATCCAGCCAACTGACATTTTAATTTCAATCAAAAAACAAAAACAAACTGCACACAGGGGAAAGAGTTCTTCAAGAAGGAAGGAGTCTCTGGGTGCACTAAGGAGGTGAGGCCTCTGATGTGGTTGGTCTGTGGTGAGGACAAGTGGGACAACAGGTAAACTGTGTTACTGGAAAACTCTACCTGGTGTATGCCTCACTGTGACAGTTCCTTAAAAGTCAGTGGGGGAAGAGAGAGAGAGAGAGAGAGAGAGAGAGAGAGAGAAGAGAGAGAGAGAAGAACGGTGTTGACAGTCTGCACCACCCATCGTAGACGGCATCTCTGCTCCTTTCCTCCTTCCTGTCACCACCCTCTTCCTGTCCTCTTTAAGAATGGATTAGGCTGGGACAGGGTCTGTGTAGCTGCAGGTGCTCTGCCCATGGGCCCTTGGCACTCACCATTCCTGTGTGTACCAATCTGCAGCTCTTTGCTTGGGCCACTGGAACCTGCTCAGCCCTCAATCAGTGGCTGATGGGAGGAGGTGGATAAACATCCCAGCTCCCTCACCCCTCACTGGAGATTTCGCTAAGAGGTGGTCCACATTTCATCTCATGCTACTCCAGAGTAGGAGTTGGCTCCAGGGCCCAATCTGGCCTG
This sequence comes from Phocoena sinus, assembly GCF_008692025.1. Lineage (NCBI taxonomy): Eukaryota > Metazoa > Chordata > Mammalia > Artiodactyla > Phocoenidae > Phocoena > Phocoena sinus. Next base: position 27,660,706 of record NC_045778.1, read on the forward strand.
CTAACTGTTATAGCAAATAAAGTTTTATTGGCACACATTTATGCCCATTCATTTACCTGTTATCTGTGGCTGCTTTCACAGAGTTGAGTAATTGTGACAGAGATGATATGGCTCTTACATCCTAATGTATTTACTCTCTGGCTGTTGACATGAAAAGTTTGCTGATCCCTGCCCTAAAGAGGGGTTGAACTCTAGCTGCCCTCGGAAGTAACCTACCTCGTGATGCATCCTTTACTAACTTCTCTCCCTTTCTTATCTCACTTTCCAATGCTTTGTGCAATTACCTCCCAAGTAAAAGTCTTACTCTTGCATCCTCATCTCAAAGTCTGTTTCTGGAGGCTCCAACCTAAGACCTGGTGTGTGTGCTCATGCAAAAAGACAGAACCCCTGCAATGAGTTCTGGTTTACCACTCACCATCCCTTCTAGGGTCCAAAGTGTACACCTTCAGATGTGTCATAAACCAGAATAGCAGCTCAGCTTAGAGAACTCGGAAATGCTGTAGAGTGTTGCCACTTTGACTCAAAGACCTGAGCTCAAGTCATTGAACCTTTTTGTTCATCAACTTAGGCTCATTTGTAAGTTTTTAGGAGATGGTGCCCAGGAAAAAAGCCTGCATGGTAGAATCGAGACTCCTGGCTCTGGATCCCTGAGTGTGGCTCAGTGCTCTGGGGATTGACACTTTTAACATTTTCAGTTATGGGAGACCTGACCAATAGTGACCCAGCTCCATTTCAGGAGGGCAGACCATTGGACACAATGTCTAAATATCCACTTCCTCTAGGACAGGCTACCAGGGGTGGTTTGGGGCCCAGATCACATGGTGTTTGGCTTGTGTCTCTTCAGTCTTACGTGTAAATGTAACATGCCTGACACCCAAAATCTAGCATACAATACCTACTCATGTATAACTGTTTTTTGTTTTCCTTTGTTCTCCTTTATCTCCTGATCTCAGTTAGTTCATTCTGACATCCATGTATCTTGAGGATGGAGAGGGTCTTAACTGGCAGATTAGAGAACTAGATGCATCAGCACCTTGCCCTTTGTATCAGTTAGCTATTGCCGCATAACAAATCACCCCCAAATTTAGCAGCTTAAAACAACAAACATTATTTTTCACACAGTTTCTGTGGGTCAGGAGTCTAGATGTGGCTTAATCTGGGGTCTCTCACAGGCTGCTATCAAGGTGACAGAGCTGTAATCGTCTCAAGGCTCAACTGGGGAGGATCCATTTCCAAGCTGATTCACATGTTGTTGGCAGGATTCCATTCCTCACAGGTTGTTGGACTAAGGCCCCACTTTCATCCTGGGTATTGGTTGGAGGCCTCCCTCAGTTATTTGCCACATGGGCCTCCGCACAGGGCCACTCATAACATGGCAGCTTGCTTTCGAGGAAATGAGTGAGGGAGAGAGAGAGAGGGCCATCAAGGGAGAAGTCATGGTCTTTTTGTGACCTTATCTCGGAAGTGAGATCCCATCACTTTGCCGTATTCTACTCATTAGAAGCAAGTCATTAGGTCCAGCCCACACTCAAGCAGAGGGGGTGACACAGGGACTTGAACACTAGGAGAAAGGGCTCATCGGGTGCCATCTTGGAAGCTGTCTCCCACACAACTGACTGTCAGTCCTAATAACCCATCATTTCTGGAGTCGCTTAAGAGTGCGGTCTCCAACTTGAGCACATTTTACTGGTTGTCTTTCATCATTAAATAATATTAATTCGTTTGGAATGAAGTCTTCCTAAAACTTCTATTACCCACTCTTCTGTTTTCTTAAAGAGATTATGCAGAGTATACTTCTGTAATTTTCAAGTCTCAGCTCAGCATCTAAGTCTGTGAAAGTGTCACTCCTGGACTTTCAACCTAATGGAATCACTCCTTCCGAGCTCCTGTAGCACTTATTTTCTATATTGTTTATTTGGCATATAATCATTAATTGCTTTGTGACAGTTCTATTGTGATCTTGAGTTACTCCTTGAATCTTGTGTTGTTTAATTTCCGCATGTCAACATCTTGTCTCTCCATGAGAAGTGTAAACAATCTGAATGGAGCAACTGTCTAATACTTCAGGTAGAAGCAGTGCAGTGGAGGTTCTCTTTAAATATGTAGTGACTTTTTTCCTTTGATGTTGGTGATTTCTGACTCCTGACCATGATTTTTGATGGCTGCCAAAGGGCATATTACTGATGGCCCCTATGCTGAGTGGCCCCAGGATACTCTGATTAGCTTTGGTTTATTTGTTTATTTTGGTAGGTGGTTTTGTTCTAGTTTTCAGTCTGTTTTTCTTTGGTGTCAATGCAATAGCCATGGTTTCCCTACCTTTTCTTAATTGAAGCCCAGGACTGGGAAATGAGAATCTTAAAATGCTGCTTTGTTTGAGTCACAGTTTTCTGAATGAATGCTTAAGATCCCCTTCCATGATATCCTGGGTTTGTGACATCATCGTTGGGGCTGAGAGGGGAAAGAAAAAGGAACAAGCCTTTATTGGACATGGACTTCATGCCAGCCTTATTCACTTACCTCTAGTCTCATGGCCGTGTCTTGGAGAATGAAGATGGATGCAAGTGTGAGCTGTGGACAAATAGTGTGCTGTATTTTTAAATTCTGAATGATGGTTGTGTTAAACCAGGAATAGGAAGCCAGGTCTGGGGAAACGAGAGTGAAAATGAGTACGGTGTAAGGAACGTGAGGATAACTCCTGCAGCAGTGCTTATATTCTGAGTTCTCAGGCCTGGCTCAGACAGCTGCTCCCAGTGGCTCCCCGTCACGGTATCACTTCCTTGGGCACCTTGAGAACCTTGGCACTCTTGATGGGAATCGTAGTCCCTTAGGAGATGTTACAGGCTGACTTTGTCTCCCCCCACATTCATATATTGAAGCCTTAACCCCCGGTACCTCAGAGTGTGACCTTACTTGGAAATAGGAGTGTTGTAGACATAATTAGTTAAAATAAGATCATGCTGGAGCAGGGTGAGCCCTTAATGCAATATAACCAGTACCGTTACAAAAAGAATGCCATGTGAAGAGACAGACCCACACGTAGGGCAAATGCTGGGAGAGAGGCCTGGGGCAGATCTCTGCCCAGTGCCTGCAGAGGGAGCACGGCCCTGCTGACACCTTAACTTCTGGCCTCCACAGCTATGAGACCGACATGTATTGTTCTAAACCGCCCAGATTAAGGTACTTTGTTACCGCAGCCCTAGGAAACTAATCCAGGAGGCTTTTCTGACCTGTTTTCAAGGCCCTGGACCTCGTGTCCTGTCCTTGGTCTTGAATCAGTCCCTTTGTGTTCTGACCCCATGCTCTGCATTGGTGTGCCATCACCTTCAGGATCCCCCATTCTCTCAGGCATGGGGGGGGTCACGTCTTCTGTGGCGCTTCCAGCATGGTGGCTGCTTCCCCGTGGAAAAAGGAGGCCATCCAGAGTGAGAAAGGGGATGTCTCTGCCCACACTCAGGCGCCTGCACTGGGGCAAATCTGAAATGTCAGAGGGGCCCTGTCTCAAGCCTGGGACAAGCCCATTCAGTGTGGGCTGTTTTCTTCTTGGGCTTCCCTGGCTCCCCAAGAAGTGTACGCATCTTCCAAGGCTGTGCACAGTTCAGGGCCTCTGAGCGCTAATGAGAGCTGTGGCTTCCAACTCTCTCTTGATATGTTTGCTGTCACTTTCTTTCCCAGTGATGGTTGGGAAGGGAAAAGTCATGCAGTCTGTCGATCTTGTCTTTCCCCATGAAACTGGGAAAGTTCTATTACATTCCTCGCGGAGACTGACAGCTGTGCTATCTCTTCGTCACGGTGGTGGCTCCTTTCTGTATCGTGAAATGGGCCAGCAGGACTTGGCTGTAACCCTCAGCAGCTGTGGAAGAGGGCTTACGGGATGCTTGTGAGAGCAGGAGGAAAAGAGAGAGGCTTTCCCCACAACAGAGGGACCAAAAGCATCATCCTTCACCTAGTCCAGAGTTTCTCAGCCTCGGCACTAATGATGTTTTGGGACAGATAAGGCTTCGTTGTGGAGGCGGTCCTGTATATCATAGGATGTTCAGCTGCATCCTGGCCTCTACCCCCCAGGGGCCAGCAGTGCCTCCCAGTCATGACAACCAGAGCTGTCCTCAGACTTTGCCGCATGCCCTCCAGGTGTGTGTGGGGGGCAAAGTCACCCCTGGTTGAGAACCACTGATCACATCCCTTCAAACAATTGTGGGGATCACTGTGAGGGCCGGCAGTGTTCTCTTAGGAGTGGGTACAGACCCCTCGAGTTAGGAAGGGGTGATTATGGGTACGTGCTAGGCAGGTGTGGAGAGTTAGAGGAACTCTACAGGCATCAAGAGGTCAGACTTGCAGGGAGTTTTAAAGACATCGAGGGAAAAGTAGCTTCAGTGGATGCGCGGTGTTGCGGATCTGAACACTGGAATTAACCGGGCTCTGATCATCACTTTACCCAGGGGTTTCTGTGCTGCTCATGGGTAGGAAAACTTGCATCTCGGTTGGCCCAGCACTGTTCTAGTTAAAGCCTGTTTTCCTGCCATAACCAGTAGTATTGCCCCCTGACTCTGAGAGATGCCCCAGTTTAGACACCAGATTATATGGTGGTCCTACGCAGCCCACTGCTGTTTGTGGACAATACCGATATGAGTTTGGATGCCTTTAGGTAGAGCGTGTACTCTGATTCCCTCAGTCCTCACCACTCCCTATTATCTTGCCTGCATTTTCTGTATTTTAGCATTTCTAAGATGTACATTTTCCCCCCCACATTTTGGCATCCCTGAATCCATCTCAAAATTGATGACTTCTTAAAATTGTCATTGGCCAGGAGGCAGCTGTGATATTATTGTTGTTGTCAGTACACACTTCAACTTGGTTATAGTTTGTTCTTATTATTTTCACTTCAGTTGACTTATATGTATTTTTGATATCTCATGTGCTGTTTAAAAATTCACTGTGATTTGACATGGAAAGACAAAATTATTGTGTATATGGAGAGGGCATAAACTTGATATTATAAAGCAAATATTTGTCATTGGAGTAAGGACCTTGATTCATAGTTTCTTGCAAAGCAATGAGCGGGATATAAAAAAGGAAGAGAGTTCCTGAGACATTTTAAGGTAGGAAGCATTGGGTCGTTTTTAACTTGCAGTGGTTTTTCTCTCTTACCAAGACATAGAATAATGGTGTGTCTGTAATGGACAAGCCTTGGATTCCTTGAAATCTAGGGTTTCAATACCTGATTGGTCCCTGAAGGTGTTTGAGTTGGGGGACCCTCCCCTTTCTCACACTTTTGTATGCATAGAAATGATGTGGGGAATTAACTGTACATATCCAGACCCCACCCACAAAGAACCTGATTTGTAGGTCGGGGTGGACCTTGGCATCTGTATGTTTAATAAGTGTCTCTTGAGATGCTGATGCGTGTGGTCCACAAACTGCCTTTCTGGACACCCTGGTAAAGTCACCCCTCTTTCTTTATTCCACTCTGGAGGAATCTGAGGTCCAGAGAAGGGAAGGAAGGGCCCTGCTCACGCACAGCGTGTTGAGTGAGCTGGACTGGAGTCCAGTCTGCTGACCGCTGGTGCAGTGCTCCTCCTTTGATGCCGCACTGAACACTCTTTAACTGAGTCGGGGGAGGACTGCTGAGCTGTGTGGCCAGCTCAAGGGAGCTTTGCCTTTTGGGGTCTGACCCGGAGTGAAGCAGCTGGGGCTCACTTGCCTGGTCTCTCAGCGCTCCGTACTGTGTGTGTGTGTGTGTGTGCGTGTGTGTGTGTGTGTGTGTGTGTGTGTGTGTACATATATATACATACTTGGTATCTGGGTGTGTACCTTTGTTTTTGTTTGTTTTCCCTGCATATATTATAGAAAACACGTTATGTTAAAGAAGGTAAGAGTATTTTTGTGGAAAGGAAGTGGGGCACATAGGAGAATAGATAGCAAGAGGAGCAGGAAGCAGAAGAGAAAGTTTCCAGGTGAGTGCGGCAGGGAGAGAAGACAGGACTGGGGCCGGGGTGATCACCCCTTACGTTTCCCCAGTGCTTTTTCTCGTCTACCAAGAGCTCTCCCCAGTTTTCCTTTGCACGTCCAGGTTTGAAGTGGAGGACAAGGGGGTTGCCTAATGCTAGTATTGCCGAGCCCCCCTCCCCAGTGCAGTCCCTTTACTCTAAGGGGAAAGACATTTGGGAGGCCAGTCAGAGTCCCCTACAACCACCAGACAGGAACTCCTTCCAGGCCCCCTATACTGAGCTGGCCGCTCAGGGGGCCCTGGGGTGGTGCCTGGACATGGCCTGTCAGGAGTGTGTCCTCCAGGGTCCCCTGGGAATTCCCCTCCAGCCCTTCCCCAGGTGGGGGCACCCTCCCAGATGGCACTGAAGGAGAGGGCTGCCCTAGTGTGCAGGCCTCCTCATAATGGCTGCCCTCCAAGGACACCCTTCCTGCTGTTGAGAAAACCTCCACCTGAGAAAACAGAATACAGCCTGTGGTGGGTGTGTGCACGAAACATACTTATTTAGAAATTCAGAGCCTGTGCAAAGATAGCCTCGATTTTCCCCTGACTTCTTCTGAGTGTCTTATGCCTTTCACACTTCTTCCTAATTTTGTCTTTAGAAGTGGTATTTTCCAAGCTACCTGTAAGGAAACAGCTGAATGAGCCTGTATTGTAAACATTTCTGGGGCTCTCTTGGCCCTGTCTTCCGGAAAGGAGACAGGGTCAGGATTTAGACCTGTACCCAGGGCAGGTACGTAGGTTTTCCCTTCCTTCCTACTTAGCTGCCACTAGGAGAGATGCAAAGAGATAGAACCCATTGGGCCTGCAGTCCCGTAAGCTTTATTTGATTGTCAAGGAGACAAGAGTAAGACACCTAGGATGATAGGAGAACAGACCAAGTCTGTGGCCCACTGGTGGAAGGAGTGTGCAGTGCAGAAGCCCTTTGGGAGTTGAGTCCAGGCATGGCCAGCCGGCTTTGGCTCAGCCTGAGAAGTCTCCTCCCAGGAGGAGGTGTTTAAGCTCCACCTTGAACTGTGGGTGAGAGGTACAACAGCAGAGAATAGGTGGAGGCATTTCAAGTGACAATAAAATGACCAGACAGGTTACCCAGTCTTCCCGCAGGTCTTGGCAGGTCCTTAGAAGGTGATAGGAATAAAATCTGGATGTCTGACTTGAAAGTCGGGTCAAGACAGATCAAAAAGTTAGCTTTGTCAGAGGCTTTGGGCCCATTCTTACCTATAGACAACCCCTGGTGATCCCAAGTCATGAATCCACCCAGAGGCCTGCCCCAACCTGAGTTCCCTTGCTTTGAAGTGGGCTGTCCTCTGCAGCATGAGGAAATAATTTGCTGCCTGCTTCAATGAACCATCAGGAGAGCCAGCAGACCTAATGACATGTGAGAATATTAACCTCCTACCACGAAGAGCTGTGAATCTTGAGCGGCAGTCTATAATTCAACCTGGACTCCTGAGCCAGACCTCTCTGGCTTTCTGTCTCACTCACTTTCTCACTTACACCCAGAGAGCGAAGGAGAGACCTGCTCATAAAACTTTATATTCTCCAACAGTGCAAGCCTTGCTGAGCTGTTTAGTAATGAGTAACTTTGCTTTTGTAGTTGTGGAAAAAAGGATACCCTCAGAGGCAGGAAGGAGGGGAAGATTTTTTTTTTCTTTCTTTCTTTTTTTTTTTTTTAAAGTTTTATTTTACTTCAGTTTTTTCTTCCAGTTTTATTGATATAGTAGACATCCAGCACTGTATAAATTTAGGGTGTACAGCGTGATGATGTGACTTACCAAATCATGAAGTGATTATCACAGTACGTTGAGTGAACATCTATCATCTCATAAAGATACAAAATTAAAGAAATAGAAAAAAACTGCTTTTCCTTGTGATGAGAACTCTTAGGATTTACTCTCAACGACTTTCATCTATAACATACAGCAGCGTTAATTATCTTTATCATGTTGTACATGACATCTCTAGTACTTATTTATCTTATAACTGGAAGTTTGTACCTTTTCACCACCTTCACCAATTCTTTCTCCCCCACCCTCTGGTAACCACAAATCTTTTTCTATGAGTTTGCTTGCTTGCTTGTTTGTTTTTGAAGTATAATTGACCTACAACACTATGTTAGTTCCTGGTATACAACATAGTGATTCAATACTTCTGTACGTTACAAAATGATCACCATGATAAGCCTAGTTACCATCTGTCACCATACGAAGGGGAGACTTATTTTTCACATTGCATTTTTTTTTTACATCTTTATTGGAGTATAATTGCTTTACAATGGTGTGTTAGTTTCTGCTTTATAACAAAGTGAATCAGTTATACATATACATATGTTCCCGTATCTCTTCTGTCTTGCGTCTCCCTCCCTCCCACCCTCCCTATCCCACCCCTGCAGGTGGTCACAAAGCACAGAGCTGATCTCCCTGTGCTATGCGGCTGCTTCCCACTAGCACATTGCATTTTGCATAGGATTCTTCTAACATGGGGAAAATGCATGGTATCATGGAGGTGACTGTTAGAATGCTTGGATAACCAAGCTTCTTTGTAATTCTGTACTTTGTCTTAAAAATCAAAGAAAAATGGAGGTTAGGACACTAATCTTAGGACACTTGGGTCTTAGAAGGGATCTTAGAGGTCTTTTAAGGTCACCTGGAGGCAGTAGGAGCACTTAAACCTCATTGTATTATGGCCAAGTGTTTTTGCCCTTGTTTCACGAGATCTTGGGCCCCTTGAGGACATGATAATATCTTAACCAGGTGTGTACTCCCAGGCCTGTCAGAATGTTTGATCTTTCAAGGCCTCAAATAATGTTAGTCAAAAGATGGAGCAAATCATCTGCTCCAGTCCCACATTTTGCATATGGAAAAAACCAAAGTCCACAAAGTAATATACTCATGGGCATATCTAGAGGGTACTTGGGCTGAAGTCTGCCATCCTGGTTATATGACTGCTGCTCTTGGCGGCAGAACACCATTGTGGGGTTTTCACAAGCATTGTGTTATTCTGATGGAGGTGATCTGGGAAACTCAGTGAAGCCAAGCACAAACATAGGACCAGAAGACTAAAATCAGAAGATAAATATGGAAATGAGAAATTAGCTGGGGGTGGGACATGTTCAAGGATGTAGAGTCATGACTGCCTGGCAGAGACACCTAGCATAGTAAGAGTCCTTGGACCAGGAGAGTATTCCTCACTTTGCTAGAAAAGCCAAGCCCGCCAGGCTCCAATGCAGGTGAGAGTAGACCTGTTTCATTCACCCTAGGTAGGGGATGCTCAGTTAATATTTGCCGATGGAGGAATGAATGAATGATCCATTCTGTGCATATCAGGGTACTGTTCTATTCAGCCAGGCCATTTAATTTCCATATCTCAGTGTCTCTCCACAGTACTGGACACGGACAGCCTTTTGATGACATATAGATGTAAGGAAATCAGATTTTTTCCCTCTGCTGACTTGATGAGCACAGTGAATGCAAAAGCCGATGGTTGGCGTCCACTCTGGATGTTTGTAATTCTCAGCCTTTCTGGTCTCTCCAAATTGCTCTCCTCTTTCTTCTGCCATTTTGTTGTTGTTCTTCTGTTTAAAATTAATTTTATTAAAACAAGTCAAATGAAAACCACTCCTGTCCAGGGCATCTCAAGGTCCATTCATTATGGCTTCTTATCTTGGCAGGCGATCGACATGGAAAGGCAGCTCAGCCATTATGCGCATACAAAGCCCATCACTTCCCTACCAATGGCCAATCCATCAAACATTTATCTTTTGCCCTCTGAGCACTGTGTCACTTTGCCTGTCACTCTCTAGTCTAGGATGCCTTGAAAGATGAAAAAATGCAGGGGTGGAGGGGTGGTATTTTTTTCTCCCCCAACTTTTCCCTCCCCAGATAGTCCTTGTTAATCAGATTTCATACTTGAGACTTGAAACTCTCCCTGCACCCCTGCCCTTCAAACCCCTTTTCTGGACGTGGGAAGGTTGGAGATGGCCTGCCACATTCATGCTGAACTTTTTAATGAATGGTGGCATAATTAAGGACATAATAAAACTTTGGTTTAGCTTGGGGGTTTTTCTCCTGCAACCTACTTTAGAGCATAGAATGTTACAAAGGGAAGAGATGTCTGAAATAACTGAATCCAACCTCCCCAGTTTACAGAAAATTATGGGGCAAGGATATGACTGCAGCATGGCAGGAAAGTAGTCACCAAGGCAGGACGAGGATCAGGGTCCCTGGTCATTCTTCAGACAGAGGTTCTCCCAAGCTGCTCAGTTACCAGATGATTCTGAATAAGTGTTAGTATCTCTTGGAAAGCCTTGGCTACTTGCTTCCTTTTCTTTGGTAACTAATTACCTCTATAGAAAATACACACATTATTGTTTGCAAAACAGCCATTCACATATCAGCAATCCTTATATTTATCTAGGTTTGTTTATACATACTTTATCCCATGTCTTCCCCATTCCAGTATATGCAAACTATACAGGTCAGGGATTTTCGTGCCCCTGTGATGGATTCGAAAATTAAACCTGAGGGGTGTTATATTTCCAGAGTCTTACAGCACATCTAGGAAAACAGAGCTCCTGTCCTCTAATATAGCGGTCTTACTTTGTGTGTCTTCTTATTATGTTTTGTGTTTGGCTTCACTGAGTTGACAAGATCAGGACACCACGGGCCTTGGAAAACCACCACCAGCACATTCTGCCCCCAAGGGCAGCAGTCAGATAACCAGAGAGGCAGACAAGGAAGAAAGAACCTTCGTTTCGTCCCGGGAGAGTCCCTTGTTCATCGCTGTACATCTACAGGCATTGTCTCTCTCTTCCTTGTCCCTAGCACTGTCACTTCTGTTAGGTGTTGGTTCTCAGGGCCCAGAATGTGCCATTATATGAAATGGAGCCCAAACCTGACACAGTTGTTCTTTGAAAGGTTTTGCAAATCACAGAGTAAGGGCTGCTTTGGAAGAAGGAAAATGGCTCCAGTAGCAAGCGACTTTTGGAGGTTACCATATCTCCCAGGGCTTTCTTTCCTGAAGGAGATATAAAGCTATCCTGTAGTCTGGGACAGAAAACATGTTTTCACCTTTTTCAGCCAACTGGGACCTCACAGAATCAGCACTTGGCACGTTTTTGCTGGTTTTCTTGGCCCGATTCCATTCCAGAGGGCCCTGCCCATGGGGAGCTGGTCTTTGGGCAAGTATTTGATGAGGGCCCCTCTGGGTCTCTAGGGCCTGGAGGCCCAGCCATGTAAATGTCTCCTTTTCTGGTTGGTTTGCAATGAGTAGACACCATCTGTTGAATTAGAAATTCCCTTTGTGGAGGGTGGTGAAAGCCGCATATGGAAGAGACACTGTTATCTTTCAAGCACACAGTTCATGAGGTTGAAGAGCTGTGTTCTTGGCCCAACATATGTTTGCCCAATGGCCATGGGAGCCTCCCCTACCGGGCGCTGGATTCCATCCCATGGCGACGTGCACACATACCGCGGCTGCAGCACACCATGTCCGCGCCCTTACATCTCCCCAGTAAAGAAAACCTCCATTTATAGAACCCGCCAAACAAACTCACTCTTTAGACTCTTAAAAACAAACAAGAACCCGAGGCCACAGGCTCCATGCGTGCATGTGTGGTTTTGTAAAATCTCAAGCCGTGAATCAAAATAATTTTAGAGACGTAGTCAAAGCCCAGAACCAAGCCCTGTCACCAGGGTGGGAGAAATGTAGGAAAGATGGGCTGAGAGGAGAGGAGGACAGCCAGATGGGCAGAGTGATGGGAACAAGACGTGGGGGCATCTGACATGTTCATAGGGGAAGGGTACCTGGTTCCTCACCTCTGTCCTTAGGGACTCACTTGCTGTAATAACTTCAGGACAAACATAGGAGGATGGGCCTAAAAGGTGACCACTAAAGCCCTCATTACTTTTCTCTCAACATCAGGAGCCCATCTTGCCCATACTGCTTAATATATGCTGTCCTATATGATTTCTGCTCCTTTCAAGTTTAACTTCTTTCTCTCTTCCCATACATGATAAACCCACTGGGAGCAGGTGCCATGAACTGTGCATCTTTCGTATCCCCAGATGGGGGTGCTCATTGAGAACCTGACATACTGGAAGTGGATGCCACAGACAGGCTTTCTGGTTCTCAGTAAGCTTTTTGGACTGTCCCATTACTGGAGTGCCAGAATCAAATTCTCTCTTCTTCTCATGTTCTTTCACCACCACCTTTGGCATAAAGTGCAAGTAGAGGCTCAAAAGATGAGAATTCAACTGGACTGAGACTTGTCTGCTCAAGCCCATCTCCTCTTTGATGTTCTCCCTGAGCCAACCCTGCCCACCCAGAGTAGTGCTTATCATCCCAGTCTAACCCACTACCCTGCATTCTATGGCACCTGCTTTCTTGTCTGTATCTACTACTTAACAGTAGGGGACTATGCCTCAGCCATCTCTGCAGCCCCAGAGTTTAGCAGAATGCTAGGCACCGAGTTGGCGCTCACTACATTTTTGTAAATGAATGAATAAGCTATGGAGGTACATGCCAAGGGGACCGTTAGCTGGTAAATTTCAACCCAGCCCTACCTAATGAATACTTAACCTCGTGAGAACCACATTAGAAAAACTATAAGAACTCGTTCTTCAGGGGATTGTTCTAGGAGGGCTAGGACGGGAGTAGAGATCGAAAGGAAAAAGAATATGAAGACCATCTAGGTTGATCATTACAATTGAGGACCTATAATGAATGAATTACAAAGAGATATACTGTGTTTTGGTAAGGAATGTGGCAGTGGTGAATTTCTACTTCCAGACCTCCACTAGAAATTATTTAGAGGTAGTTTATCATGGTTTAGTTGAGGGAGCACTGCTCTGTGTGTCCAATAGTTCTAGACACGTCTTGGTTACTAGGTATGGTTTCAGTCAAGCCACTTTACCTCTCTGAGCATTGGTCACCTTCTGTGAAGTGGAGAATGGAACACCCTAAAATCCCCCTAGGACTCCAAGTCTGTGTGTCTAGGAAGAAGACTGTGATGCATGCAGACAATGCTGTGGCTCTGACATCTGGTTTATTGGCTGTAAGAGGCTGTAAGTGTGTTGACATGTGCCTCTTTAATTATGGGGATGTGCTCCTAGTTAGGGAAGCATTAAAGAGACCTTGCGCAATCCCAGCTAGAAGATCAGAATAAGGTACAGAGTTGAGTGTGAGGGGGAATGACAGAGCTAGAGCTATCTGCTGCCCTCTTTCCACCAGGCTGGGTCAGTAGGGACCCTTCTGGCAGGGAAGAAGTGGCTCTTGGTAGTCCTTGTGAACTGTGGTTATAGCAGAAGGAGCTCCAGTCAGAGAAGCACAGAATCTGGATAGAATCTTAGTGGTCACTGAATCTCATCTTTTTTTTTTTTTTGTGGTACGCGGGCCTTTCACCGCTGTGGCCTCTCCCGTTGTGGAGCACAGGCTCCAGACGCGCAGGCTCCGCGGCCATGGCTCACGGGCCCAGCCGCTCCGCGGCATGTGAGATCTTCTCGGACCGGGGCACAAACCCACGTCCCCTGCATCGGCAGGCGGACTCTCAGCCACTGCGCCACCAGGGAAGCCCGAATCTCATCTTCTGTATGCAGAAATTCCCTGTGAACATCCTTTATGATTCCCAGTCTCTGATCAAATTCATATAATGACTCATAAGGTAGCTCAGTCCTTTGGCAAAAACAGCTCTCTATTTTTAGAAGTTTGTAAAAAATTGATTCAAGACCTCTCCTCCCAAATTACATCATTTTCTCAAATCACAAAATTTGTTTTTGACTCTGCCTTCTGGCAGGCCATAGATTCACTACTTTGAAACAGCTAAGCCTCCTCTCTTCCTGGTTAGGTAATCTTGACGGTCTCAGTCACCGTTCCTCACACCCTTCCAAACCAGCTGGTGGTTCTGGTCACACAGTGTTTCTGAATGCTGATGCTCCTTGGAGTCTGGCACCAAGAATTGAAACAAAGCTCCCAGTAGAGTTACTGAGGGGCCAGTAGGGTGGATTAGGATCAGATTAGCTTCTGTGGTGGCAGCCCCACTCTGGAGATTCATGCTAACTAAACCCCCTTTATACACACTCCTCTTTAGCTAAGCCTCCTCCATCTTCTGTTTGGGAAATTGTTTTGTTTTATTTAAAAGTAATATTTACTGGAGTTTCTCCTGATTATAAGATACTTACTCATGATAGAAAAATCTAATAACTAGTGAAAACTGTAAAAGAGAAGGAAAAAATCCTATAAACTCATTACTTAAGGGTTAGTGATGTATATCTGGGATCTGTCTATCTATCCATCCATCCATCCATGCATCTACAGCTAGATATGTGGATATGTATGTATGCATCAATGTGTATTTGTGTGTACAGGATTGTCATTAAAGTCCCAATGTACAAGATTGTGTATTAACAGCAGTTTGTAAACTAGAAACAACTAACAAAGACTAATGACTCCTGGGACTTCCCTGGTAGCGAAGTGGTTAAGAATCCACCTCCAATGCAGGGGACACGGGTTCGATCCCTGGTCCAAGAAGATCCCACATGCCATGGAGCAGCTAAGCCCTTGCGCCAAAACTACTGAAGCCTGCACACCTAGAGTGCGTGTTCCTCAACAAGAGAAGCCACCACAATGAGAAGCCTGCGCACCACAACGAAGAGTAGCCCCCACTCGCCACAGCTAGAGAAAGCCCATGTATAGCAACAAAGACCCAACACAGCCGAAAATAAATAAATAAAATAAATTTATTTTAAAAAAAGACTAATGACTCTTAATCATCAACATGGAAGACATAGTACAGATGAAAATTTGTGTAGAGAGTGGAGGCGAGCACATGGATGCCTTTTAATTTCCATGCATGAGATCTTTGTGTATTACCTGTATTATAACTTAATTTAAGTGCTTAAATAGATAATGTGACAGTTTTACTGGATCCATAGATATCTGCCTTTAATATTTTAAATTGCTGCATGGGGGCTTCTCTGGTGGCGCAATGGTTAAGAATCTGCCTGCCAGTGCAGGGGACACGGGTTTGAGCCTTGGTCCAGGAAAATCCCACATGCCGCGGAGCACCTAAGCCTGTGCGCCACAACTACTGAGGCTGCGCTCTAGAGACTGCAAGCTACAACTTCCCACGTACCAAAACCACTGAAGCCCGTGCACCTAGAGCCCACGCCCCACAAGGAGAGAAGCCACCTCAATGAGAAACCCACGCACCACAACAAAGAGTAGCCCCTGCTCGCTGCAGCTAGAGAAAGCCCGCGCACAACAACAAAGACCCAACACAGCCAAAAATAAATAAATTAATTAATTAAGAAAAAGTTGCTGCATGGTGTTTCATCATACAGATATTTTGAGCTTTATTTAATAGTTCCTCTATCATTGGGCATTTAGGCTTGTTTACAGTGTTTTTATAAATAATGCTGTAGTGAACATATTTAAACCATATAGACTTCTTTAATATTTGCTGAATAAATTCTTGGAATTACTGGATGAATAGGTGATAATTTTTAAGGCTTTAGTGTAAATTGACATCCAGAAAGGTTATAACAGTTTCACTCTGCCGTTAGTGTTACCTTGACCTTTTGACAAGACTATGTTGCGTTAAGAAAGCAGTGCATTTGCTAGTAAGGTGAAAATATCTCGTCTAATTTGAATATTTTGGATTCCCAATGAAGCTGAAATTTCACCCCACATTTTCATTACTGACCATTTGCATTCCTTGTGTATTTTCTCTCCATGTCTTTTGATCATTTTTATCCTGGGGCTTTCAGCTTTTCCTTAATGATTTTCAAACACTCTTTTCATATTAAGGATGTTAAACCTTACACTATCAGAGAGATTGTAAACGTTTTCCCCAGTTTTCATTTGCCTTTGAATGTTTTAGTTAAATGGGTATTTTGGGGTAGTCTTTACATTAGATGTTGAAAAATGTCATCTTGTTAGGCTGAAACAATGGCTTGATTCTAGCAGGATCATTTTGGTTCCTACTGCATCCTTTTAAATATCTTTCTAGGTGCTGGCCTCCATAAATGTGATAAACCTGTCCTTAACCAAGTCATTGGCAAAACATCAGGACCGAAGTCCCCAGAACCTTCCCCCAGAGCAAGCTGAGCCATTAATTAGTGTTCTTCAGGTATATTTTCAAACCGGTCATGACTCTAGCTAAAGTGGTCATTTTCTAGTCCACTTTTTGCTTTTCTGCCACAAGGATATCATTAGAATTAGTAGTATTCTTTTCAGAGACATTCTGAAATGGAGATACAGTATACATCTTTATTCCTAGTCAGCCATCCCTCACAGAACTTGTCCTTAATGCACAGAAACTGCCTGTTTGAGAAGCTATGCTATATTAAATTGTATTGAATTAGTAAAACAAATAACAATATATAGATAGTCTATAAAATATCTATAAGCCTTGACAGTGAAGTTAGAAAGCAGACATAGAGACCATGGGGTACTGCCTTTTTACAGTTGGGTCATAATTTAGTTCTGAGCTTCCTGGCAGCAAAAGTGAAAAGGGTTACATGATCACATACATGATTTATATTGTCCTATAATATAGGACAAGAAAATAATGGCTCTTCAGAGCTACAGTCTGACTAGAATTCCATGTAGGTAAGTTTATGAACTTATCAATCTAAAGTTTATAGAATTTTACCTTCCTTTTCAAATAACTGGAAATGCAGGCACTCATTTCTGGACTCCCAGCTCCTTGCTCATTCTCCATAATTCTTGAGGGATCATATTTAACAGTTTCTTTTTTTGTTGTACTGTTATTAAGTATGGTGCATGATGGCTTTGGACTTGATCCCACGTAGAGTTAACAAACACCTAACTACCTTAGATTTTTGACTGGTCTTGGGTTCAGATCTCTTATACCGTTTTTGAATTTTATTCTCAGAAGATCAGGGATCATCCATCCTGACAGTGGGCTCAATAGGGCTTTGAAAGTGACTTTGACAAATTCCATGTGATATACTGTCACATGGCGTCACTATACACTGTCTTACATAGCCTAGAGCCTTTTCCACATTCTCCTAATTTTTAAAGACACATTCATCCTCTATTGATATACTTACCATATAGACAGTTGATTTATATTATTATTTGTACATATACCCCTGGTTATGTGACCTGAATGACAGAAAAATATGTAGAAAATACATAGTGCCAACTGTACATATAACACTATGTACAGTGACATACTATAGTATATACTATCTATAGTAATATACTATATATTATGTACTATCTATAGTTATATATATTCATTTAAATAGGGTATAAAAATGTTTTATGGCAGAAAGAAAGGATTCTGCTCATGGGTTAGATGAACAGCCTTTCTAAAAATGTCTGTGCCACTGGGCCATTTTCTGGGACGGGAGCAGTCATACCACAATTTTCCTATTCTCATAGTTCTTCCTTTATTCCTCGCGTGTAGCTCTGTGCTGTCTGTCCTGTCCTTGTAGTTTTGGTCATGGCCTCTGTTGTAAGTCTGTGCGTAGACATTCACCAAGAACCTGCTGTGTGCCAGACATTGTACTTGGCATGGTGGGGAGGAGTAAAGTGTACAAGTTGCTATTTCTGCTCTCAAGTGCGATGTTTAAATTACTTAACAGTTGCACTGACCAGTCAGAAAGATCTTTGCTGAAGCAGGGTCCTTGAAGGCCCTGTGTGATGAGGGTGAGAGGGACATTAACCACTTAGTTGCTGAACTGTGGAAAGGTCTGGGAGCTCTGGGGAGTGGCCAGGGTAACAGGGTGGGGCACCCAGGGTATTGAGAGCTGCAATTTTTTACCAATTGGTAAGGAATTACTGCAATAGTTTAGTAACCAATACTGGTATACAGGCGCAGACTTGCCGAATGTCACTTCTGCCTATTCTCAGTCACTTGGCCTTGGGGTAAAGAGAGGGAGGCACTCTGGCCTCTGAAAGAATGCAGATCGAGAGATTGCCCTGCTAGCCCTTGGCCGGTCAACCTGAGGCCTGCTCTTTGTCCTGCCCTTGCCATGCTATCGGCAGCATTTTTCTCTGCAACGCACAGGCTCCTGGCTGATCAGTAGTCAGTTGGCTAAAAGGCATTGAGCCCTTACTGTGCTTTTGACAACTTTCTAGGTATTTTGGAGGTTGCACTGAGATCCCTTTCTTTTGGGAGCTGGGCAGACAGGAGTCATGCAGAAAGACCGTTACAGAGTAGGCAGTGCCTGGCCTGAGCAGGTCTGCAAAAGTAGCCAGTGTGGCAGACATCAGATATATGGGTTAGGTCCTCTAGGATTTCCACGGCCTCTCCATTGTCTCAGTTAAAAATATGTATATGGATATTTAGGTAGATATCACAGAGGGAGTAGATAAAGACCTTAGTAGAAATCTTCTTTTCTTAATTGGTTCTGGATTTGAGGCAACTCTGGTTCCACAAAGGGATACTTTTCTTTCTCAGGGTCTGTGGTTAACTGTCTCCCCGTTCCCTGCGCATCTCGTGTCAGGCAGAATTATCATCCCCGAACAGGCTGGGAGCTGAGGGCAGAGAGGTCTAGTTCTGACCATGGCCTGTACCCCAGGAAAGAGATGGGCAAGTTCTTGAACCGGGAATTCTGGATGTGTCTTCTGACGGTTTTCCTGGCTGGTTTTTTGCTGAAAAAGGGGGAGCTACATTTGAATACCTCTTCTGCCCAAACCTCCCAGCCCTGCTCTGGTCCGGGCCCTTCTCCTTCCCTGTTCTGATGACTTTTGGGGAAAGGATGGAGGCCACTGAGTGTGCGCCCACCCAGGAGCAGAAGGGATTGGGGTTCCAGGAGGCCCTGCTGCCCTGCCTGAGGTCCCTCCCTCTGTGAGGCTCACAGCACTGGCCTGACTTGGAGAGGGTGAGGGGCCTGTTTAGTGCCACTGTTTTTTTAAGCTAATGAAGGCAGAGTGGGAGCCACGGGCAATGATGCTGGGATATTAACTCTGACAGGAAGCTTGATCATAATTATCTTAACGAGGATAGGGTTAATTACAGTGGAAACTTAAAAGTTCTCTCTGTTTGAATCCTCTGGAGCTGAATGCATTGTGATGTTTTGTCATTTTGATGTGACTTTGGAAAAGGCACTGGGACTCTCCCAGCAGCCGCAGCGGCTCCTAGGGGAGCCCAGCCGGAGCCCTGCGAGCGAGGTAACCAAGATGGTACCTGTGGGTGACATAATGGGCAGCTTTCCCGCTGGTGGAGTGGAGGCCGGCAGCCTGCAGTGCACTTTGGAGGTGCTGATTAGGTTTCCGGAGCAAACCACCTGGCACAGATCGGACCGCACACCGGGTCTCCCTGCCTGCCCTTGACATCTCCTTGCTGGGCCGGGAAGACCTCTCTCCAGCTGGCTGTGCCTTGCCCTCCCTGTCCAGACCCTGTCCGTGGCACTCAGGCCTGCCTGGTCTTCCCAGCCCACCCCTCAGGCGTTTGTAGCCACAGCCAACCAAGCTGGTGGGTGACCGTGGAGTGACACTCACCTCTTCCACCAGGGCTCTTGGGTCTGGGGTGCATTTTGCTGTCCGCACACAAGGTTATAGGGGAGAAATTCCAGTCCTGCCATCTTTTTCTTGTAGCTACCATAGCTGTCCCTTGAACGGCATAGATCTGTGTGGACCCTTAAACCCTTTTTTGCCTTGTCATTTAATAGCACACATCTCTTTGCAGGCATCTTGTATATAGGGGTATGAGCTCAAAGATTGACCCACATAATTTCTTTCCCTGTCTCCTTCCAGGAAAGCAGCAACAACAACAATAACAGTAACACAAAAATAAACTTATTTTAAAAGTAAAAACTAAAAGCACCTTCCAAGCATCTGTTTATTGCCTTCCACATGCCAGCCAAGCTCCAGAACTCCTGTCCCCTCCAGTTTTATCCTTCATTACGCTTTCTGCCTCCTGTCCCTCCAATCCCTCAGCTCTGAATTTAGCTGATTAAATCACCAAGTGCACACCCCAGTGATGACATGAAGACAGGGATTTATTAATTAGCAATCCCCCACCCCCCGTAAACTGCCTTTTAACTGAGCAGCTAACAATATGACATGGCAAAAAGGATCTCGAACCAGACAGGTGACAGGGGATTTGAGCCTGAGCTTCCCAAGTGCTCTCTGAAGTCTCCCTCCTGTTTTGAGCTCTGCCCCAGAGCCCACCCTGGAGGAAAAGGCATCTCTGGGGGCACTCCTTCTAGTGTTCCCGGTTTTGTCCTCACCATGTGGTGTCATTTTGTCTTATGCCTCCCCTGAAGCACTCTTAGAAGGGAGCTTTCTTCTGCTTGCCAGTTGCCAACCCTTTGCTGACTCTCATGATAAAAGTATTATATTTGGATAACATAACTCCGGGACAACGTGTATTTGGATGCCACCTTTGACCAGAGCCCAGAGGATGTTCGTGCACAAAGGACTGATTAGCCATCCATTAGGTGCCCTGATGGGGAGGTGGCCACGACTCCCCTTGAGGTAAACGGGTCTATAGTCCTGACACTTTGGGATCAGCACTCAGTAACCTCCAAGGAGGAAGGGACTTCAAGAAAGCTTGAAGTTTCCGTGCAGAAGCCACACTTACTACACACCTTTGCACATCTCCTCCTCTGCCCACCCCCTGCATCCTGAACCACCCCCCACACCCCTGACCAAAGGTCAGGGCTTCCAGAAAAATCAATGAGGAAGGAGAAGAAAGAACCAGTATTTGCTAATAGGTTGTTAGTCCTCTCCCACGTATTCCCTGCAAGATCCTGTGAGCTGGGTCAGCACAAAAGAAGGGAACTCGAGGGGGTTGTTGAGATGCCCAAATTCAGGCTGCAAGTAAATGATGGCACAGAAGTAAAGCCCCAGGCCTTCCTGACTGTACGTGTATAAATTCTGTTTTGCCTTCCTGAAACCTGAGGAAGGAGAGAGAGGAGGAGGAGGAAATGGAACTTGGTGACCCTGTTGACCCTTGACCCCAAGTGTATGCGGTATTGCCCCCCTGCGACGGCGCAAGTAGTGTCAGTTACGGGATTAGACGTGGTCTGGGTGCTGGGCCGTGGCTGGGACCACCTGGAGGTTTGGGGCAGGAGTGGGGCTGCTGGTGGAGCTCTGGGCCCAGTGGAGTCTGGGGGTTGATACTGCTTCTTCACCAGGCATCTTTCACCGCCTCTTGATTTTGGAGTCCTATTGACACAGGTCCCACAAGGGAGAGATGGATGTATTCAGAAAGGTCTGGTGCTCAAGTTCACACTCACGCCACACATACAGGCACTGAACAGTCACATCACATGTACCGGCATTGCACACGCAAGCAGGAGCGTCTGTGATGGAAGGGCCATCAGTAAATGCATAAATAGCTTAGACAATGTCTCCCCGATTCGTTGCATTTTATAGAACAGCCAGGCAACCCTGTGTGAGTCCACCCTCTGGTCAACGTCGTAGCTCAGCTGTCAGCCTGTGCAAGCTCAGCACAGCTCTTGGGTCTGGCAGGTGAACGAGCTGGGAGCATGTGGCCGTGTGAGCCCCTCCACTGGGCAGCTTTCTGTAATTACCATCTGCATGCGCCCGGCAGGCACATGCGCACAGCCGCCCCTCGCTGCCTGCACCCCCAGCAGCCCTGTGCCCCTAACCTTAAGAGTTAACTTTCAGCTACGTCTATTAACAGGGCTGTTTTCCCCGGATGCTTTTTTTCTCTCTGAGCCGGGTACTTAATTCTTTCCGATGCCTTTCTTTACTGCCCCGACATCTCCATTGCTGCATTCGGCACTTTTTTCAAAGAAATGAAGTGAGAAATCCACTTTCCATAAATTAAAACAGTAAACGTCAAGTCAGGAGCCTTGAGGCAGAAATTCCCGCAACCCCTTCCTTACCTCACCTCCCCCCCCCAAACAAAAACAAACAAAAAGAAATGAAAGAGGAAGAAACAGCCATTCAGACTGGAGTGATTCTGTGCTTCCGCAGATATCTTGCCTTTTGAGGCGGCCACAGGGACACTGGGCAGAAGCAAATTAAGTGATTAGTAAGGCAAAAAAGCAGAGGGGAGAAAAAGTCAAAGGCGGTGAATGCAGAGAAAGGAAGCCTTCCTTGCTTTTTCCTAGGACTGTGTAGAAGAGAACCGCTAAGAAATGATACTTGAAGTTATATTTATTATTGTAAGAGGGGTATGATATTTCTGGGCAGGAATGATGGATGACAACTTAAATTTGTGTCCAGGGAATGAAGGTGAACTGTGACAGAGTTATTTATCTTGGGAATGGAGGTTAGGGTCAGCTGAGGCTGGGTGCCTGAAGGCACAAGACATTGACAAATTTATCCTGCAGGCCGTATCTGAAGCCCTTTGTTTTGGATCCTGGCTACTCACTAAGTGACCCTCATCCTTCATGTTGGCAATGCGTGAAGGATGCGGTGAGTGCCAGCGGCCCCTTCTCCCCCGCCGCCCCCGCCCCGGCTCCCGCTACTAATTCTTGTCATTCACTTTGCTGACAGGCACCAAGCCCAAACTATTCCCAGTCCTGAAAGGGAAGGTTAAAATATTTATTTCGGCTCATAATGGCCTCCCTGATTTAGTGCAGGATCATTTTTCCTGTTGCCTTTGTCATTGCAGGTCACTGGAAGGACTGAGCGCGTTCGGGAGCCTGGAGGAACTCATCTTGGACAACAATCTGCTCGGGGATGACCTCGTGTTGCCAGGGTTACCCAGGCTCCATACCTTAACCCTCAATAAGAACCAAATATCCTTGGCTTTGCCGCCACCCACACTCCCCTCCCGGCCTCGCAGTGGTCCCCTCCCGCAGGCCACCCCCCCCCGCCCCCAACAAATACCTGCGAAATGTCAAATGAGTTTTATGTGTCAGCTAAATTAAAGCAGGTGAAATACAGTCCGTGGGCAGACAAAGCGTTGTGTCTCCTGGCAGTCGGGACACTTCGGAGTAATTTATTACAGGTCATTCATAAATGAAATGCACCATTATATCTTCCTGTTGCTCCATTTTAGTGTAGAGATCTATGTTATAGCTGTAAAGAAATCTTTTTAATAGATAAAAATAGAGAAAGAAAATAATGTCACTGCTGCCGAGAAGGCAAAGCCGGGTTCTGTTTGCTTAGGCTTGTGTGGGAGGGCGACCTCTGGTGGGAAGCAGGGGGTAGTACCTCCAAGCAACCTTGGCCTTCAGGGAGGTTCCTGGAAGGCTTTGGCTCAGGCTTGGGGAATGCTTTTGGCCAAAGAGAAGGGGGAAGGGGCTCAGGTGGAGGATAAGTGGGAAGCCTTGGCCCAGCTCTGCCCTCTGGGGTGTTTATGGTACTAGGATGATGAGAAGGGCAGAGGAGAGCCATTCTACTGTGTGGTTTCTCCTTAAGTGGGTGAGGATCTAGCACCCTGGGATGAGACTCAAAGGGACTAGTTGCTCTGGATTCTGTAGTGAGGCTAAGAAAGGAATCAGAACCTTTATTCAGTGTAAGCCACGCAGCTCCTCCAGGTTAGAGTTGTGGACCTCCATGCCTGCACAGTGCCAGCTCGCTTAGGCGGGGAGTTTTTTTGTGGTACGTGGGCCTCTCACTGTTGTGGCCTCTCCTGTTGCGGAGCACAGGCTCCGGACGCGCAGGCTCAGAGGCCATGGCTCACGGGCCCAGACACTCCACGGCATGTGGGATCTTCCCGGACCGGGGCAGGAACCCGTGTCCCCTGCATCGGCAGGCAGACTCTCAACCACTGCGCCACCAGGGAAGCCCATCATCAGCTGTTCTTTGTTGAGCACTCCTGTGGATCAGACACCATGCTAGGTAACTTTAAGTGTATTCTTTTTCATTCTTTCCAAACTCTTCGAGAAGGGTGTGGTTTGTCCATTTACCTAGATGAGGAAAGAGGTGAAATATAGGCCCACAGCCAGACATTTAACAAGATGCTAGGCCCCGGATTCAGTCTCAGCTGTGGCCAGATCTAGAGTTCTTTCCATTTTACTGTGTTACTTCAGACTTGAAGTCCAGTCACCTTGTTTTATTGATGGAGCGTTTCACTTTCAGACCTGGTGTGGTTTAATCACTTGTTCTTGTTCACATGGTAAGTTAGAAATAGAAATGGGATGGGGGCATTTTCCCATAGAGTATGAAATAAAGCCAGATAAATATGTTAAGATTAACATATATGTTTATGTCAGCTTTAAGACTGATTTGCACAATTATTTTTAGCCACTGTTTATATGGTAAGTCATAAGTTAATATTTTCCTTATTCAGTAAAATATGGTATCTGTGTCCATTAATAATAGGCACTTTCTTAGAAGAAGGAGAAGGCCTACAAGTAAATATCAGTCTTTATCATAATGAAATGTTGATGGATTTTTTTTTTTCTTCTCCTATCCTTTGGTCAACCAAGTTTCCTAGTTGTTGTTTGAAAAATTATTACAGTCAGTGTGTCTTATGGGTTCCTTAGCTGTCTGGGATGATCAGCTGGATGATATTCTCAAATCAATTAAGAATAAAAGGATAATTAGACTAGACTTTGGATGATATGGTTCCTCCTGTGGACCCCAATGCTCATATCGTGTGTCCCATGTCACTGTAGAGTATTGGAGTTGTTGGACTTGGGTTCATGAGTCAGCTTAATCATGTTTAGCTGTGTGGCCATGGTCAAGTAATGTTCTCAGAGCCTGTTTCACATTGTTGTGTGTGTGTGATGTTACAGCTTTCACCTGCCTATCAGAATAACTCATAAAGAGGAATATGTGAAAAACTTTTTTGCATGTTGGAATCAAAGTACAGTGATGACATAAGCAAAGCAGGTTTCTGCATAGTTATAAAACCAGCTGCCTCTGCCCTGGGATATTGTCAAGAAGACAATATAAAAAGTGGTAAAGTGAGAAGGGCTTCCCTAATAGCCCACAGATGAAGTCACAAGGACTGTACAGCAAGTACTGTACAAATGCTAATCCCAAACTCAATTCCTCTTCTCACTCAGCACACTTCCTGGCCACTTCTCTGTAGTATTAATTGGTACATACTGAGAAATGCAAGCTCCTTTTAACACCAGCCTGAGCAAAACAATTAAAAGAAAGGCATACCAGCCGTGAGAGAATGTCATTTCATGCAGTCCCAGTCTGCAGATGAATCAGTGGGTGATTTTTCATTTTTTTGATCAACCACTGATTTATGTAATAACCAATTATTGGAAAGTATTTGTTGGATACCAGTGTGTCTGAAATACGTAGGTTATAGTATTGCTTTCTTCTATTACCACTGACAATTGAAGAGATACTGAGTAAGTATTGATGCCTGGCAGATTACCTGGTTAGTCTAATTAGGTTAGATTCTACTAATATTCGTGCTTCATGTGAACTTACTAAGCATTACTGTCTCCCACTTTAGAGGATTCATTTTCATAACCTGGCATAGAATATACTGAAAATGCACAGGGATCCACTTTAGGATTAATTAACTAACTTTTTCAATTTATTTAAACTAAAAACAATAGCAACAAAAAAGTGGTTTACCATTTCTCCTACTCCCATCACCCCCTCCCTCTTCTGGCAACCACCAGTCTTTTCTCTCTATCTATGAGCTTGGTCTTGATGTCGTTATTGTTGTTTTAGATTCCACATGTAAGGGAGATCGTACAGTGTTTGTCTTTCTCTGTCTGACTTGTTTCACTTAGCGTCATGCTCTTGAGGTCTATCCATGTTGTCACAAATGGCAAGATTTCATTGTTTTTTATGGCTGAATGGTATTTCATTGAGTGTGTGTGTATCACAGTTTCTTTATCCATTCATCGTCGATAGACACTTCAGTTGTTTCCATATCTTGGCTATTGTAAATAATGCTGCAGTGAGCATGGGGTACATACATCTTTTCGAGTTAGTGTTTCTGTTTTCTTTGGATAAGTACCAAGGAGTGGAATCCTGGATCATATGGTAGTCTTAATTTTTTGAGGAACTGTCATACTGTTTTCTGTAGTGGCTGCACCAATTTACATTCCCACCAACTGTGCACAAGGGTTCCCTTTTCTTCACATCCTCACCAACACTCATTATTTCTTGTCTTTTTGATAGTAGCCACTCTAACAGGTGTGAGGTGAAATCTCATGGTGGTTCTGATGATTAATGATGTTGAGCATCTTTTCATGTACCTGTTGGCCATCTGTATGTCCTCTTTGGAAAAATGTCTATTCAGATCTTCTGTCCAGTTTGTAATTGGATTGGTTTTCTTTTTGCTTTTGCTATTGAGTTGTATGGATTCTTTGTATATTTTAGATATTAGCCCCTTATGAAATATTATTTACAATTATTTGCTCCCATTCAGTGGGTTATACCTTTTTGTTTTGTTGGTGGATTCCTTTGCTGTGCAGAATGTTTCTCATTTTTAAAGGAATAAGGTGGACTGAATAACGGTTTTGTTTTCAGTGTTGCTTGTTTTTCCTTGGTTCAGTCCTTTTCTCCAATCTGTAGCAGTAATGCTCAGGGAGCAATGATGGTGGTGTGAAAGGGACTGCAGCGGAAGGCAATGTGAAGCTGTAGATCTGGCCAGTTATATCGCTACACTGTTGTAAGTACTTTATTGCCGGTAGATACAAAAGATAACTAGTTAGCTTTTTCATGATGCAGCATGACGTCTTTCTCCCCTGATCTACCAGTGTGATCATGAAGATTGGTTTACTTTCCCCATGCACTTGACCAAGAAGTTGTAGGTTGAAAGGCAGGTAAAAGCAGCAGTAACACTACATGCCATTCTCTTATCCTATGCTCCTGACTTGACCTTTTTAGCCAACTGACTCTCCTCCCTACTTATGGAAATACTCCAGGCTCTACAACAGTCATGAGGTTCCATATTGCTATTGTTACTCCATGAAATGCCTTAGACTAGGGCTTTGTCTGTTAGCTTTGCTGTGTAATAATCCACCCCCAAAATTAGTGGCTTAAAATAACAAATATTTTTGGTTTACAATTCTGTGCATCAGCTATTTGGGCAGGGCTCAGCTGTATGGTTCTTCTGCTAGTCTTGCTTGGGTCACTCATGCAATCACAGTTATTTGGAGGCTCGGCTGGATGATCTGAGATGGCCTTGCTTATATATCTGGAGGTTGGTACTGGTTGTTGGCTGGACTACATGTCTCCAGCAGGCTAGCACAGGCCTTTCCATGTGGGAGCGATGCTCCAAGAGCAAAGCTTGATGTACAAGTACTTTTAAAGCCCTATTTGCATCATGGATGTTGCTGTCCCATGGCCAAAGCAAGTCACGTGCCAAACGTAGAACAAATATGAGAGGGATTCCAGAACCCAAACCAAGCATCTGGCACATTTCTTCTCGATTCACCTCCCCAGCTGCACACTTCCTCCTTGATCTCCCAGCCCTTTGTTCCACTTCTGTTCAGCCCTCAGCTTTGGGGTCCTGTTCTGGTAGACCTAAAAGCTTGGTTGTCCCAGTCTACCTCTTCATCTCATATTTATAGCTTACCTCTCTCTCCTTCCTTTGGCTTGTTTGGACTAGTCCCGTGGTCACTGGCCATGGAGTGGACTTCCTCTCCTCAACACTCATATTCTCACACTCTCCTTCTTGCTCACCCATGAGTATGGACAGTCTCAGCCATATTGTGTCTGAATACTCAACCGTAAATAAGGGAACAACAGAAATGTCAGGAAAATATAGATAGTTAACCTTTGCACAATCAAATTATTCTCTCCCACTTGCCTTTTGGGGGTGGGTAGGGGAAAGGTGATAAGCTGACTTCATTTTAAATCACACTTTATTTCTTTATTTTCTGTTTCTCTTTGCTTAAGCACATGTATGAAGAGACAGTATGAATTATAGTGCCAACAGGAAGAAAGAATAGTGCTATATGTTACACAGCTGGGCTGTGGTAAGGAGACCAGTGCATGGAGTTAGAAGGCCAGACTTGAGTTCCCATAGCGACTTACCATGTTGTCTTGGGGAAGGGTCTGTACCTGTAAACTGGGTATTACACATTTGGAAGTATTGTTGAGAGATTGTAATGGCATTTTATATAGATATATGAAACCACTTAAACACCCCAAAACTTTACAAGTTCTTTGAACACTTAACTGTTAGCCAAAGCCTCGATGCCTTAAATGAATAAGCCCAAATTGAAAAGTAACTGAGGTACAGAGCACAGCTGGATGACAGAACCTTATGATATCCCACAAAAGCATATGACCCCTCATTTTTCAGTGTTTTAAATTCTCCTTTTTGTGTTAGGAAATGACGAGAAGTATCATTTTATAGGGCCTAGGTTTTAATATAGACTTGGCCATTTAGAGACTGTGTGACCTTTGACCATAGTTTTCTTTTTTGTTTTCAGAAGTATCTTTTTAAAAATAAATAAATAATTAATTAATTTTTGGCTGCATTGGGTCTTTGTTGCAGTGCGCAGGCTTCTCACTGCAGTGGCTTCTGTTGTGGCGGAGCATAGGCTCTAGGCATGCGGGCTTTGGTAGTTGTGGCACGTGGGCTCTACAGCGCAGGCTCAGTAGTTGCGGCGCATGGGCTTAGTTGATCTGCGGCATGTGGGATCTTCCCGGACCAGGGCTCGAACCCGTGTCCCCTGCGTTGGCAGGCGGATTTGTAACCACTGCACCACCAGGGAAGTCCTGACCATAGTTTTCTTAATTGTTATCTGGATGTGATAATATTTCTGACACGTGTGGGTGTGAATCTAATATGCCGTGTAGACTGTTTAGCATTTGAAAATCTTCTATCAGGATAAGCTCTGGTTGAAATACCCTCAGTGGTCACAGGTGCTGCCCTTTGACCTGGAGCTGAGCACAGAGAGATGTACGTACCCATTCTCACCCGGGAAGCAGCTTCAGACCTGTGCAACTGGACGTGACACCATGAGATTCCCCTCCTCCCTTGGGCTCCAAACTTTCAAGGCAAGATGTGGCTTTGATCTTGGGCCCTCTGCAGAAAATCTCCGTTGGCAAGCCTAGCCATGACAGCTGGGCTCTGCAGTGGCAACTTTCTGTAGACAACACTGAAAAAAATCTAAACGGCAAGTACTCTGGAGAAGACTTGATGAGGGTAACCAGGTGTGTACTGAGAACGCAGCTGCAGAGAGTTGAAACTGTGCCAGATAGCTTCACATTTTAAAAAGGAGAAAAAATGAAACCACCCTTCGGAGAATCTCTGGAAGTGGCTCCACTGAGGTAGTCTTGGTTAACCAGGGACACCAAGTTCCCTCCACTGATTGCCTCTGGTTAATTTTCTCTGTGACTTGACAGAAAGGAATGTGACAAGTTCTGTCTCAGAGCTCGCAATCATGCAAGACAGGGCTGTGCTTGTCCTTACTGACCCAGGAGACGAAGAAACCAATTAATACTTCTTCTCGCGTGTCATCCTCCAATGGTGGTATCAACATAATGATGATGTTCTGGTCCAGAGTGCCCGCGGAGTAGGTACTAGTGATTTCTCACAGTGTGGATTTGGGGAGACCACCTGGCCCGGCCCAAATGATCATTTAGCGGGTAGTTGGAAGGCTTAGGAAGAAGGACTTGCTTCTGCCTCACAAAATATCCTAAAGGAGGCAGGCTCTGAGGCTCCAAGGAATGCAGCACTTCTTGGATTCATTGGCATAGGGTGGCTGAAGCTTCTTGAAGCCTGCAGACCCTTTGCCCAAGAAACTCCCATGATCAGGACATTTGAATGAGTCTGTGTCTCCATGGCCTCCTGTTAAGGGGTGGATCCAGATTTTGTGGAGTGTGAAGCTTGCATAATTTGAGGAGGCCCTCTTAAAGGCAAAGACTATAATTACAAATGCAAAATTAGGTATGAAGATGAATGTTTATTGGGAATGAAAAATACATCAAAGCAAATTAAAAATTTTTTAGATTGATGGATACTGCACATTAAAATATTTAGAACACAATCTCCTTGATACTAAACGTATCTGTATAAGAACTTTTTTCTATTTCTTTTCTGCAAATTCCCTTATAAGTTCATTATGTAATTAAATTTTGTAGTGTTTTCTATAGAGAGTAGATAATTCCATCTAATTGAAAATTGATTTTTATTTTTAATATTTAGGGATGTTTCTTTCAGTTTCACCATTCATTATTGGTAATTTCACCACTGAATTATTGGTAAAAGTTTTAGAATTACTAAATTTTGGGAAAGCTCTTACACATTTCTCTCGTCTATGAGCTAAAAGATTTCAAGACATTTCAAGTTAGTTGTGTTTGAGTACGTGTGTGTATACATACTCAGCAACTTAATATTAAATATTCTCTGAATTGATAAGTTCATTAACTGTTTTATCGTCGTTTTTACGTTGGTCCCCACGTGTGTGTCAGCATGGTGGGTGGTAGAAATATTACTGCAAGCCATTCCTACTGGTGCTGTTGTAGTAACAGACACAGAAATGACTACAAACCACAGAAACAGACCCACTGAATCCTAATTCAATGCCACTCCTTCACCATTTCCTCTAAGGTCCCCAGAGTTACTACTCCAGCTACTCCAGCATCATCCTACTCAAGCAGAAGTGTGACAGAAGTCCTACCAGAGAAAGACAATGCTCTTAACTGATTGCGGTTCAAGTAACCTACGTTTGCAGGTTTTATGAAAATGTGTGACCATGTGACTCTATTTCCAGGGCCTTTCCCGGGACCCTGGAAAGGGCCTATGTAAGCGTGCAGCCCTCACACACAAGCTCTGTTAGCTCTGTGGCACGTTTATGTACGAAGATTTACTCACATTATACTGGGCCTACTTCCCTGGATGGTAGAATGCAAGGCTTCCCATCACTAGTCACCAAATGTTGAGGCATGACTGGGACTTCAAGCCAACTCCGTTGCCCAGTGTTTCCCTAACTTGAAGATCTTGCCAGTTTTGAGTTCCATTTCTTCATATTCTCACCTTCATGAAGTAGATGAAGAAAAGGTGAAGCTTTAAGGAATTTGTCTCTAAGAGGGTAATAGGTTTGGCCTGGACTTTGCCGTCCATCGCTGAAAGGGCTTCCCCTGGGTTCTCTAGGGCCATTGTCCACATAAATACTTCTAATCACCTCACGTCAACACATCAGCACCGTTTTGGCAGGCTACTCTCTTGCAGTCTCACAAAAGAAATACTGCGCCAGCAAGCAAGAGTGATCAGCTGTCTGGCTGCCCCCCTAGAACTAGCACCTGGCTTGAGGCTTCTGGACGACCTGATGGGCATGAGACCTAGTGCTCCTTGGAGCATCCAGTGGGTCCCCTGTGTGGGGCAGAGGATTGGAGAGAACCTTGAAGGGGAGAAACCAGGACTGGGGCTGAGGCCCATGCAGGTCCAAGTGAAGGCATGGGGTATCCTACCTGAATGATGCTGTTGGCCCCTAGGCAGTCCTGGTACTGAACTACGACTGAAAAATTTTTGACGAAGACACTCCAAAGCACGGGGGCCCCTGAGGTGCCTCTGCCTGGGTCAAAGGGCAGCACTTGTAGAGTACTGGCAAGATTCCTTTTCTTTTCTTTTTTTTTTCTTTTTCTAATGTATTGGTAATGACTCTGAAGGATCCAAAGATAGAACCTGCTGGAAAAGGCAAGTTTTCCCTGAAATTGTTCACTGTCATTTTAATTGGTTTTATTTAAATGATTTTCTTAAAGAGTGTGGTGACTGAACTTTAAGAGGTAGTAAGTGTGTTTTATCTTGGGTGATGAAATAACGTTAATGTTTTGACTCCTGACCACTTAAACCTGCTGTATTTCAAGCTTACCTCCTTGGTGGGACCTCCTTTCTCATCTTTTCCATGTGTTCCTTTTCCCATCATCATCCGCATTCCAGTGATCCTTTGTGGTCATTCCTGGATGTCATTGGTTGAAAATTTGAAAGTTTGATAACTTTGTTGTCCATTGTCCTGTCTTTGTTTAGGAAATGGGGCGTGATGTTGGCAGATGGAAACCCACACTGGATGAGGATGCTCGGACCCTCTTTAACTAGTTTTCCCCTTTGGCTTGTGAGCTTTGCCTTTTCACTGTCTTGGTCTTGCTCCCTCCCAGGGTCCGGTGCTTGTTCTTGTATATGATGTTGACATAGCTTGTGTATGAACAGTGCTTGAAGGAACTTAGTTTGGAAAATGTAAGGTTGAAGGAAGATATGTGAGCTTCAACCATCTGAAGGGCCATCACATGGAAGACAAGAATGACTTCTTCTTTGTGACTCCCAAGTAGCTAAATGGAGACAGTGGGGTGGGAATTCCAGGAAGATTCAGTCCCTGGGGAAAGAAAAACTCTCTTCTTATGGTTGTTAGAGGTAGAATGAGCTTTCCTGTGGTGACCCTTTGGCAGATATGTGAGGGACTGGATTCAGACATTGGTTGGATTTGGAGTTCAGCTGACAAGCTGAAGTATGAGAAAATTGGGATGACATCCCACGGTTAGAGAGCATCGTCACAGAGTAAGGGCAGCCCTTTTATTTCATTTTTATTTTCTCCTGGAAATGGAATCCTGAGTCTTTGACTCTTGTGTGCTGCATCCACCATCATGTGTTTAGCCCCTGTATGCTCTGCTGGCATGCATTCGCTGGCAAGGACCCCGTTCTCTCTGCTGATACTGGCTACCTCTTCTCATTGATAGGCCCCTGGTAGTCATGCCTCTGTTCACAACCTGCTGAATCAGCTTGCCTAGGGCTCAGCTCTCTGAATGTGGCTTGGGAGCTGACGTGCGGACTAGTCTTTCCCAATGCCTGTGATTCCCTGAATCTGTGACTCTTGCCTTATTTAGTTTGGGGTCTCAGTGTTTATCTTGACCGAACAGTGGGTCCCACTGAGGGGATGGATTATGGAACACTCTCACCACTATGCCCCACCTTTTCTTTTTCATTCTGTCCTTCATAGAATATTGATTTCACAGCAGATTCTCAGGAAATGCTTTCTGACCTCCCTGGCTTCACTAAAACTGTCCTGTTTGTCTTCTCCTCCTAGCTTTGTTCTCCTTTTCACCCAATCCAATGTCTCATTGCCACCAGTGAGGCCACTGAGCAATGCTGAGCTCCACAAGAGGCTGTCAGATCGTAAAGGATGCTGCTAATTCCTGTTTGCGTCCATGCCATTCCCACGTTTTAATGATGAATTTCTCCCTAAAGGAGAACCAATATATTTCTGATGAGGCCTTTGGAAGTAATTTCTTGCTTTCATTACTAGAAAAAATAAAGTTTTATGGAGCTGCATATTGTAAAATATTTTACTACGTGGAATCTACCCTTCATCATTTAAAACAAAAATAGAACTATATAGGAAAGAAAAGTACAGTGAAACAGTTAAGCGCATTCATTCTTTCTTAAGTGATCTGGACTTAACCTCACCTGCCCAGAGAAAAGCTGGGCTGTGTCCCAAACAGTAGGAGGGAAAAACTAGCCATGCCAGACACCCACAGCAAGTTGATTTCAACCCTCACCCACATCTTGTCCTTGGAGCAGGCAGACAGGACTCAATCAGCTGCTAGGTTTTGCCTGTCAGGTATGGTCTGTGCTCCTTGCTAAGCCTTTTGTC
Organism: Phocoena sinus; assembly: GCF_008692025.1. NCBI lineage: Eukaryota > Metazoa > Chordata > Mammalia > Artiodactyla > Phocoenidae > Phocoena > Phocoena sinus. The sequence goes on from NC_045778.1 coordinate 27,694,111, forward strand.
TTTCTGGACCAAGATCCTTAACCTTTGTCACATCACTGACTTGGAGTGCCTGCTTGATCACCTGGCAGAAGTGACACCAGCTCTGGAGTACCTCAGCCTGCTGGGAAATGTGGCATGTCCCAACGAGCTAGTCAGCCTGGAAAAGGATGAGGAAGACTACAAGAGATACAGGTGAGTATCTAGGGGTTTGAGCATCGTGTGAGAAGGGAAAAATGACATCTTTGGGGAGATAATATTATATTCTGGGGTGCATAGTAGATGTCTGGTAAGTATCAGTGACCCCTTCATGCTGTATTAAACTTTCCCCCTTGGGTACCCTATAGCCAGGGTCTCCCTTCATTGAGGGTAAACAAGAGTCAAGAAACATGAAAAGATGTTGAGTGGTATAGGACAGGCATTGACAAACTTTTTTGTAAAGGGCTGGATATTACATATTTTATGCTTTGAAGGTCATATGTTCTCTGTCGCAACTATTCAAGTCTTCCATTATAGTGCGTGAGTAGCAGTGAACAGTTGGTAAATGAATGGGCAATGCCATGTTCCAATAAAACTTTATTTACAAAAACATGCAGCAGGCTAGGTTAGACCCATGGGCTATTTTTTGCTGGCCCCTGCTCCTTGTCGTAAGATCTTCCTGTCTGCTTCTGAGTCACTATTTAGAGAGAGGGTACTTCCCACAAAGGTTTAGGGAGCTTATGTACAATCCCAAGAGGAAATCCTATGGGGCATATGGCTTTGTTCCATAAAGCTATGCCTCCGTGTCCACCAACAATGGGATTTGATGGGATCCAGGTAGAAATGCTTTTTTTCCTTCTCTCAACTTCTGAACCATCTGCTTTGAAATACCTGATCCAAACTCACTTCTCTTTAGGGAGTCTTTTTGATCTAACCCATTTTACTAAACTCATTTTTCCTCTACACTTGGAATTTTGTATGCTCTTGTTCTTGATTATTGTTTTGTAAATGTTTTGAATGATCTTTTCATATGTGTAGTGTAGCTTTTCTCTCCATTATGATGTGAGCTCTCATTAACACCCCACCTGAATCAATGTGGGAGGGAGGGAGGGAGGAAGGAAGGAAATGTAAGGCAGGTAGGACTACTGGAAAATAAGTTTGGGAGGATTGGGGAGAAAGGATAATGGTTCAAGAGGAACTGGTTCTGTTGGGGTTCAGATTTTTAAATCTGTGGTGACCCATGAAGGAATGTAGTTGAGGGCATGCATTTTATATAAAGGCAAAGCTGTAAGAAATAGTGAAGGTTATTGAACACTGTATGTTAAAAAGAACATACATATACATATACAAGTTAGCAAGAGTGTACTTGCTAACATGTATAATTCAGCTGTACTTCTTTACTGGGAAGAATTTTGTAGGAATCTTAGACTATTTTTAAGCCGTCTTAGAATAAAGCTCTATCCCTACTTCAAAAGAAATGCACTAAATCTTTTTTCCTCATGAAGATTTTTATTTGGGATGTGATACTGTCGATTTGAATATGATTTCTATTAGGAGAAATATGGTTAATATCCAGTGAGTGAATAGTTAAAATTTCTAAATCAGCCTGTTAAGTTAATCACTTAGAACTTAATTTTCTCCTTTAACGTTACTCTTATCAACTTTGAGTAGTTTAACAGCCTGATTTCAGCTACGAAGGGGTCATTTAAAACATTTTATCTTCTGGCAGCAACTTATTATAAGATATATCTTGGAAGGGTCAGGAGGTACAAGAAAGTTCTCTCAGTTAACATTTTTAGTAAACCAGTAATCGTTTGGGAAATTCTCGTTTGTTTTTCGACTTTTTTCTTTAGATTTCTGGTTTTAATGCTTTAAAATTGCCCAATAAATTTTATATATGTACATATACATGCATGTGTGTATGCACACATTCACACACATTCATTCTTTCATTCACTTATTCATGGAGTTATATGTGAAATGAACTGTAGGTGCATTTTATTTTTAGAATGAGAGTAATAGAGTGAGGAAAATCTCCCACTCCACCTTACTCTATTCAGTCTCAAAGAAAAGGTTGTAAAGGAAAAAGAAAAGCTAATACTATTTTTGTTGTTATTGTAACTAGTCGTATTGGAAAAAATACTTAGATCCATGGTGTAAGGGGTCGGATCAAAAGATCTGATGTGGAGTCCAGCTTTGCCAGTGGGACCTTTAAAATGGGGAGGACAGTTTAGATCAGTGACCCTTAACCAAGGCTATACTTGTGAATCATCCAAGGTGTTTTGATTCATTTAGTGCCAAATGCAACAAAATAGTCAACAGGTGACTTTGATGCTCAGTCAAGAACTACTGGACTAAGGGATACTTAAAGTCCCTGTCGGCTCTGGTGTTCTGAGATACTGTCCTCCCAAGCAGTTACAGTTCCCCCTTGACCATCTCATACCATTTTATATATTCCATCATGTATATTTCTCTGACTACTTCATATATGTTGACATCCAGAGAATGGCTTCCAGAAAGTCAGGACTGCATCTTCTTGCCCTTTGAAGCCTTATCAATACTGAAAGTAGCGCTGGCTGTGTAATGGGGACTTGGTAACTGTTAACAGGAGGTGGCTTGAAATTACTGTTCCATCTGAGAAGCTGAGTACTTGTACAGAAATGCAGGGCCCTTTGGGCACCTTGGCTGTCCACTGCCTATTTAGAATTAGATCCACTTGGATGTCAACAAATGCAGTTAACAAGCAAGGAACTATCCTGCAGAATCTACCCAAGTGTTGGTCGTTGGGTCATGATTCTTTAGGGAGGGCTTGATTGTAGAACAGTGATCGTTCTCCTGGGCTGGCCTGGGTACCCTCTAAGCACACCTTCCTCACTCCAGGTCTGTTAACCCCTGGAAGCTGTGGAGGGCTGGGACTGAGGAGGCTGTGTGTTAGTGCACATATGTCAAGGTTGCCATGAGGAGCTGGATTCCAGAGGCCACACACAGCCGAAATCACATCTGGTCAGAACTACCTTAGAAAATCTGTAAGTCACCCACAACACCGGCAAAATGCTCACCCTCTGAGAGAAACAGGAACTAAGAACAGTGGAGGGAACATTCAATGTGGGCCCATCCAGTTATACATCGACTGCACGGCCTCTGATGCTTGAGTGGAGTGGCAGCCCTGTTCTCTAGCAATTCTAGATTTTTTATTTCTTATACTTATTTTTTATTTCTGCTTTAACAAGCACTGTCACCCTTGCATTTGGGTGAGATGAATGGGTGGATGAGGGAGTTCTGTTCAATGGTCTGTCAGCAGCCCTGCTTTGTTCATCCTGGAGTCTGTGCTTCATTTGCCCCTGAGAAATTTTAGAGTTTCACAGTAAGACTTCTGAATCCTGAGTTCCTGTGACATTTGGGTTTCTACAAAACAGTGTAGCCACCATTTGTTTCCTTTTGGTAAAATATTTTCCTGGCCCTTCATCCCCAAAGCGTGAGGTCAGCCTTCCTTCTAGCTGTTACCCAGAGCCTAATAGTAGGGCCTCTATGTAAATTTATGGGACATGTTCACTCGAAAATTGCTTAAAAAATGAATGATATTTCTACAGTTTACTGTTTTCACTTTAAGTACATTTTCTGACAATATGTCTTCTATTAATCATTTAAGCAGTAATAGGAGCCTTAAAGGAGTGTATTCAGAAGCAAGAACCCATGGTTCATTTAGTGCTGTCTAAAAAAATTTCACATTGATTGGCATCCTCTGTGGTTATGTGAGGTAGTATTTATAATATGTCACCCAGCCATACATCAAAACAAGTACGTCTCTTGTTTCATTTCCGTGAGATATGTTGATTTCAGAGAGGTCAGTCCAGTTTCAGGTCACATGGTGGACCACTGGACCAGAAATGGGAAGTGACCAGATTTATGGAGCTATTGGAAATGGACCCACAGTTGCTTCAGTTTCTACTGATGCTTTCCTCCCCTCCCCACCCACATCAGCCCTTTTCCTTCCTCACTTACCCCTGTACACCCAGTTGGATTTTCCTGGCACACGTCCCAACAGTAAAATGGGCCCCTTAAATCCGTGAGTGAGCATGAACATGCTCCCACGTTGTTGAGCGGTGCCCTGGTCCTGCTGGGGCAGGAGCTAAGCCGGGCCTGGGGTTTCTCTGTGCCGTTCATCACAGCTCATAGCTGTTAACATGGTGAGCTGTTATAGCTCACCGTGTTATTACAGGCGCGGAAACCTGCCCTTGCTTTGCCATGTATACACAGTGGGCTGCTATTTTGGAATGAATGTTGAATGGAGGTGCTGGACCTGAAGATCCAGCAGCCTTCAGGACTGGGGCAGGAAAGGATGGGGAAGCCGAGATGAGCCAGGGTGTCACCACTGTACTAAGGTTCCCCTTGGGGCCTCCGGTGGACTTGAATACTGGCCAGACAATAAATCAAGTATGGGGAACTTGGATGCCCAGGACGGTCTATTTCTTGTCTTCCTTTGTCATTCTTTTCTTTCCTCTTACTGCAGGAAAGACAGTAGAGTGGAAGTCAATGGTGCACAAGTGCTAGACCTCAGGCATCAAATAAGGGAGTTGGTCTTCATGGTCTCTTAGTGCCCCTTCCTCCACTAAATCCTTCTGTCACTAAATCCTTCATTCTCTCCTGCCACTCCAATCTCTGGTTGGCTTCTCCTTCCTCCCTCCTCCTCAGTAGGCCCCTCTGTATTCCTTACAACTTGAAATTATTTAAAACGTGACACCCTTTCTTTGTTGCCTCCCAGGGAGCAGCCCTGGGGCCTGCCCAGTGTCTGTCTCACTCAGCCAAGGGGAAGGAGGGAGGGACCTGCCATCGTCTGCTGGCCGTCTTGGGCTACCAGCATTTCCCAGCCATAGAGGAGCTGTAAAACTTGTGGCTTACATAACCCAGTGAGCATTTTCCAGCTAATCTGCGATCTGGGCTTTGAAGATCACAAGAAAGCAAAGGTCACGACCCAGAGATCAAAGTGACAGAAGCCCACAGCGTAATTGCTGGTGACCCTCTGTCGAGGGCCTTGGTCTGTCCTGTGGGTGTATTGTTTGCACTGAGACTTCAAACGTGCTGCCGGTGAACGGTGAGGGAAGTCAGCTGGCCTTGGCCGGTCGTCAGGCATTCATTAATGCTGTAGGTGAGCTCACCTCAGCTCATTAGACAGCATTGTCATCTCTCCACTCACAGTGTTTGTTCATCCCTCTGTGGTCTTTATTGACTTTTCCTCACGGTTCTCCTTCACCTGGAGATGTGAAGGGGTGGTTAGACAAGGAAATTGGAGTAATAAGAAAGGAGGATATGGATGCATTTATTGTAAATTAACTTGGAGGCACATGGAATTCAAGCCAGCTAAAGCTTAAAAGAGGCGGGGGGCAGCATGTAGCCCTTTCCCTTCAGGGCACAGATGGAGAAATGGAGACTCAGGAAGGTGGCAGAGGCTGAGCCAGGATCACACAGCAAGCGAAGCCCAGAGCCTGGGCTCTTCCCTCTGCCCTGTTAGTCCCCATGCTTTTTGTTGGGAAGACCTCCCTCTTGTCATTTTGTCCACTCCCCCCCCCGCCCCCCAACACTTGAAAGCTTTGGTCTCTTCCATAAGCCGCATTTAAGCCGCTGCTAACTTTTCAAAATTCGTCAGAGACGTTTAGCTGTTGATCAGTGCTTTTGATCAGCATGAGGTAAGCAGTGTTAACCAAACTGGGTTGATGTCATCCAGTCCAGAGCAAAGAAGCTTGATGTTTTGTTGGCGCGTCCACGCTTTTCTGTTAAGCTTTGTGAAAGTTTGAGAGCAGTTCATGGATCACCCCTTGCTGCCCTCGGGGCCCCCGGGTGGGGCACCAGTCACCAGGTCTCCCCCCTTCCCGTGCATGGGAGCATGAAGGCAGCAAGAAGCAATAGGAAGAAGCATTGAGTGCTGTAAAAGGAAGGAAGTGGGGAAAATCCCAGTGATGCCACATCCAGTTCCCTCAGGATCTGGAAATGTGGTGTTTCTTGAGTAGAGTCTCCTCAGAGGATGAAACATGGCAGCCAGCCCCAGGAGCAGACATCGGAGATCTGTCTTGGTGTTCCTGTGGTTGTGCAGAGGGCCTGGGGAACAGCCGGATCCCCTGGGGAAGCAGATGTGGGCAGAAGACAAGAGCATCCTCCCTTCCCTTTGAAGTCTAGATGAAAAATGCCAGAGCTTTGGGATTTCGGTAGAGAAAATTGATTTGGGAGCAAACAAATAAACAAACAAAAAAGCCTTTCTGTTGTTCCTTTTGTCCCCCCTACCAGTTGTAGGTAACCGGTTACTTCCTAAGAGAAGTTCTTTCAGGAAGTGGAGGATCCTCTATGAAAAGAGAGAGAACCCGAAAAGCTCTGTGTGGGGCTCTCACTTTTGGAGAATCTGTTAGCAGACAGAGACAGGTGGGTCTTTGAACAACTTCCCAGGGTCCCTGGTCTCCTCTTGATAACCTCACCTTCCGTATCACAGCCAGGAGGGCCCCTGATTTCACTCCCTACCCCTCCCAGCCCTGCGGCTTTCTCCCAGCCACCTTGGGAAGGTCAGGAAAGTTGGCATTGCCCTCTGGAGCAGGGGACCTGAGCCTTAGAACTTAGACAGATCTCTTTTCATTAAGCAGTGCCCTGGCTTAACAAGCAGTTTTATAAATCTGAAGCTGTCTCCGGGTGCTGCAGGATTTATAGACGGGGGTTTCTGCCATAAAGTGGTTTATGACGGCTGCCTTCTGTGTTATTAGTAGCTGTCTCTTCCTTCAACCATTGCTGTTTGATAATAGCTTTAAAACACCCAGAATTACTTACCTGCAAGCCCCATTCCCAATAGCCCCTGTTGACAGCCTGAATAAGTTTACTGCCCTTTTGTTGTACTTTACCTTCAAAACAAACTGATTGAACCATCAATAGCTCGTGGAAGCTGACAGAGGCATGTCATCTGGACTAGCCCTGGTGATTGCAGGTTATCTGGGGGAGTTAACCTTACCGCATTGTTAACTGAAATGTTTTATGTACTGTGCAACTTTAGGATATGGCTGTGATAACCCCAGTAACTAAGTAATACATCACAGTAAAGAGATTTTGGTGCAACAAATAACCCTGGATTAAATTTACAAGGGTTGAATTGATATTGTAAAAGCCTTCATTCTGTGGCTTCGGGAATCCTCTCTTGTATTTTTATGGCAAACTTGTATTATACTCAGGATTGAAGCTGCAGCTTTTGACACCCGGACATGACCTAGAACAAAGGGAAATAGATCTCCCAAGACCAGAATGGGACAGGCAGGCAGAAAGCCCACTGGACTTACCTCTTGGCAGTAATGTTTGGAGCCAGTTCCAAACCACCAAGGGGCAGGTAGGTCTGGTAGATGTGGCTGCTGTCTGGGCGCTGGGTACCACAGACATTGGAGCAGGACAGACCATTAGCAGAACTGGAAAGGAGACTCTTGGTGGCCTTACCAACCTCATAATTCCAAAACGGTTATTCCTCGTGATGTTATTTTCACTTGCACGGTGGTTCACAGCAGGCCTAGTAGCATCGGCCTCACTTGGGAACTTATTAGGATGTGAATTTGAGACTTCCTTCCAGATGTAGTGAATCACAAACTCTAGGGGTGGGGCCCTGCGATGTGTGTTTCAACAAGGCATCTGGGGGATGCTGATGCCCCCTCAACTTGGAGAACAACTGTGCTAGAATATAAGCTCGTTGAGAGTAGAGACCTTGTCTGTTTTGTGCATCACCTTATTCTCAGTACCTAGTGCAGTTCCTGGCAGGTGGTAGCTTCTTAATTATTTGTTGGGTGAGTGAATATGTAAGTAAATGAAAGAAGACATATCTTAAGAGACGAACTTTGGACCCTGAGCTGAGTTTCCGACTGAACTATCTGGGACAAGCCTTCCTAGTGCCTCTCAAACATCTTTAAGCATCGACCACCTGGAAACCCCAGGCTGGCCAACAGGATGGGAGTCAAGTCACCTCTACTTACAGGGGTAACTGGCAGCCTATTCCGTGGGTATTTCTTTGGTTCTAAAAGAAGAGTGCTCTGAAAACAGCAGCTCTTTGTCATCTAAAATTTTTAACTAGCTTAAAAGCCAGCACTTCTCTCTCTCTCCTTTGATTTCAGGGCTGTGATCCAAAGTGGGGCAAAATGACAACGTGCTGTCTGTTGTCACCGTGGTTCCTGCCAGCCCTGTGAAGACATCTTTCATTCCATCATTAAACATTGGCTGATTTTCTAATACTGATGTTTTCTTCCCCTGAATATTCATCTTTTCCCACCCTACACTTAGTGGGTGTCTTTACTCCTTTGAGCGTCACTCCTGACATATTGTTTCCATCTGTACGTGTCTTTATTTGAAAGAATCTGTTGTCATCAAGACTTTGCTGCTACAAGCAGAAGATGGAAGTTTTTTCTGACACTGACTGAGGCCAGTGGGAGTTCTCCTGGAGGATAGAAAGGTCATTTGGGCCTTTGTAGAGCTTTTCTAATTTAGGGTAAGCTTAGGCCACATTGGGAGAGGGAAATGCTCAGGGAGAAGCAGGAAAGAAGGTAGTGCATAGTTTGAGGCCAGGAAGGAAGCAGGAAGTAGATCGTCAAATTTCCAGGACCTCAGATGTTGGTGTGGAAGTTTCAGGGGAGGAAAAGGATACACAAGGGAATTTGGAGTATTTTGACTTTAAAAAAGAGTAATATGAAGGCTGTGATCAGAGGCCTCTAAGCTGTTGTCTCTGGCACCTGAGTGATCAGCTAAATCTTTTACCTGGACAAGCACATGCGAGGCCATGGGGTGATGTGAGACCACCTGATGAATGGGGAAGCTGGCCTTGGGAACCCAAGGCTTTGCTGAGGAGGGAGGCCTGCTACACACCCCAAGTAACACGTGTACTGAGAGAAAGCTCAGGGCTTGGGCTGCTTTAGGGCTTGGATCTTTGAAGCCTTCTTGAGATTTCCTGTTCCTCTTTCTTTGTGCTCCCAAAGCTACTTTGTGTATAACCTCAAACTTGGCACTTACCTATGCTGATTTCTAATTTCTTTGGGTGAGTCTTTCTTCCTCATTACACTAAGACCCTCTTTTAAGAGTAGGAACCATGTTGTAATCACCTCTGTATACCTAGGGTCTGGCACGTAGTAGGTGCTTAAGAAATATTTGTGCAACTGAAATGAACTGGTATTTTATGGAGTCCGTTCTAATGCTACTTTCCTAAATGGTGTGAGGGTGAGGGAAAAAAAAAAAAAAACTTGCTCCCTGCCTTCAAAAAGCTTATAGTTTAGGTGAGGACATTAACTGAACACCAGCAAAGCAATTAAAAAACAATAAAATGGGGGCTTCCCTGGTGGCACAGCGGTTGAGAGTCCGCCTGCCAATGCAGGGGACACGGGTTCGTGCCCCGGTCCGGGAAGATCCCACATGCCGCGGAGCGGCTGGGCCCGTGAGCCATGGCCGCTGAGCCTGCGCGTCCGGAGCCTGTGCTCCACGACGGGAGAGGCCACAACAATGAGAGGCCCACATACTGCAAAAATAAATAAATAAATAAATAAAATGTTAAATTGCAGGGTGCTGAAAATGCCTCCTGGGAGTGTTGAGAAGGGAGAAAGCAATGTGGGCTGCGGGTGCAGGAGAAAACTTCCTGCAGGTTGGGATTTGGAAGATGAGTGGGTACGGAGGAGGCTGGGTATAGGGAGAAAAAGTCAGATTCCCATGGAAATGATTTATTGCTCTTGACGTTGGGTCCTCAACTCTTCTTCCTAAGCAGGACAGGGTCTAAACAATTGCTCCTTTGATTGATGGAGTATGGGGGCTTGATGGAGAGCATCTGGGTTGGTGACTACCATTGAGGAAGGAGACATATAGGCAGGTGTCTATATCTTTTATATATCTATTTATATGTTTATGTACCTGTCTCCTGGCCAGGCAAGTCTTCTTGTCAACTCCATACACCTGCTTGATAGTTCATCACACAAGAGGTCAGTCATTGGGTTATCCTTGGAGGCTGTAATGAATCCCAAAGACTCTCTCCAGGGGGATGGAGACCATATAGCATTTTGGGGGCTATTAATATCCCCTAGAAACCAACTTTCCTCGTTTCTCCTTGATGGAGATAATCTTCGTAGTTCCAGTGTAGAAGTAACTCAGTGATGATGAGAAAAAAGTCCTCAAAACCCCTGTTGGATTCCTCAAGGGAGCATTTCTCAGCTATATGTGTTTCTTACTGCTATCCCAAAGTTGTCCAGGTTATTATTATTATCTTGATGGCAAATTAAAGGTTCTTGTCTCAGCTTCAAAATGAAGATTTGCTGTTATCTCAGAGATGAGAATGATCCAGATGACATTAATGGTATGATCAGGTTGTAGGTTATTTTCACTGAGAACTTCTTGTGTAGCAAAGATGTTGGGTTCATTTTTCAGAATGGTAGAAGGTAAACACGTTGATAGGATCTTACTGGCTAATCCAGGTGTGTGTGTGTGTGTGTGTGTGTGTGTGTGTGTGTGTGTGTATCTACCTTTGAGTCAAGAGCAACCATTGGTGTATATTTTGAAAGTTTAGTTGTGTATCTGTGTAAAATAGAACCATTTGGATTTCCCCAGAGTGGTTATTCATTCTTTGTGAAAGAAGAGAGGAGAGGCAGGAACCAAGGTCTAAACTTCTGAAGACCTAATGGTGTAGTTTCCTGCTCATCAGACAAATTGCATGAAAGTTTGAGGCTGTCACCCCAGTCTTCCTGAGTTACCTCTGACTCTTCTCTTCCAGATGCTTTGTTCTGCACAAGCTGCCCAATTTGAAGTTTCTGGATGCTCGTAAAGTAACCAAACAAGAACGAGAGGAAGCTTTGGTCAGAGGGGCGTTCATGAAGGTAGTGAAGCCCAAGGTAAGCCCTCTACTGACTGTTCTTTGCAAGGAGTTATGCCTCACCTGTTGGGTACTCTTTGACCCTGGAGGAAGTCCTCCTATGTGTTCAGAATGCAGGAGGGATCTCACACCAGGATTTCTTCCATGGCTATACTGTTGGCCAAACAAGAAGTAGAACTGGGTATAAGCTGGGTCTTCCTGTAACCCAGCCTAGGGGACCTTATTGGAAAGGTGATTTCAGGCAGATGGCTCTTGTACCAATAAAGCAGCATCATACATAGTCCAATGGTGACGTTCCTGGGGAGGATTTCGGGCCTCCTGGAAGATGTTTTATTTACAAGGTGGGGCCTCTGCAGGTCTGTAGCTAAAAAAGGAGAAACAGGAAAGCATTGGGCATTTACTGTTTCTCAGGGGGGTAGTATTCCTCTAGTGCCTCAGAGGGGCCCCTTCTTTCTTGGGACCAAAGGGTAGCTGGGGGAGAGTGATTTTCTCTTGTCCACAGGTGAGGGCTCAATAGCTCTTGGAAATATTGTTGGCAGGGAAGGCGATTTTTTTGACAATGTGATCTGGGACTGGTGTGTGCTTCCGTCGTGTTGTTCATGGGAATGCTGTTCACTGACCTTCGCTTCGCCAGCTGAGTCTGCTTCGAGGCCATGGGATTGAACGTGGCGTTATCTTAATGACAGCGTTGATGAGGCAGGGGAGATTTGGCTTGGGGTCCTGGATTCAGACACAAGGAGATTATTAAGGACATGGGCTTGGGAGGAGCTGGGGTCCTTCAGTGAAGCCTGAGGCTGGGGAATGGACTTGATGACCCCTTTGGAGGTCCCTCACTGCCCTGGAGCTCTGTGGCGCTATGGTCACTTCCTGTGGGATCCTAGCTCGTGTGTGGAAAACACTAGCCCAGAAATCCTTGAGGTCTCGTTTGTCCTCACTGATTGACTTTGAGCACTCTGCACACGCATTGGAAGTGATTAAGAGGGAAAGAGGAAAAAACAAACAGAACCAAAACAGAAAAATGCAACCTCTTCCGTCAAGTTGCTCAGCTGGCAGCAGACCTCAGGCCACTTTCTTTCCCTGAATCCATGAGGTGCAACTTATTTCCCGTTATGCTGAATAAAATTGCTAACAGTTGTGGAAATATATGATATGGAGAGTATAATAGTGGCAGATAAATGTATTGTTACCTGTTTCAGCATGTGGGAAATTAATTGAGTGATTCGCTTCGTACCTATTAAAGTGTTAACAGTTTTACTAATGGAGGCACTGATTTGATGTATTGCTCATGACTGCCTTTAGTTATTCCAGCTTTTGTCCAAAAGAAATAATTCATTTCTTGGCCTCTTTTTTTTTTTGGTTAAAAGATTCCAGAGACAGCCCGTGTCACCAAACCACAGTACGACAAATAGACTGTTTATAGTATCTTGCATTCCTGACCATCCTGAATTTCTCACCGTCATGTATACGTGCATTTTATAGAATAGATGCTATTTCTCCTGCTCTCATTGTCTTTGACGTGGAAGCTCTGGAAATCTGGAGGGTTCATAAAGATATACCCATCGTACTGGGGTGGGGTGTCAATGTCATCCACTACTGTTCTAAGGTTCTTTGTGTCCAGGTATGTGAGTCCTCACATAATCTTCTAATGTGGAAGGAAGGGAACGTTGGCTTACTGTACAGGTGAGATAACGCAGGCCTCGAGACGCTATTTGGGCTGCTCAAGTCACCAGCTCATCATTGCTAGAGCCCGCGCTTTACCTGTGTGTCTGACTGCAGAGCCTACATTCTTCCACTCTGACCTCTTACCCCTGGAGCACTCATCTCACCATTCTCCCCATGCATCTCTCTGTCCAAACAGAACCTCCAAGGAAGGCCTAAGTGAAGAAAAACAGGAAACAGCAGGACTGTTCTGTTGGAGTAGAGATGGGGGGAACTGAAGTCCTCCCCTGCCTCTGAAAGCAGGGAATGATTCCTTAGCATCCAGCAGTAGCTGGTTCTCCGAGTCGTTAGCACTATCATCAGAAATGCTCTTTAAAGCTCCACATCAGTTTCTGATCAGTTACAGAATTAGCTCATGTTTGTGTGGTGGATGCTACCATCTTTACTAACTGTGTTAAGCTTTGAAATAGTCATTAATTATTTGGAGAGAGACATAACTACTCTGACAAAGCATGAGGACATTTGGTGGTTGTCCTTTTGTAGAGTTCCATGATTTCCAAGCTGGAGAGGGCTTCAGAACTCACCTGGTCTGTGCTCGTATTTTATGGGTGAAGGAACTGGGAGAGGACGTAGTTCCCTAAGGCCCCACAGTCCCTTGGAGGCAGAACTGGGACCAGAACCCAGACCATCTGGGTTCCCAGTGAAGTGTTCTCTTTACACTGTGATCCTTTAAGTGCACTGGAGGATTTCTCTGTGTTCTGGTTTCATATCAAGCTGTATGCCTCTCATGAATGGCAGGCAGTTCCCTTCTGTCTGCTGTTTGCTGGGCAATGTGCTGGTACTTCTCTTGCAGATAGAAAGAGGCCAAATGAGCTCCTTGCTGAATTAATAAATTGGGATTAAAAAGGCTGGTTCTCGCCTGCTCACAGTATGTACAGACATATGTTTGTTCCTTGCAGGTGTGTATATACGCTTTCCATCTCTGTGTGTGTGTGTGTATATATATATATATACACACTTATATATATATATATATATATATATATATATATATATATATATATGTACTAGGAGGTATGTGTACACCCAGGGTCGGCTTCTAAGTGGAGAGCAATTTCCTCTCCGTGAATTGCCGATGCTGTGCTGAGCACACTTGGTGAAGACCTATTTTTCATCACGGACTCGGAATCTCAAGTTGGCTTCTGTCCTTTCTGAGGCAGTGGCGTCCTGTTTTGCTTACTTGGCAGAATGCACTGATGGATGATCAAGGGGGCCGTGATTTGGGGAGCTGTTCTCATTTTATTCCTGACATAAAGTATTTGGGAGAATGGAAAATGCCTCTCCAATCACAGCCCTTGCCTTGGAGGTAGAGAACGGGCAGTCTGGGTGTTCATGGCTGACGCAAATGCAGAATCATCCAGTAACTCATAAACCCCCTAAGTCACAAGGGTTTGATCTGGTACCTGGCAGGCCCCAGCGCTTGAAGTGCGGAGTTGGCTCTCTCTCCCTCTCACGATGACACATTTCTCCTTCGTGGCTGCCTTTTGGCTTTTGTTGTTTAAAAGCTGCCTTCTGTCTGAGCTCTGATTGTACAGAACGATGCTGTCATTCATTAGGAAGTGACAGCTAACGTTGCAATGGCTCTTCTAGACTCTGTGTGTGTGTGTTTAGTGAATGGACCTACAACAGCTAGGCTTCGTTCATTTCCCAAAATTTTAAAGAAAATATATATCTCTGTCAAATATTGGCCATCGTATCATGCCACTGTCAGTGCAGAGAGCACCAAGCTGGACGCCTAGGAGGTGGTAGACCGCAAAGAATGGATTCTGTAGTGACCAGACCGTGACCCCCGCTCGCTGCTCTGGGAAACGTAGATCAAATCAGTGCAGAGACCTGTCCAGGAGGCCGTGTGTGGCGGGCACGCCAGCCCTGCACGTCAGAGAGACAGTGCAAGAATCCAACAGTTAGAATTGCTTATTATGTCCTGGCTTTGTAATTATTCATCCCTGTTCTGGCAAAGAGCACAGTTGTCATTTCTGTGACATAATTATTTAAAGCTGAGCCCTCTTGTTTTACAGGCACTTATAGGAAGTTGGCTACCAACAGTTTAATCTTTGTAATCTTATAGAAGCGATGGGAGACACAACTACCAGGGCAGCTGGACCAAGAACCCCAGCTTCTATTAGAAAGTGTTTAGACATGTGTGTTTTTGCTTGTAATCATGACCCTTCTCTTATAGGTCATAGGTTTGTTTGTGAGTGTCAGTGTGTCCTTGAAAATATGACATCCGTGTCTTTATGTGGGCACACCTGGGTTTCCTATCCTGTGTAGCTTGTGCATTTGTGTAATTTTGCGTAGTTTTGCATATTTGTGTATGTGTCTTTGGGTATTTTTATTGGGGGGGTGCACTATAGAATGTGCGTGTGTGTGTGTGTGTGTGAGAGAGAGAGAGAGAGAGAGAGAGAGAGATTGAAAGGGGAAGGGAGGAAAGGAGACATAGGGAGACGTGATGTGTTAAAGGAATAAACATGTACCTTTGGAAATCTTTTTTATTCTTGTCCTTAAACTGCAAGTTGAATGCTATTTGGGTCCAAGGACCACCTGCTTCCCTGACTATACTACATAGTCCTGCTCTTGACACTTGGAGTTGGGCCCAAACTTCCCTGGGTACCTTTAGTTTCTTCCATCTGTGTCTATGTTTTTGGAGTTCCAGGCCAAAGGCAAACTAGGATAAAGACAGGGAGTGGAAGCATCTGGAAGCCCACTCTTTGTCAGGACAAAGCTGCTGCGCACCTTCTGGGGTGTCAGCTCCATGAGGATAGGAAGTTGCTTTTGTTCGCTCCTCTATCTCCAGGGCTTGGTCAGTCACAGAGGCTCAGCCAGTACTCGTCAAAGCGATGAACTATGAACAGAGCATTTTGGAGGATCCATCAAAAAAGGTGGTCCATTTTTTTTATTGCCTCAATATGGTCCTCTGCAAAAGCAGGAAAGGGACTTTTACCATAAGAAAATGTAGTAACTTGGACCTGTGTGTTGGCAGAAAAGAGGGATTCTGGGTTGCATATTTGTTTTTCTAAAGGATTTACCCTGGGATTACTTATGATGGCAAAACCTATGGCCATCGTGATCACCAGGGCCATGGCTTCTCCATGGGGCAGCTTTGCTGGGGTGGGCAGCAGGGGTGCATTCCGAGCTCCCTGTCACTGCTAATGTGTTCTCTGAGTCCGTCTCTCGGAATCCTTCTGCTCATGTTAGGGATTTTAGGGGGGAAAAGTAGCTTTTCTCGGAAAACATGTTGGAGTACTCCACAAGTCTGTGGGTTGTTAAAATGAGATTTTCCCTGTCTTAGCTGCTCTTATGCTTTCTCTGTGCCGTAAAGGAGCACTGCCTCATGGCTTGTTTGGTTTACTTATTGTTTTCTATGCCTAACCTAGTTCTTCACTAAGTGCTACCTTGTTCTAAAGCACAGTGTGTATGTATGTCTTTCATATATTCTCTTACCCCATGGAGCCAATTGCAAACATGTGAAAGGTTATCCGAAATTACCTCTAGATAGGTTGCAATTACTAACATTTACTCTATACTCAATATTTTTAAAAATACATATTTTACATAAAGCCTGGGTATGCCTGTAAATAAATATTGTAAACCACATGAACACGCAGTTTAAGTGGGCAATAAGCTGGTAGACATTGAAAGTTCTCTACTGTGCCCAGCTGTCAGAAGAAAACTAAAAATGTCAGTTGATTTTCTAGATATTTCTAACTACCTGAATACGTTAGTGTTTTACGGTTATTTTCTGTTTTCACACCGATGTTTCTCGTCTAGAGACGTATTCAGATTCTATTTCCAGTTACTTTATAGTAAATTTTGAAGGGAGGAAAAATCTTTAATTCTTTTTTGGAAGATGCTTAGGCATTGTGTTTAGAAGCAACTTCAGAAGCCAAAAATTTGCAGTTTGTTTTTCCTTCTTCTTTCTGATTTCACAGTTTGCCACATTCATTTGATGGGGGAATCACTTGTATTTCTTCATTTTTAGCACCATGGCCTCCTGTGTCTCAAATAAATGCTTTCAGAGTGTTGCTTTTTGGAGACCATGTTGGTAGCTTTTCATGGCCTTGCTTTTGGATAGCAACCCTCTGAAATCAGAGATAGACTGTTGCAGAGAAGTTGTGTCTCCAGCACCCTAGAGATAAAGCGCCCTAGCAAAGCCCTGTAGATAGGAAATTGAAACCACAACAGAAGGAAAGTGAATAGAACTGTAGTTGATGGTAGCAGCCTCTGAGAGCCATGCCCAGATGTTCTGGGGGCCTGTGCAGGTGCTACACATATAGTACACATCATTCTCCATTAAGCCCAGTATCTGATGAGATATCATTGTGTCTCTGTTGGAGTCATTGGCTTTCACTGCACCCCGTTGGCCCAGCTCCACATTCATCCGCTTTGTGGCCTCTAACATGCTGGCTTTTTTTCCAAAGATGTTTGGACAGACACATGCCTAGAGGATCATGGAAGTAAGTGGCATTTTTGGGGGAATGAGATGTGTCCCTAGCATCATTTGTACAGCCTCTGGAACCCATCCATTGGGAGAACTGTGGTAGATTTCATTATTTGTCAAAATCATTCCACTCCTTCTGCCCTTGCCATGGCTGCCCCTTTAAGAGAGAAGCATACCTCTGCATCCCATTGACTTTGGACTTGGCCATGTGGCACTTCGGCCAGTGGGATGTGAGTGGAAGTGACAGCATGCCAGCTCTAGGCCAAGGCCTCACGAGGTACTATGTGTTTCCACTCACCCTTCTTGCACGCCCGCCATTTGCTGTGGAAACCACGTGAGATGCAGGTTGAGAGGACACACGCTGAGATTAAAGCCTGAATCAGAACTACCCCAGCCACCCTCGGACCTCTGCACAAGAAAGACATGCTGGTCATAAGCCACTGAGGCTTTGAGGAGCACTGTTGCTGCAGAGACCTGACGAACACATAGGCTGTCCGTGCTCACATTCTGTCCTCTGGCCTTCCCCGGCCACTTGAACCAGGGCTCTTAACTGAGACACAACTTGGGGTATAGTGAAGTTCATGGCAGTTTTGGGTGTCACAGCACCACCTTCGGTAGGCTTTCTGGTTGCCTCACTAATTAGGATCGAAGGCCAGCCTCAGGGTCGACTGGCTGCTTAGCAGTAGATTATTAGTCGTGATGAAACTTTCCCGATACGTGAGTCAAAGCAACACCTAGCATATATTAGGTGTCCACTATGTATTAGATACTGTACTAGCGACTTAATATTATCTCTCAATTTCTCTTTGAACTCGAATCTGCCAGTGATGATCAGAGAACTTGCATACATCACTTAAAATTACAGAGCAGTGTGGAATTCAGTTCTTCCCCAGGCTCACTTAGGCCCCTAGGCTCATGCCCTTTTTCCTGTATACCTTAAATTTCATCATCCAGACATGGAGATAGGATGAGAGGCAGGAGAAGAAGAGCAGGACGACCAGGCCATGGAAGGGAGCCCGAGGCAACTTTATAATTTTCAGTTTTGACCTTGTGACTACTCCCTCCAACCCATTTTGGTGAAAATTTGTGGGCTAGGCCGAGAATGGCAGGAGCCAGGCGGTGGAGGGCTCTGTTGATTAGGCAAAGCTTGCAGCTTAATTTGAAGATGAAGAGGAACCTTGGGAGGGTTCAGAGTGGGAGGGAAGTGTGGGCCGGTCTGTGTTTGGATCCCTGGGTGTCTGGCGGGCGGGGGTTCGGGGGGCACTAGCGCTCTGTGTATACAGCAGGTGTTTTGGAAATCTGTACAGAGGCAGCTGCCGGCCCGAGGCCACCCAGTAGGCGGAGCACCCAGGCCAGTGTTGGTGCTCAGGTGGCCACGCAGGTCAAAGAGCTGGGGCCCAGAGGCCTCCCCTGACCACAGGGAGGGGTCTGGCTGGTAGCGAGCAGCTCACATGCTGGGATGAGGGGAAAGCCGATGGCTGTCAGAGACCCAGTAGTAACTCGCCTGGCAGAGGGTCTCTGACATTCTAAAAAGTTCTTTGACACGTTCTTACCCAGAACACCCTGTCCCCTGTGGTATCAGCTGCCTTAATTTTAAGGAATGAATTTAAGCCTTCTTAACTGAGCCATGAGAAATCCTCATTTGTGTGATCTCTGGTAATGATTAAGATGGAGCCTTACTAGCCGACTTTGTCTGTAATCTGTACATTTCCAGCCTGACATTTTCTTGATCCACTTTAGAAGACTGTTTTTGGTATTTTCCATTTGCAATTTAGTTTTTTTAAAATTATTTTTAAAAATTAAGCTTGACGGGAAAGAGAAGAGGGGAAGAGGAAAATAAAGACGCTTCCTTAAGAAAGTGGGTTCTCAGAGCATAAAGTTGGGGTGCTGATTTCAAGTTACCCATGTTTAAAGCTCACATCACCCTGTATTCCGTGTGCAGCTCAGGGCTTGGCAGGGAGCTGTCCTCCTGAGCAGGTGCATTGGTAACCTGGGGCAACACCTTATCCTTAACACGCTTTACTCTCCTTGATCTCCCCCCACCCCCGCCAACACGCGCACGTGCGCGCGCGCGCGCGCAAACACACACACACACACAAACACACACACACACACACACACACACACACAAACACACACACACTTTGCTTTGAGCCTTTGACCCTGATGATTCCAGGCCAGTGATGAGGAAGACTGGGTTGGAGGTACAGGACCACCTTGTCTAGAAAAGAGGAAAAAGGCCAATGACTGAGGTCTGAGCGAGGGGAGGATCGTGATGGCGGCAGCGTTCTCACCCTCTGCCGGTTCCCTGGGCCTTGCTCTCTGCCCTTCTGACCTCTGTGGCTTCATGAGTCTCTGCCTTGCTTAGAAAGTCCCTTCTGGACCCATGGCAACATCAGATCGTAGGGACTAAACCCTCAGGCGTATAGGGTTCCTGTAAGGCAGGGAAGCCTGCAGGATGGATGGCTCACTAGGGAAAAATCATGAACATTGTTCTGAAGCTAACTTTGATTCCGTGTTAATATTACTTGCAGTTCCATGGCTAAGAGAGGAAGAGAAAACAAAGATGGTGTAGTCTCAATTTCTGCTCTTGAGTTCTGGTTATTTCCAAATTGCCTGCAACTAATAGCAGATGTACTGGTTTACTGCCATAACAAAATAGCACGGACTGGGTGGCTTTAACAACAGAAATTCCTTTTCTCACAGCTTGGAGGCTCCAATTCCAAGATTAAGGTGTTGGTGGGATTGGTTTCTTTTGAGGTCTCTCTCCTTGGATTGCAGGCGACTGCCTTCTTGCTGTGTCTCCACATGGTCACCTTGATGTGCACACACAACCCTGCTATCTGTTTGTGTGTCCAGACGTCCTCCTCTTACAACAACAGGTCATATTGGATTAGGGCCCACACACTGGCCTCTTTTTAGCTCAGTCACCTCTTTAAAGGTCCTGTCTCCAAACATAGTCACATTCTGAGGCACTGGGGGGTTAGACTTCAACATAGAAATTTGGGGGTGGGGGACACAATTCAGCCCCTAACAGCAGACGAGAAGAGTGAACTTTAAGAAGAATATATTTAAGAAAACTCATGTAGGCTTGGTGATAAAAAGGATGTCTATGATACTTAACATTTACTTGTTCTTTTCATTGTCCCCAAAAGCCTGAGAAGCAAAATCAGTGGATAGAATAAAGTAGTAGGATAATCTTAGGTTTCCAACTTCATAGGAGTTAAAAGTCTTTATAGAGTTTGATTGAAACAGAAATTTGACCTGTTTACCTGAGTGCGGCTGATAAATACTTTTCAGGATCTCATCCAGGTGAGTGCCAAGCAAGTATGCACAGGTAATTGCCGGGATTAGTGGGAGCTCCAGTAATGACATCTCCCCGACACAGTAGGCTGAGTGAGGAGCCCGATGCTCAGAGGGGAGCTTCTTCTCATTAAAAAAAAAAAATTACCCCTAGAGGTACCCTTTGCCCCAAATTGTTCCTTGAGGAGTGAAAAGAAGCTGTTTCTTGTTATAAGGGAGAAGTGTCCTGACACATGTCCTCTGGTCCCTGCCTGTTTCTCCAGAGCTTATTTCTCCCTGTCAAGACCTCCAGGAACATCCCGTTCCCCGGTAGCTGTGGGATCCGGCCTGTGAGTTGGTTCCAAGACTCTAGGAAGTGTGTTTTTGCCTCTTCATTGTTTTGTCTACCTATGGTCACCATGGCTGGCTTCTGGGGCCCGTGTCTACACTCTGACTCTAGATGCAGCCTCACTGTCCCTCTGAGCAGGCGAAGTGATGTTTCACAAGCATGATGGGGCAGGTCTGCCCTTGGGGTCCTTGAAGGCTGATGGTACAATTAGCTCTTTTATTTGCTTTTCTGCTCCTTACAGTAGAGTGTCTTAGATTAACAGACAGGGCGCCAGCAATAATGCACAGATGCTCTGTAATTGGGGCTTCCTTTGATGTTAATTTAGCGAAGTTCAATGCTATTGTCAGTGATAGCAATTATGCTCAGCCTTTTCACCAAGGACATTTTAGGATAATTTTATTTTTCATGTGCATTTTAAAATATGGCAGTAAATTTTGAGCTACACTACCTGAATTAGAACTCATTATTTCTTTTCAGCAGCCAACCACTGCTCTCTGTCTAGGCTCCAAAGCTGTATCTTTATTTTTCTTTTTTGGAGTGGGGAATTTTAAAGTGGGGCTTCTACCTCACGAAGCTTTTTAACTCATGAGTGAAGTTTCGAAGTGAGTCTTTTGGTTTTTTTGTTGGCGTTTTGTACTGTCACAGAGACTATCTGGCTTAGTGACCTCTCCCATGTTTTATCTGGACCATTTTTATTCATTCCTTCCCATCACCTGACCTTTATTCTTGTTCTTGACATGATTCAAGAAGTTGCCTCCAGCTGTTCTTTTGGGGAGGTTTAAAATCTGCATTTATCATGGCTTTTGTATCCCGTGGCAAACCTATGATTCTTACTTTGTTCATGGGCTGTTGTCAGATTTGCTCTTCCATTTGGGGGCCAGTCTCACTCCAGGTTTCAGGATTATATTTAGGTTTGAATTAAAGGCCACACTTCTGCCATCTGTTTCTCCATTGTTACTACGGGGCATGTCATACCTCCTTTCACATTTGTTGTGAGGATTAACTGAGATCATGTGTATAAGCAGTGCACACAGTCTCTCTGGTATGTAGCTAGTGTTCTTAGGTGTGGCATTTCAAAACAGCTCTGTTTTGGGGCCATTGCTGTGTCTTCCAGTTGTGTGAGTGAACAGGACGAAGATGATTTTGGCTTGAGTTGGGGGGTGTATTAGTTGCCTGGGGGCTGCCTTAACAAATCACCATAAACTGGGTAGCTTAAACAACAGAACTTTATTTTCTCACAGTTCTGGAGGCTGGAAGGTCCACATCAGGGTGCCACGTGGTTAGGTTCTGGTGAGAGCCCTCTGCACAGCTTGTAGACAGCCATCTCTCACTGCTGTGTCCTTATGTGGCAGGAAGAGGGAGAGAGAGCAATGTTGATTGATTGATTGATAGATACGTCTTCCTCTTTTTATAAGGCTGCAGTCCTATTGGGTCAGGGCCCCACCTGTATGTCCTCATTTAACCTTAATTACCTCCCAAAGACTCTACCTCCAGAAACAGTTACATTGGGGGTTAGGGCTTCAGCATATGAATTTGGGGGAGCATAATTCAGTTCATAGAAGGGGGTATTGCCCCTACAGTCCTGGTGACTTAACTGAGTTTTCTAGGATTTATACTTAAGCGTTTCTAAGGTTTTACTAAGTGTTACTTCCTGATGAGAGTAAAACACCTAAAAGAAAGGAATATGGGAGGAGAAAGAGGGCCTCCTGTTCATCCTGGGGAGGCTGGGCCCCTAAGTTTGGGGGGGGTCTTCCCAGGCACTACACAGGCCTTTTTGTTCTCGTGGTTATGGTGAGGGGAGGGAACCAGGGCAATAAGAGGTGCAAGAAAAGTACGTGCAGTATTAAGACATAGGAAGTCCCACAGTCACTGATGCGAACAGGAGACAGTGCTGCACCGTCCCCAAGCGGACGGCAGTAGGGCAGTCCCCCCATAGGGTCCAAACTGAGCAAGGGATGCCTGGTGCAAAAATAAGCCCTTAAGCCCTTTCGTTTGGGTGACCTTGGACTCAACTCTCATAATCCTCCTCCAACTCCCTTGGCGAATCAGGAAATCAAGGCTGATGTTTCGATTCTAGAATTTGTCACTGGAGTCAGTCCCCTTCTGCCCCATAGTAAAACGGAGAAAGCCAGGGAGTGAAATCTGGGGGCTTGTTACACATGTCCAAAGAATATTATCTCATCATTAGAGGGGGCTTTGAAAACCCAAGGTTGAGATACTGCATCTCTGGATAATGAGAAAACAACCAAGAGCTGTATTACACCAAGCCACATTTTTTTTTTCCCCCTGAAAAATCTGTTTCAGTTCAGTATTTTAAAAAAAAAAAAAAAAAAAAAAAAAGTCTGATTTCTGCCCTCATTCTAATTTTTAGTCATGGGATGTTTTGGAAAAGATTAAATTACAAATTATTTTTGTTCCTTGTATTCAGAAAAGCCTCAATACCAGTTTGTGCCTCTGGACTTTGGGATTACAGAGGCCGAATCTGAACTCTGTGCATCGCGTTTGCTTAGGTGAAAATGGGTAGAAATAAAACAGATGAAGGAATGAAAAGCTGTGCCTTCTTTGCTTCCCCTCCCCTCTTCTTTTCCACATTATATGACTAAATGTGCAACTTTGTTCACATAACTGCTACAAACAGTTCACTGTGTAGGCTAAACGCTCTCTAATGCAGTAAAATTAAGAAATAATATGCTTTGAAAGTGATTTATGAGTGTGGTTAAACTGCCAGATTTACAAAGAAATAGTTCAGATCTTGGGAAGCCTCAGGAGTCACGTCAAAAATGAATTTGACCATGATTTAAACTGCTACTTTTCTTACATGACATTTAATATGTGTACTTTGGAGGCCCATATGTCTTTAATAAAATAGCATTAAGTTTTAAATATGATATGAATGCAGCCGGTTTCTAAATTCATAACCTCTTCCACAGCTCCAAAATGCTAACCAGTAAGGGAGTCATACACACAATAAAACATAAACCTTAGAAAATAGCTTTTTATTAAAATGGTTACACACTTGGCAGCTGGGTTGCAATGTAATAAATACTTACAGCATTGTGGGTTTATCAGACGTTGTTTACCTTACAAGCAACTGGGGCCAGACAACTAATTACAACCCCTGCACAAAAGCAGTTCAGGCTGAGTACCCCTGAGCGTGTCTGAGAGGCAAAGTAGTTTTGCTGAGAGTCCTGGACTTGGGTTCTCAGAGAGCTGGGTTCTGATCCGTCTCCACCACTTAAAGGAGTGTGACCTTAGCCAGGTTGCACCATTTCCATAATTTTCCCTAGCCTGTGTCACGGAGACAGTACCACCTGCCATGCAGGTTGGTTGTGGCGATGAGAAACAGATGAATCAAGGCATCTGGCACAGGGCCTGGTGCATAGTAGGCGCACAGCAAAGAGAATCAATTCTTTTGAAAATGTTCTTTAATGAAAAAGTAGCGTAGGCGAGATCGTCAGGTCCCTTGTAGCAGTTCTGTGACAACTATAGGATGGCACTTAGAAAAGGTAAGCCACTTAGCCAGAGGTCAGTTTAAGTCTCTCAGAGAATGAATAAGGAAGCGCCTTGCTTCACTCCCTTCTGAAAGGCACGAGCATGTCGGAACTGACAGCAAGACATACCTGGTTCAGGGAGAGCAGGAGTGTGTTGGTGCCACCATCACTTAGCTGTTCCTGGAGATGGAGGTAAGGTGTGCAGTGCGGCCTCTTCCTGCCTTCTGGGTTTCCAGGTCATAGAAAATGAGAGTTACTCTTGTAAGCTGTATTGCATCACAGTAAAAGGTCTTTCATTGCTGCTGCTGCTTCGTGTGTGTGTGTGTGTGTGTGTGTGTGTGTGTGTGTGTGTATGTATGAGAGAGAGAGAGAGAGAATGTGTAAACAGATCTCTCTGTGGAATAGTTTTGAAGTGAGCCTTTCCTGATTTCCGTGTTTATAGTTGCTTGTGTGCAACTTGCTTTTCTGTATCTCAGAGGAAACAGCCAGTCTGGCCATGGTCTGATTTTGTCTGTCCATGCAACTAAACATTACTACCCTCCACAAACTTCCTTAGGAAGGAATTCCTGAATTTCCTAAAAGGGGAATTGTAAGTGATGTTTGAACTCAGCCTTTGAATCTCAGGGCTCAGACTTATGTGTGGTAATCAGAGATTAAAAGGCCCTGGGACCATTTCATTTTGTTTTATTTTATTTTTAGATGTTTTTTAAAAACAATGTTATGATCCCATTAAGGGAAATTAATAAAGGAAATCTTTCAACTGTATTCCCTACATGGTAACTCCATGCCTTTTCATCTTGCACTGTTCATTTTAAACCTTATCCCTTTCGATAGGTATTTGTGTGTGTTTAATGCTCTACTTTTTTTACCTAACATTTTTATTGTGGTACTTTGTAGTCTTCAAGTTTATTCTTTTTATGGAGTCTACAGTTCTTCATCAAACTGATATAAGTACAGTCAGTTACCAAACGATTTTCCCACTGTTGCTAGATTTTAACCTTATATATAAAATACTGCTAGTGGTGTGTGTATGTGTGTATGTGTTTCCTTTAAATTATTTCCGTAGGCTAATTTTCCAGGGATGGGTTTATCGGATCTCAGGATATGGGCAGAACAGCCGTTTGAGGCTGTGTGTAAGAATGCCTAGGGACTTCCCTGGTGGTCCAGTGGGTAGGACTCTCTGCCCCCAGTGCAGGGAGCCCAGGTTCAATCCCTGGTTGGAGACCTGGATCCCGCATGCATGCCGCAACTGGAAGTTCGTGTGCCACAACTGAGAAGCCCGCATGCCACAGCTAAGAGGTCCGCATGCCGCAAATAAAGATCCCGCATGCCGCAACTGGGACCTGGCGCGGCCTAAATAAATAAATATTTAAAAAAAGAATGCCTAGGTACCATCTTCAAGTTGGCGGTCCGTCGTGGATGAGTCACTCCACCTGTGAGGCTGGAGGCAGAATGTAGGTCAAAGGGGACACCTAACACTTCCAAGGCTTTCTTTGGGAATGGGCTTCCCAAGGTCTTATTGGTTGGTATGGTTCAGAGTCTGTGGGAGCTCCCACAAAGCATGCATTGACCTGCTGAGTTATAGTCCTAGGGAATTACGGGTTCCCTCAGCATCCTGAAAATTATTAACAGCATGCAACCCTGATCAGTGTGAATGTGCCTTTAGACTGTTAGCCAAATCTTTGCATAATACCAGTCATTCTACCTATAAAAGCACAAATATGTTATTGTTCTCAATAGACTATTTAATGCAGCTTTGGGGAGGCAAAAAGAGAAAAGAAGATTACAAGCTGGCTGATCTTGCTTTTATTTCTCTTAAATCTATCCACACTTCTCAGGGGTTGTACTCGTTTAAAGATTGTATGCAACTGTGCAGTCTGTGTGATTTGGAAAGCAAATCAAACTAAATATGAAGTTTTCAGCATGTGTTGTTTTTAAAAGATTTCATACATTTATTTCAAATATACATTTCTTCCCGAGTAGTGCTAAACCTATAATCTTTTTCTTGTTACATTTCTTTTTTTGGGAAGGAGGCCGAGAGGGTGACTTAGTTTTGGAGTGGAAGGTTCCTATTAACATTTACCTCCTTCTTGTGCGGCATTATTCACAGCAGAGCTATTAAGGCTAATTATTTTCAGGTTTCTATCAAAGGGGAATATTTGAGCTGACAAAGAAAAAGAAGCATTTATTGGGAAGAAAAATGGCCTGTTTAAATAAGAAAGGGATCGTTATCATGTGCATCCTACCTCCGCCTCCCAGTTATTAGTCTGTGAGGGGAGGAGGGGCCAGGAGACCCCAGGGGAGTCTGTGAGAGGAGGTTCTAGGGGGCTGTGCTCACTGAGAAGCTTGGTACCCCAAGAAGAGGCAGTGCTTTTCCCCCCATTTGTCTGCAGCCCATCTGGGTTGCTCATTGACCTTGGAGCTATTGTCAGTCTGTTATTTTCCTTCTCTTCTTGGGTAAAATTCACTGATCCTTGGTATGTAGTGGGAAGAATATTGGTTGGGGAGCTGGATGTATCAGTCAGGAAAGGCTAACTGCTGTGACAAGTAGCCCCCAAGTCTGTGGCTTCATCACTCGCAGTCCACTGAGGGTTTCTGGATGGGGAGTGCGGAGCATCCTGTCCGTCAGGGACCTAGATTCCTTGTATCCAATGGCTCTGTGGTTTTCTTGGGCCTTGGGGTTCTTCACTGGCTTCAGCCCATGGGTGGAGCAAGAGCAAGAGTGTGGAGAATTGTGCACATGATTGATGGGCCTGGTTTTGAGGTGACGTACATCACTGATTGGCCAGAACTCAGGCAAACGGACACTCATAACTGGAAGAGAGTCTGGGAAATGCAGCTGTTGTGCACTGAATTGTGTCCCTGCCCCCAAGTTCATATCAGTACATTGAAGCCCTAATTCCCCACACCTCAGAATGTAACCATATTTGGATACTGTGCCTTTAAAGAGGTGACTCAAAATGAGGCTGTCTGGGTGGGCCCTAATCCAATATGGCTGGTCCTTATAAGAAGAGGAAATTAGACACACAGAGAGACGGCGGGGGGGGGGGGGGGGGGGCGGCGGGTGTGTGTGTGTGTGAAGGAGAGAGGCCACAGGAGAAACCAACCCCACTGACACCTTGATCTTGTACTTCCAGACTCAAGAACTGAGAGAATGAATTTCCTTTGCTTAAACCACCCAGTATGGTATTTTGTCATGGCAGCCCGAGCATACAAATACAGCAGCTTGGTTGAGGGCCCGAAAAGGAAAGTGGATGCGTTTGGTGAGCACCCTGAGCGCTCGGATGTGAGTTCCACTCCAACAGTCAGCTTGCTGGGTGTTCTTGGGCAATCTCTCCCCCCAGAGCTCAAGTCCTCATCTACAAAATGGGTGAAGAGACTTAGATGACCTCTGAGGGTCTCCCTGTAGCTCTGTGATCTGACCATGTGCGCAGGTCTCCAGCCTGACATCTGGGTTGGGGATGAGTTCACCAGAGGCACCCGAGGCCGCCGGCCTCTGCGGTTGCAGGGAGACGCCACAGCGGCATGCTGAAGAACCCAGGTTTAGGGTTCAACAACCTGGATTCAAGTCCTGGCTCTCTCATTTGCTATGTGACTTTGGACGAGTTAGTGCCTCAGTTACCTCATCTTTAAAATGGAGTTAATAAAATAAGAGTTGTTGGATTAAAGGGTTAAAGAAAATGATGAATAGAAAGCACTTAGCCCAGGGCGTGGTACAAAATAAAGGCTCAAAACGATTTAGTCTCACCCTCCCTGTCTATTTCCCTTTCTATCTTTTCCTTTTTCAGTTTTTATCTTCTTTTTGATTATTCTCAATTCAAAGTCTTGAATGTGAAGATGGAGAAATAATTAGTTTTGGAAGCATTTTCACATACATGATCTCATTCGATCCTCACAATACTAATAAGAGAAAGGCAGAATAGGTGCTCCCTTGTTTTACAAATACGGAATAGTAAGATAGGTTGTGGGATCCACTGAGTATTCCAGAGAGAAATGAAAATCAGATTAGCACTCAAGTCTTCTCTTGGCCCAGTACTTTGCTATTATAGAATATGCAAACTCGGCTGTTCTAAGGATTTCCCGACTTAGGATGAGAAGACTGGTCTCAGGAAAGGAGAGCCTGAGTAATCAGAACACCCTGTCACTGTCCATAAAGTTCCCTCAATGGGCACAAAATGGCAATGGCAGCTCTTCCAGAGGGGGCTACCATGGAACACAGGCCAGTCCACACCTCCCAGAGGGGTCTTTTTTCTTTTTCATTTTCATTTCATTTTCTTCAAGGGCCAGTCAGGGCAGCTTTCTGATGTATTGTGCAGAAAAAAAAAAAAAGTGTCTACTCCCAGGAGTAGAAAGAAAAGCAGGCTATGTAGTTAGCTTCCAAATGGTCCCAAATCTGCCTGACGGGTACTATATTGACCTAGTTTTAGGAGCACACTTTTCTTTATACTACACATCACCTCTACTTCCTCAACACTTCCAGGAGGCAGGGACGTGGCCTTGCAATCATGTTTGCACTTGTGTGTCCTGCTCACAGCAGGTCACAGCTCACAGCAGCTCCCATCTTCAAGCCATCAGGCTTTGCTTTTGTAACTGCAGAAGAGGAGCCCAGGGTCACACGTTCCCACCCAAACCATAGATGGAGGAAGAAGGACCAGAGAGGCAGAGTGGGCCAGAGATGAGCTTGGTAGGGTCCTGGTTCCACATGCTGCAGCTTCTAGGCCAGGCCACTATCCTCATACCTGGAACTCGTGATGACCGGAAGCTGTTTTAAGTGGAAAATTATATTTCCCTTCCCTTTTATTCCAAACAAGCACTCTAGCAGGGCGAAATGCTGAGATGCACCACAGGCAGCTGGAGATCTTCAAGTTACGGGAAAATGACATTGCATTCGGGCTTCCTGCTCTCTGTCCTGTAGGGAAGGTTATCTGTCTTTGTCACGGCTAGTGGCGATTTATGCTGTCCATGACCACTGGGAAGGGAAAATATTCATACTTTAAAAATGCACCGAGACAGAGCTCTTCTTAATCAGGGACGTGATCATGCTAGAAGGAAGGAAGTTGAGTTTGCAAGGTCATGGTTTCTCCTCCTTTGCTAGGATGTCACCATTTATTTATGATCTTGTCATTTGCGTTTCAAGGAATCTTTTAAAAAGCAGTTTGGAGTGATGAGGGCAAAAGAAGCTGATCAAGATCTTCTGCTTTTCAGGAAGTATGGTACTTTTTAGCTTTTGCCAGGCAGAGATTGCATTGCCACCCAGAGGTTTAGATGGAAAGAGACATGGATGAAGTCTCAAGATTGGAAGCATTTTCAGGCCAGGTATGAAAATTAAATCTCCCAAACCCAAGATTGGTGTTGTCAAGCTATAAAATAAGATGTCTTAGGTTATTTCTCAGAGCATAAACTCCAGTATTCTTGGCCCAGGTGTATAGAACTTGTATTCCCACTCTGATAGTGGGAGTGGGGCACCAGAAATTCCCAGCTCTTGAGAATCTTACTGGGGCTGTTCATTCATTGGAAGGAGGAAAACAGCACTAGGTGATGAAGACATTTGTCAAGGATGTGAGAGAGTTAGTACATAGAGGTACCTCCCTTTCTTCTCATTCCATCAAACAGGCAGAAAGGGATCTCAGGTTCATCCTTGTTGGAGAACTTTCTTTGTCACCCATTTTCTAAAGTTTATACCCACTTACCTACACGACTCAGTTTTTCAGTTCTTTCTCCCACCTGTGCCTCCATCCATCCCTCTGTCCCTCCGTCCACCCATGTTGTATTTACTAAGTGTATAATAAAAGCAAGTGAAACAGAGTCTCAACCTTCACAGGGGGTGCTTTTTAGGGAAGATGGACTTGAGCTTTTCTTCCATCTTACTACAATACATTGACCTCTTCTACGGGACTTAGGTTCCTAAACATTGTTTCTCCTGAGTGACTAATAAAGTATATGGATGTTATAGATTGAGTAATTTAAGTAAGTTGGCCTATATACCTTATACTCTTCTCTTATTCCCTCTTTGTTAACCACGCTCTGACTATTAGAGTCAGATGGACAGAAGTTCTCAAAGGAATTTTTAGATTGGTTTTCTATTTTGGATTTGGCTCTGGGAGGAAGAATCAGAAAGAGTTAGAGTTGTAGTTATGTGCACTTCTGGAAGGATGGGCATGATGCCTTTCTCCTGCCTCTCCCTGGGCTGCCCATGTGGACTCTGCAGGGAAAGAACACAATCCAGCCCAGAGGAGTGGGTCTTTTCAGGTGTACGGTGGTCCTTGTGTGAAGAGCCATAAGTGGCTTTCAACAGTGAAGTCTCCAATGAGTTGGGGCAGTTTGGAAAAAGGTTTGGAACTTCAATTAGATGGAGACCATAGGAACAACATTTCATTAGAAAAAAAATTCTTGATGTCAAAATAAACCAAAGGGGAGAGCCTGAGAACTATGGAAAGGATATAAAAAATAAACAAGTAAATAAAAATATTCTCTCCCAGGACATCAGAGTACCTGGAGAACAGGCTGTGACTCAAATCTAGAATCATCTGGTAATAATGGAGATGGTTCTCTTAAAAAATGCTGTGCATAGGTCATCTTGTTTCAGCTTTTATAATGGTGGGATAAGGAAAAGGACCTGATTTCATCCTGTTTATCTCTTGGGTTGGGCCTTACCTGGTAGGACTTTTGTGAACTTAATTGCACAGAACCTTCTGTCTGGGGCACCTGTGGTTATTTGATGCGAACCACGAGTTGTTGTTGTTTTTCTTTTAAATTTATTCATTTTATTTATTTATTTATTTTTGGCTGCATTGGTCTTCGTTGCTGAGCGTGGGCTTTCTCTAGTTGTGGCGAGCAGGGGCTACTCTTCATGGCGGTGCACAGGCTTCTCATTGCGGTGGCTTCTCTTTCTGCGGAGCATGGACTCTAGATGCATGGGCTTCAAGTAGCTGTAGTGCACAGGCTTAGTTACTCTGCGGCATGTGGGGTCTTCCCGGACCAGGGATCGAACCCGAGTCCCCTGCATTGGCAGGCAGATTCTTAACCACTGAGCCACCAGGGAAGTCCCCAGCCATGAATTTTTGCATTGTGATTTCTGACCTCATTTCCTACTGTTCTTCAGTATGATTTTTTTCCTAGCTCTGTCTATGTCTCAAGTTTTTCATTTTCTTCTTCTTCTTATTTCGTTATTATTATTGCTGACCCAGTATCTTCATGCACTCATTCTCCTTCTCGGGACTATGATTCCTTATCTCTCTCTCTCTGATTAATTCCTCTCATCCTCCGTGGCCCAACTCAGACCCTGTTCTTCATGAAACCCTCTCATGGAATTGGCCTCTCATGGAATTCCCATACCCCAGACCTTCCCTTTAAATAGCCCCTTACTAACCATATTATATTTTCTAATATTTGCATGTATCCATCTTGCTTTCTCAACTGGGGGTGCAGGAAGTCAATCTAATGTATCTTCTGTTATACCTCAGGGGGCCAGACATAGGGATAGTCCTAAACTGTCCTTGGTATTTATCACCTTTTACTGCATTGAGCTACGTTGAGCTGATTACCTTCTTCCTCGTGGCCAGTCACCAGTGGAGAGCCGGCATGCACCAGCACTCTCCTATCAGGTGGTGCTCTGAACATATGTTTATGAAACAGGGGCCAGCCTTGGGCCGGAGGGACATTCTGCAATTTATTTGGATGCTTGCTAGAGGTCACACTACAAGGCCGCTGTCCACATATCAGCTTTGTCTCAGGAGCTGACTCATGTTTTTCATATAAATCATGGTGAGTTGCCCATTATAAACACCTTGTAAAACTTGAAAGGCTTTATGGCTGTTATTAGCTACTGCATTGTGATTTACTAGCTAATTCAGGCTGATGTGTGGATGAGTGTACCCAGGGCATCGTTTGTGCCATCTGCATAAGGTAGAGGAGAGTAGAATAGGCTGTGCACTGAGAAGCAAATGCCTTTTCTAAAAGCCTATGGCAAGTCAGAGTATGCTTATGTTTTTTTTAATTAAAAAATTTTTATTGAAGTATAGTGGATTTACAGTATGATACTAGGTTCAGGCATATAGCTTAGTGATTCAGTACTTTTACAGATTATACTCTGTTGAAAGTAATTACAAGATAATGGTATATAATTCCCTGTGCTATACAACATATCCTTCTTGCTTATCTATTTTATACATAGTACTTTGTAGCTCTTAATCCCATACCCCCAACTTGTTCCTACCCCCTTCCCACTCCCCTCTGGTAACCACTAGTTGGTTTTCTCTATCTGTAAGTCTGTTTCTGTCTCGCTATACGTTCATTTGTATTATGTTTTAGATTCCACGTATAAGTGATATCATACGGTGTTTGTCTTTCTCTGACTTACTTCACTGAGCATATCTTTGAGGTCCATCCACATTACTGCAAATGGCAGAATATCATTCTTTTCTATGGCTGAGTAATATTCCATTGTATATATATGTACCACATCTTCTTTAGCCATCCATCTGTTGATAGACATTTGGGTTGCTTCCATATTTTGGCTATTGTAAATAGTGCCATTATAAACACTGGGACGCACAACTCTTTTTCAATCAGTGTTTTCAGTTTTTCCAGATATATATCCAGGAGTGGAATTGCTGGATCATGTGGTAGTTCTATTTTTAGTTTCTTGAGGAACCTCCATTACTATTTTCCATAGTGGCTGCACCAGTTTACATTCCCACCAACAGTATGGTGAGAGGGTTCCTTTTCCTCCACCCCCTCTCCAGCATTTGTTATTTGTGGACTTTTTGATGATAACCATTCTGACAGGTGTGAGGTGATATCTCATTGTGGTTTTGATTTGCATTCTCTAATAATTAGGGACATTGAGCATCTTTGCACGTGCCTGTTGGCCATCTGTATGTCTTCTTTGGAAGTGTGCTTATGTTTTAGATGAGCAGATTAGCCATCACCCGTCTTGAGATGGTCTGTGTCTCCATGACACCTCCATCCAAGAACCCTTGGCGGGAACCAGGACTGCCGCAGCCAGCTTACTTTAAGCAGCTCCACTAAAGAATTCCTTATTGAGGGCAGAGAAGAAAATAAAGTTGAGAGAGAAATATCTGGAATGTCCCTGCTGACACTTTTATGTTTCCCAGTATGTACAGCATCAAATGTTGTATCAGCCTCCAGTTAGTATATTCACATTTAACACTTGTCCACTTTTTAAATAAAAGTATCACTATTAGATTGCCTATGGTGTATTTATTTATATAAAATCACATATAGCCAGGGATCGTGTATAGAACGTTATATGTTTTATATATATATGTTTTTTTTTATTAATGTGTTATGTTTTCATTTTCTTTTTAACCCTACTAATTGCCTAAGATGGGACCAAGGAAATCCATCTATGTATGTGGATTTGAGAATAGGGACTAAACTGGGTACAGCTTAGACATTGGGTTTGTAGTTTATTTAGAGAGGAGAAAAATCATCTACAGAAAGACACTGATATATGAATATGAAACATGGACGTATAACTATAATTGCTTACAAGACGAGCATGTTTATATGTTCATATGTATTTATTTACATTTATAGTTATAAATGCATGTTATCTAATATGGATATTAAATCCCATCTCTTACTCTATGGTGTAAATTTCTGCTTTGATTATCTCATATTTAGTGAAGTATATTTCCTCTTATGTAAAGATTTCAGTGATGTCATGCCATAGAACCCAGTAGCATGGAAATGAGATAGCTCTTTGCAATTGCAAATCTTAGTCCTTCAGCCTCCAGCTATAAACTTGACCTAGCAGGGCTTTCCCTTGTACCCCTTCCTCAGCCTGGGCACCCCTCTCTGTCATTTTGGGGCAAGCTGTTCAAAACGAGGAGGTTTGTCTCCTAAATGGTTGCGTCAGCCTCTGGTCTCATTCATAAAAGCCCCAAACAAAGATTTATTTATTTCAGTTATAGTTAGTGCCTTTGCCCATGAATTTCTGGCATGATGAGCCAGAGCTAGGCAGCCTTTGCACCAGTGGCTCTAGCATTTTCCATTAGTTGTTCAGTGCTCACCTAGAATTGATTTAGCAAACATATATGGAGTCGTTACAGGGAACAAAGCTAAATGAAATCAAGTGTATTAGAAATCAGAAAAATGCAAGATAATATAGGAATAAATTATAACCTATTAGACTAGAACAATTAAAAAGCCAGATAATGGTAAATGTTGGTGGTATAATGGTAGATATTGGTGCACTACTGGTAGGAGTACAGGCTGGCCCTATTGAGTTGAATTAATATATTCATACCCTGTGACCCAGCAATTCCATTCTAAGATATACATCCCAATAAAATTCTTACATAGGACCATAGGAGGTGTGTATGAGGATTTTCATTACCGTATTATTTGTGTTGGTGGAGAGGTGAAGACAACTTTGAGTTGAAGGCAGTACTGGGAGATTGTGGGGCTGCCTGCCTTGGAGAACTGTGCAACCATTAGACGCAAAGATTCAGTGGATGCCTAGCAGCATGGGCTAGATTGCGTTAATTACATTTTCTTATTTTCTGTATTCTTGATGCCTTGGCATCTGGGGCCTGGCTGACTCAGGAGAGACTCCCCTTCCCAGGGTTCACCAGTCTTAGAGATGGCAAATAACTCACCGGGAATCCCGCACCAATCCAGAGCCCATACTCTGACTCACCTCCTCTATCTTGCTCTTACACCCCAGGAGGCAATATTCCTCTGTTCTCATCATGCCAGAGCCAGGTACCAGTCAACTCAGGACAGAGTCTACACCCCAGAGGCTGCTGAGATCACTCAAACTAGCCATTCCTAAGCCTGCTTACCTTACTTTACCCTTACTTCCTGCAAAAAAACACAGTGAAGCCTCTGGCCCATGCTTTTGCCTCACTCCCTCTGCCTCCTGACTGGCCCTGGTGTTTCCCCGTGTGACCCTGCATGGTATGACATTGCCCCTTCTCTTGGGAGCTGTGAGTAACTATCTTCTCAATGGCGATCATCTCCTGATTGGCCTCACCATACCTGAATAATAATAAAATTACATTTTAAAACAATGATGTTTAAAAAACAGTGCTGGGCTTCCCTGGTGGCGCAGTGGTTGAGAGTCCGCCTAACGATGCAGGGGACACGGGTTCGTGCCCCGGTCCGGGAAGATCCCACATGCCGCGGTGCGGCTGGGCCCGTGAGCCATGGCCTCTGAGCCTGTGCGTCCGGAGCCTGTGCTCCGCAGCGGGAGAGGCCACAACGGTGAGAGGTCTGCGTACCGAAAAAAAAAAAAAAAAAAAAAAAAAAAACAACAGTTCTTAATTTTAAAACTAGGAAACAAAATAAAATATATGCACAGTACTACTTAAATATTTTAAAACATATGGAAACAAAACCACAAACATACTTTGCAAGGACTCATTTTAACATTAGAGTGGGTATGTATGATGGGAAAGGGAATTAAAATGGGATATATAGGGGGAAAAAAGAAATGAATAAATAAAAGAGAAGCCTTGAGGTTAGGGAGGATGGATTAAATACCTTCTCTGACTTCTGTGAGCTTTCAGTTGTGGCCATAAACAGGGTAAGTTATCTAGTAACACTAGACAATGTAGTCCATGTGTGCCAGGCCTCCTCTAGACAGTCTGTGCTAGGGAAATCCAGAGATAGACAAGAGCTAGCTGAAGGCTTAGTGCTTGGGAAGACACCTGTCCCCTTCAGGTCCATTACTGCAACATGTTTACAAGTCTGTTCCAGGGAAGACTGGTTTTTTTTTAGATGCTGCACCTAAAAGGTTACTGCAATTAAATAGGGTGGGAAGTGCTATATCCCCCTGCCCCCTTTGGGAGCCATCTAACTTACATTGGGATATCATCAAAGGCTCTAGGGAGTGCTGTAGGAAAGCAGTTGGTTGATCCTTGCTTAACCGTGAAATCCTACCCAGTGACACCTATTTATCTGGATACTATGATAAACATGAGGTTCAAGGGTGAACCTCTGAGAACCTTGAATCGTTCATGGCTGAAGACTTTTTGTCTAGCAGAAGGCTTGGTGTATGGCACTCTCCCAAGTAAATTTCATGAACTGAGGAAGAGATGTTTGTTATGATCTGGACAAATGGCTAGGGACAGGAGAAGCTTGGTGGAAGAGGAGCCCTTGACTTCAATACCTCTTCTTTCTTAGCATCCAGAGGGCTCAACAAGAATATTTTGTTGTTGTTGTTGTTTTGTTGTTTGTTTGTTTTTTTTGCGGTACGTGGGCCTCTCACGTGGGCAGGGGGAGGGATAAATTAGGAGAATGGGAATAGCAGATACAAACTACTGTATATAAAACAGAGAAACAACAAGGATTTACTGTATAGCACAGAGAATTATATTCAATATCTTGAAATTACCAATAATGAAAAGAATCTGAAAAAAATGTATATAACTGAATCACTTTGCTGTACACCTGAAACTAACACAATATTATAAATCAACTATACTTCAATAAAAATTTCTTTAAATACACATGTAAAAAAATTAGCTGTTGTTAGCATTATTATCAGAATTGTTCTTTCTTAAATGTTTTACGAAGACTAATAACAAACATATTCACTACTAACTAAATGAACATAGAAGGGACGTATTCAAGGTCATGTAGCTCATAGCTATCAGCAGAGCTGCGACTGGAATCTACTTCTCCTAGGTCCTGGTTCAATGTAATTTTCATTACCCTGGCCTAAGGATCCTTTTGCCTATTTCATGATTAAAGGAACCCAGCAAAACTCTTTTGGTGTGCTGAATGGACCACTTCATTGTGGCGTTGGAGAGAGACAAGTAATGTGATTCAGAGGCTATGGGGTGCCACAGGGATTGTTGTGTCAGTTGTGTTCTGCATCCTTGTGTATAACTTAGAAAAAGTTATAAAGTATATGCTAATTAAATCTGTATATTGCCCTAAATGGAGAGGTATTACAAGCCCCACCAATGACAGAGACATGACATAAAGGGACCTGGAGCTGTCAGGCATATGGACAGGAAATCACTAGATGAGATTCAGCTGCTGTAAATGCATCCTAATACATCTGGGGACAAATAATCTGAAACACATATTCAATGGGAGGAAGATATTTGGAAAGCAGTAAATGCTGAAGGGGACCTGGGGGATAGTGGACAGCAAATTAGATATGGGTTTTCATTGTGTTAGGCCAACAGAAATTGGTAATGCAATCTTGCACTGTATTTTCTACAGTCCCCTGGAGCAGCTGGGAGGAGAAAGCATCTTTCGCTAGCCAAGAACAAGTCTGCTCACCCCACGCATGCACTTCTGAAGAATGGCCTTGCTGGGGCAGGGCCGGGGGTAGGCAGGGGCTGCTTTACGGCCCCGTATGACTCCCACCCCATAGAGGTGGTGACATTTTCCTTTCTCTTAGTTCCACCCTCACCCTGGGTCCTTGGAGACCAGCTCTCTGTCCTGTCCCCAACCATCTTGAGGTGCTTTCTGGGGATAGTCAAGGGAGGACAGTCCTGCAGAGGAAGTCCCTCTGACCTGCAGGTGAGACTTGCCTCCAGGCATTCATTTGTATGTAACCCAAACATCTGCCCTTTTCCTTAGTGATCCTGGCACTCTCTCCTGCCCTGCCAGGATTTCACCAGAAAATAGCCCGCCTGCAGACGGAGGAATGTTTGACGAAGCACAAGCAGCTGCCCCCAGCCGCTGTCCCCACTCATGGGAGTCAATAACTGGTTTTTTCCACTCCTTACACCTCCTCCTTCTCTGCTCTGCCCACCCCCCATTTTTAGTCTTCTCAAAGACCCTTGACCTGTGTTAAGCCAAACATCCCTACTGGGGGTCAACAAGCATGTATTCCAGTGTTCCTATAGCCCACACCCCCTGCCCCGTTTTCTCAAGAAAGCCCAGCCCTGCCTGAGTTGAGAGCACTTCATTGCTGGCGGGGCCTGCTCAGCTGAGTATATGTAACCAGTGTGTCTTTCCAAACCTGCGTAAAAGTGTTCTGCTCTTGGCAATCCACACTTTCTACCTTTCCCTCTCTGGGAGATCCTCACCTTCCAGAAAATCCTTCAGGGGCTGCTTGGCAGTAGCGAGGTCAATGGGGCTGGTAGAAAGCAGCAAAAATCTGAAGCTATTTGCAAGGCTGGGAAACTTTTTACTGCTTGTTTCTTCAACAAGCCCTGGCTTCCTCCACTCAGAATGTACTTCATCTTACTCATCATCTCGGTTTGCATCAGGGTCATTTAGCTGCGGCCTGCCGTTGTCACTCAACACTCCTATATAAGTGCCCAAGTTTGAAGTTACCCCCTAAATATTTTTAAGCGTTCCATTCTGTAACTGTTCACTTAAGGGCCTTTTCTGGGCCTACTGCTCTGCTGGGTACTTCTTGTGGGGGGTCGAGGGGGTGGGGTTCTACTCTCATGGAGGGTCTTGAAGGAAAAAGGCATCGCTGTGAAAGAACTTGAACTTTTAGTCCTGGTGGGTCATGGATATTAATGGATGGCAGGTGCCAGCACAGAGATTTATGAGTGATGCTCCCAGCCAAAGGAAGTCAGGCACACTTTGGAACTACAGACCGCTGTGTACAGGGCATCTTAGTATATTTAGCAAATGAGATTGCAAACCACAGAAAAAAAAAGGCTGAGTGGGCGGAGAGGAAGAACATTCTCTGGCCAGAAACTTGCTGAACTCTGAAGGCCAGGGACCAGAGGCTTTGCAGAGGTGGGGAGGGATGTTCTTTGGCTTGTCCTAGACACATAAATCACCACCGAGAAGATATACCAAAGGCCAATTATGTGGAGTGTTTTCTTGGAAAATCATCTCCCAGGCCTTGTAAATCATCCCCAGCATTGGCAGGCATTCAGATCTGCCTGGGGGTGGGGTGGGGGGTGGGTGGTGTGCCAGTGCACCCCAGTGTCAGGTGGAGGAATTACACGGGGATGCTCATGTGATCCCTAGTACCTGATGTGTTCTCTCCTGTTATCTTCATCCAAGGGAGCAGTGTAGAGCAGAATTATTTGTTGTGCCTTAGAATTTTAGGGCTAGGACTCACAACTAGGTTTTTCCACTTAACTTGCTCTGTGACCTTCTCTACAAAGTAGAATGAGTACTGGATTATTTCTAAGCTTCCTAGAGGCTCTGACACGAATTTTATGCCCTCCTGTTCTTTTTTTTTTTTTGCGGTACGCGGGCCTCTCACCGTTGTGGCCTCTCCCGCTGCGGAGCACAGGCTCCGGACGCGCAGGCTCAGCGGCCATGGCCCACAGGCCCAACCGCTCCACGGCACGTGGGATCCTCCCAGACCGGGGCACGAACCCGCGTCCCCTGCATCGGCAGGCAGACTCCCAACCACTGCGCCACCAGGGAAGCCCCCTCCTGTTCTTTATAACTTCCATATAGGATGAGCATACGCATCTCACACCCCATCCTGGCGATTGTCCCGAGAGAGGTAAAAATTCTCATCTACCATGAAAAGTCAGTCATATAGGATTGTTTTAGGGGGATGAATGGTGACTCTCAAAGCTCGATCATCAGAACAACTGTAGAAGGAGCTGGAGACTTTCAGCTTGGAAAAGAAAGAACTTAGGGGCATGCCAAAAGGAATGGTTTCAGGATCTGAAGGGTTTCAAGGGGAAGAGGGCATCAGTATCTGCTGTCCTCCTTCAGAGGCCAAAAGCAGGACCAGCGAGCCCGGGGTACACGGGCTCAGGCCAAAACCCAAAAGGAGAGAGATCAACCAGCAACCATCATGTCGTTGCTCAGTGACACAGACTTCGATTTGCCTGGTGTTGGAGAGTATAGAAAGAACTCTTGAACCGTGCGAGCTGTCCAAAAGTGGCATTGAAGCCTGATGGAGAAGAGACTGATCCATCACTGCTTTAATCTAGCCGAGGCTGGTGACAGGGTTACAGCAGAGAGGACACTCCGTTCTGCTCCTTCCACGGCCGTCTTCTCTTCCTCTGGGATAGGATGTAGCTGGATGTCCAAAGGGAGGAGAAGCTCCTTCCCCACAGTACCTTCCTCTTTTCTGCAAAGCTTTGTTCCTCTGATTCAGGGTAGATTCATTTCTCTCTAGGAGGCTTCTATTAAAATGTGTCTAGTCTTTGGAGCGATTGTTTCTTGAGACTTTGGGGGTAGGGATGTAATTGGTTTCCAGCATGTAGGAAGGCCGCAAGGGGATGGAACGTGAATTAAGAAGTAACAATTTCTGAATGAGGAGCCAGACAGGAGGGAAGGCAGGCCCTCAGAGGGGGAGTCTGGTGGGCACCCAATTTATTTCCTAAGTACTTATTTTGTTAACCGCCAAGTAATTCCTTACGGGTCTACGTTGGTTGGTGAGTTCACGTAATCCTTTTTTGGACTACATCAGTTTTTCAGCCTGTACCAACTCAGGAGGCAGTGAGTTTACAAGGTCAATAAAATAATTGTTCTGTCATCTTAAAAGTTACTTCCTCACTCAAGCTTCAAGATTCCCTTCCCCCTTCCCATATTCTAGGGTAAAATGAACCAGTATTTTTATTTATCCACATTGTGATTCTGTTGATTCTGATGGGATCCTTTCTCAGTCTTTGACTTTCTTTCTAGACAAAAGGCTTCCTAATCCTCCTCATTAGTTAGAGATGATGATTCTTTTGTCCGTGTGATTAATTGCAACAAGCAGCAAACCTTTATTAAGTTTCTAGTCTCTGGAAGTCATCGAGTGAGACTCTGTGGGTAGAGGTGAAAAAGACACTTCCCTTGCCATTCTTTATACAGGACTGGAGTAGAACCGAATGAGATGTAATGTGTAGAGTGCTATGCCCTGGTCCAGAAAACGTGCACCACAGTCACTGGCCATTGCTCATGAGGTAGCTTTTGTCTCCCTCCTGTTAGGGATGAAATCACCGAGACTCAGAATTTCAGTGACTCACCCACGTTCCTACAGCTGGTCAGTGGCAGACCTGGGATCTGAACCCATGTCTGTCTGACCCCAAAGCCTGCATCCCTTCCACTGGGCAACAATTCCTGCCTTTATTCAAGTGTCAGTGGAAATACAGAGTAACATTTCTGATTTAAGGATGAGTTGGAGAAGTTAAATGTGCTGGTCAAAAATGAAGAACATTTTATAGTAAAACAAATAGGAAGATGAAGCAGGAAGTTTACTGGTGTCCTGGGATCCTCTACAGCCGCTCTGGGTGGGAATCTGAGCTCTTGGTATGTATGCACGGTCAGAGTCGTGGCTCTGTCTGGCCCCGAACATAAAACGGTAGAGTTCACGCAAGGCTCCTGCTCAGTCATCCTTGTCTGTTTTGTATGGAGGCAACAGCCCTGCGTGAACCCATTAACTTGGAGATTTCGGCCAGAGCCTTTTCCTTCCCCAACCACTGGGCAAGCGTGCTCCACTCTGCCTTGAGATGATCGGCTTTCCAGATGCACGGAACCACAGCAGCTTGCGTCCCCATCTTTCATCACCTAAATGAGGGCAGTTAATGTTTAAGAGCAGAAAATAGGGAACATAACGATGAATAAATTATAAGTTTGGGGATATGAAAAGTCAAACTGTGTAAATATGTATTTTAAACCACAAACAGAATGTTAATGCATCTTTCCCATTAACTCACTAACTGAAATTACAGAGTGTAACATGAGCCACCACCCACGGGTGGGTTATGATGTTTTCAGATTCAGAACAGCAAATGATAAATGTCCTTCCCTCAGACAAAGAAGCAATTGACACAGCTTTTCACCGTAGTCACTGACAATGTAGGCAATGGAAAAGAAACTGAACGTTGGGGGAGGAGGGAGGTCACGAGACACCTGGGGAAGTATAGCATGGGCTCCTTTTAGGCGCTTCCTGGGTACCGAGGGAGTGTCTCTGAGCTCAGGGCAGCCCCTTCAAGAGACGGGGACCCAGGCGTGGTAGCCTGGCATGCCTTCCTGCATTAGAGGATGAGCTTGTTTCTTAAGCAATAACTCTGTCTTGCTATGGGTGGGTGGCTGGCAGCTGACGTGAAGCCAGTCTCGCTTTGGCTGGGTTTGGTTTGAGGATGTATGGTTAATTTAGCCGCCATTTCATTGTGAGGTTGCTTTTGGGCAGCAGTATAAAAGAGAGCTTAAGAGGATGTGGAGAAATTGGCATCTTTTTGCACTCTGGATGGGAATGCAAAATGCTATGGGGAAAGCAGCAGGATGGTTCCTCAAAAAATTAAAAATAGAATTGTAATATGATCCAGCGATTCCACTTCTGGGTACATACGCAAAAGAATCAAAGGCAGGGTCTCAGAAAGATATGTGTGTACCCATGTTCATGGCAGCATTATTCACAGTCGCCAAGAGGGTGGAGCAATCCAGCTGTCCACTGATGGATGAATGAGTAAATAAAATGTGGTGTATGCATACCATGGAATATTACTCAGCCTTAACAAGGAAGGAAGTTATGACACAGGCTATAACTGGAATGATCTTTGAGAACTTTATGCTAAGTGGAATAAGCCAGCCACAAAATGACAAATGCTGTGTGATTCTACTTACGTGAGGCACCTAGAGCAGTCATACTTACGGGGACAGAAGGAATGGTGGGTGCCGGCAGCTTGGAGGAATAGGCAGTGGTTGGTTGTATAACAATGTAAATGCACTTAATACTACTGAACTGTACTCTGGTTAAACTGATGGTGTGCGGTATGTGTATTTTACCACAGTTGAAAGTAAAAAGAGGTGGGGGAGAGATTAAAAACATGGCCTCGGGAGAGAGAGATCTGTGCTTTGTTCCTGGTGCTACCATTTAACGAGCTGGGGACCCGTGGACAATTCACTTAGACTAATCTCTGAGCCTCCAGATAGTAGCAATAATAATAGTGCCTCCTTCTTAGGGCTGTTGTGAACATTAAATGAAGTGTTTGGTATGGATTCATTATGTACCTGGTATGCAGCAAAGACCTGTAAGAGGTGTAAGCGGTTGTCACTACTGTTTCTACTCGATGCCTGGGAGAGGGGGCTTTGTTGGTGTCAGTCCGGATGGTGGTGGTCCATCTTGGAGATGTTCAGAAGCCCTGCT
Organism: Phocoena sinus; assembly: GCF_008692025.1. NCBI lineage: Eukaryota > Metazoa > Chordata > Mammalia > Artiodactyla > Phocoenidae > Phocoena > Phocoena sinus. The sequence goes on from NC_045778.1 coordinate 27,737,191, forward strand.
CCCCTGACTCCAGTTACCCAGATTCTGTACCTCTTGCTCATTCAGCAGTGCCCCATCCCTTTAGGAAATTTGCTATCACTGTTCCGACCCGTGTTTATTCAGTGGCTCAAACAACTCTACAGCTCTTCCTGTGTCCATGTAACAAGCCTTTACTGAGGGCCTACTGTGAGCCGAAGTGTTGGGAACACAGTGGGAACAGAACCCAGTTCTTGCTTTCAAGCAGATTATAGTCTGGTTGTTTTCTACACGGTTTCTTTGACAGCCATCCTCAATCCTGTTGTGAGCATGAAGGCCCTTTTTTCACCACAATATTGTGAGTTCTTTGAAGGTGAGAATCTTGTCTTACTGTTTTTTGTCTCCACTGAAGTGCTTAGCCTGACCTTAGATAGGAAGAAAAACAGTCATTCTGAGTTCTTTGAGTTAGGTGGTCCCAGAGAGGAAACCAGTTCACATATGGGCTTAGAATCCCATAGTGTCAGGAAGGATCTGGATAGAAAACCTGGCCCATTACCACTCCCAACCTTCTTGCCATCGTCATCAAGTGGTGGTTGTGAGTTTTCTCCCTAAAGAAATACAGATTAGCTGGGGAAAGACAAAATAACACAGTGGTGAAATACCACTTCATACCCATCAGTCTGGAAAAAACCAATACCACCGTCAGGTTGGGGCAAGGATGTGCAGAGAGGGGAACACATCCATTGCTGGTGGGACTGTGACTTGGCATCACATTAATAAAGTAAAACCAGCACTCCAGCAATCTTACTTCTGGATGTCAGCCCTAGGACAGCCCTCATTCAGCCCTCATTCAGAGACATGAGAGATGTGTAAGGCTGTTCACTGCAGCATATGGATAATGGCAAAAAAAAAAAAAAAAAAAAGAAGAGGGTGGGTTGAATAACATCCTCCCAAATATCCATGTCCACTCAGAATATGACTTTATTTGGAATGCAAGTCCTTGAAGATGTAATTGAGATAACAATGGAGATGAGATCATCCCAGATTAGGGTGAACCCTAATCCAATTACAGTGTCTTTATAAGAGAAAGGAGGAAAGGGAGATTTGGATACAGAAACATAGAAAAGAAGACCATGTGAAGTTGGAGGCAGGGATTGGAGTGTTGCAGCCACAAGCCAAGGAATGCCCAAGGCTGCCAGAAGCTGAAAGAGGCAAGGGAGGATTCTCCCCTAGAGTCTTCAGAAGGAGCATGGCCCTGCCAGCTCTTTGATCTCAGACTTCTAGCCTCTAGAACTAGGAGAAAATAAGTTTCTGTTGTTGAAGCCATCAAGTTTCTGGTACTTCGTTGTGATAGCCCTAGATTACTAATACACAGGTTGGCTGCCCCTCAGTAGGGGAACAGGAAAAAAAAATGGGTATTGATATGATGGCATACCGTGAAACAGTTAAAATAAGTTAACAAGGTCTCAATCTCAAAACATAATATTAAGTTAAACAAGTTGCAGAAATATACTTTGAGTATGATGCCATGTATGTAAATGTGCTTAATAGTATATATTATTTATGGATACATACTAATGAAGTAAAATTATTCAAACAAATGTGGGATGTTACATACTGGCCCCAGGACAGTGGGTAACTCTGTGAAGAGAGAGAGCGATCGATGCAATAGGGCATAGCTTTAGCTATACTGGACATGTTTTACAGAGAGATGGAATATCTGAAGCAAATCTGGTAAAATACTAACATTTGTTTGATAGCAGAGGGTACATAGACATCTGCTGTGTTCTTTTTTTGTATCTTAGAATTGTTTTCTATTTTAAATTTTTGAATGAATTACAAGAGTTAGGAGCTGTATATATAATAGATGGTTCAGATACACTGTTGAGTAAATACAAGACACCAAGAAATATTAGCCCTCTTAAATTGTAAGAACACCACCTTTTGAGGCCTCAGGGGTCTCTTGTGAATTTTAATCTGGTGATGGGGAGTTGGGTGGGTGGTATAAGTGAGTTAAGGAAGAAGAGGTTTGGATTCAGGACCACCGTTTACTTGCTGTGCGACTTTGAACAAATTAGTAATCTCTATGAGCTCACTTTCCTCAACTGTGAAATAATATCCATGCTAAGGTTGTAAAATCGTGAGTACTCCATAAATGTGAATAGCTTTTCCCTTTGCTATTATGCCCACCCCACACTGTCCCTGTTTTAGTGTGTACTGTGTCCCCTGAAGGAAATGTGCTCTGTGTGTGTGTGTGTGTGTGTGTGAGAAATCTTCGAATATATGGTAAGTTACCCATGGCTGCCTTTCTGGGGAAAACTTGGACTCTTAATCTTTCTTCAGAAAGATAATTCACTTCCCTTTAACCTCTTCTCTGCACTTTGTTCGGTTCCCCTCCATACCTTTAATTAAAGGAATGGAAAGTAGGGGACACTCCAGGGGGTGTCCTGCAGAAGGTGAGGTCTGAGTCAAGTGGGAGGTTGGTGTCTGGGCATGTGTCTCTCACTCCTTGTTAATCCGCTGGCCTTGGGCAGCTGACTCACTAGCTCCGAAGGGAGCTCACCCTGCCTATCACCCCGGGGGCTGCCTTCCTGGTGCTCCCTCCTTGCCATGCACCAACCCCCACTTCCCCCCACCCCACCAACCCTTCCCCCTTTCACTGGCTCCTAACACTTAAGTGGCCTCTCTAGGCCCAGAGCCAAGCAGGCCTCCAACATATTTCAAGAGCGGGGTGTTGGCATTTCCGGGGCCTGTGGCACATTTTGGCCGTATGCAGGTGGTCAAGGGTCATTTTTTCCTGAAGGTTAAACAGTGACCTTGGTCAATATGTAGCCAGTGTTCACTTAAATGATTTCCCCTGGTTAATGAGTCATGTGGCAAATTAGCTGAGGACTTTCACACCCTGCAGGTAAGCTGGGGTGGTAAGAACTGGTCATCCTGAAACTGCATTAGGTTATATTGGCTGTACAGGGAGGAATCTGCCTACCCCACCTTTCTGCCTCTTAGATCCTCATTTCAAAAGTAAATTAGTGGAATAAAGGCTGCTACGCTGGAGAACCACTGGGTGATGGCCTGGATGCCTGCTTTCTTGACCCTCCTCAGTACCCCTTCTGTCCACCTTAGGAAGCCCTGTGTCCCTCCTCCATTCGTTCATACATTTATTCATTCTCATGCTCTCTTTGTCCCTATCCCCCCATAGTCCTGTCATTCCCAAACTGTGTGCTGAGGCTCCCCAGAGTGCCACAGCACAGTCACAGGGATGCTACAGGATTTTTTTTTTTTTTTTTTTTTTTTTTTGTGGTACGCGGGCCTCTCACCGCTGTGGCCTCTCCTGTTGCGGAGCACAGGCTCCGGACGCGCAGGCTCAGAGGCCATGGCTCATGGCCCCAGCCGCTCCGCGGCACGTGGGATCTTCCCGGACCGGGGCACGAACCCGTGTCTTCTGCATCGGCAGGTGGACTCTCAACCACTGCGCCACCAGGGAAGCCCCGCTACAGGATATTTTAAGTGTTTGAAGGTAACACAGCTATATGCAGTGCTGGTCAGACACTGTGTAAACTGCCCATTGAGGTAATTCACAGTTTCTGCATTAGATCATACTACATTTTTTTTCGATAATATCTTACTTTTGCCAAGGTGCGTTTTGGTGGCCATTGCTCTGCTAAAAAGTGAGTACGGTGTGAAATCGACATAGAACACGAAATGCAAGTGGTAGTGATTCCAAGGTTTGGAAAGTAGTGCAGTGTCCGAGAAGCCGGCGCACACACCCCCTTAGTAAAGAAGAATGGAATAAAAATGTTCTCTTTCCACTGATGTGTATTATTTTTGTCAAATGGCTATTAAGTTGTTAGGACATAAGTACTTATCAAGTTGCTCCATAAAATGGAACTGCTAGGTATTTCTTTGGGTCTCTGAGCTCTCCATAAAAAAAATTACTGAGATACTAAGGGCACCATGAGCTGAGAAAGTTTGAGAACCTTTGTTTCAGCCAAAGATGAGCTATCTACTCCCTCATCTCCATCAGACCTCTTGCCAGCAAGCATCTTCCTCAGGGACATAATCACTCCAGCCCTTAAGGCCTTTTGCTCTTACCACTAGCTCTTTCTCCTGCCTGAAAGATGAAGTTCCATGGATTCTTGAAAAAAAAAAAAGAAAGCTTTGCCTAGCTTTGCTACCACCCCTGCTCCAAGCTCCCTCCTTCCCCTCCTCCGTCCTCCCCCTCTTCCTCGATTTCTCTCTTGCCCTCAGTGCCTTACTTAGAAAACAGCCTCACCCCGATTACTCTACCGTTCACATCATGCCCAGGGCCCTAAAACTTGTCTGGCTTCTTCGCCTGGCACTGTATAGACACGGCTCTCCCCAGGGTCACACCCAAGTTCCCAAGAGCCACATATGGTCTCTCCTTGTCCCTGATTTATTTGCCCACCACCTTCTGAAGCGTTCTTCTGCCTACCTGTTCTTGCATGGTCCGCATGACCTCGCCACCCCTCCGAACACCGCTCAGCCTCTCTGTTGGGTCCTGTCTTCCTTTCACTGATTCATACAAGCGTCCGAGAGCCTCCCTTGCTTCCCTGCCTCTGCTGTACTCCCCGTCCCAGCCCTGGCCTCACTTTGTTGTCTCCGTTGGGGAGTGCATCTTCTCTTTCAACATAAACTGTGCAGATGACCCCCTTCCCAACCAGCAAACCCCTGTCACTCCCCATATCCCTTCACATCTTGCCACGGGCCTGTAATACCGGCTACAGATGTCTCACTCCCGAGATACGCCTTGTGTGACTCCCTTCCGATAGCCTCTGTTTGAAGAAACTTCTCTGGGTGTCCCCAGAAAGCCATCTCTATTTTCTGTCACCAGCAGAGCTCTGTCTCTGATGCCATTCTTCCCACTTCACTAGTCACTTATTAGGTTCCCTGAACCTATTATTTTTCTCCATATCCCCCCTGGATGTCTCATCTGCATCTTAAACTTTGAGTCATCTTTTTCCTCTCCTTCCTTTCTCATCCTTTATATATACTCAGTTGTGATATTTGAACAGCTGATACCTTCCAGGACCTCCCTTGTGTTCTCCTCTTTCCATGTATCCTGCCCTGCTTAAAATCCTAATTACCCTCCCCTCCAATAACTGGTCCGATCACCTCTAGATTCTCCCTGGACCAGCCTCACTACACTACCCAGTGCTACTTACACAGCCAACCAAGGTACAACTTCACGTGGCTCTAGTGGGTCTGTCTTCCCTGTATAAGTCTTCAGTGTCTTCCCAGTGTCAACAAGCCCAAAGTCCTCATCTGGGCCCTTACTGGTCATTGTGATACGGCCTCCACTGACCTTTCCAACCCAGCTCCAATGAGGCACCTACATCATAGTCACAACAGCAGTGAGGTCTCACCCCTGTCCCCCCACCTGATGCTTTGGCTTCCACTGGTCCCTGTTCTTGAACAGCTTCACGTCTCCCATTCTCTCATTAATTTTAGCAATGATGATGGCTCATCTTGAGTTTCCTTCGTCCATAGAGTCTTTGGGGAGCTCAGCCCTCCTCCCCACATCACCCCTAAAATGCTCAGAGGTCTTTGAAGCCACAGACTGTCTCACACATTTTTTCATCCTCTGTAGCAGCTGGTATAATAGTTCACACGTAGTAGCAATGTAGTAAACAATGGTATGAAAGAAGCAGTGCTTTCCAGAAGAGGTGGTCCCGGAATTTGGCCTTCTAGGAACTCCTACTGACATACTGTGAAAGGACCTATAGGTCTTTGCTGAGCTTGGGCTCTGAAATGGAAAGATGTGTCCCCTGCATCGGCAGGCGGACTCTCAACCACTGCGCCACCAGGGAAGCCCTATGATGGTAGGTTTTACGTTTAGGTCTATGGTCCATTTTTAGTTACTATTTGTACATAGTACATGCTACAGGTCAGGGTTTGTTTTTTGCATATAGGTATCCAATTGTTCCAGCTTCATTTGTTGAAAGGTTATTATTTCTCCAATTAATTACCTTTGTACTTTTGTCAGGATTAATTGGCCATATATACGTAGATGTATCTCCAGTATCTTAATTCCGTCTCATTGATTTATGGGTCTGTCCTTTTACAAATACCACACTGTCATGATTATTGTAGCTTTATAGTATGTCTTGAAATCAGATAGTGTAAGTCTCCTAGCATTGTTCTTTTTCAAAAATATTTTTGGCTATTTTAGTCCTTTTGCCTTTCCCTAAAATTTCAGTATCAGCTTGTTGATACTGGGGCTTTGACTGGAGTTGTTTTGAATATAAAGAACATTTAGGGGACAATGGACATCTTAACAATATGGACTGCAAGTCCACGGACATGACATCTCTGTTGATTCATTTAAATCTTTGATTTTTTTCATTAGTGTTTTTGTAGTTTTCAGGCTATAGCTCTTGCTCATATTTTGTTAGGTCTATACATAAGTATCTTATGTGGTTTTTGTTATTTTAAATCATACTGTTTTCTAAATTTCAAATTCTAGTTGTTCACTGCTAGTTTATAAAAGTACGATTTATTTTTGTGACTTTGTTAAAAACTCACTATTTCTAGGAATATTTTTGTGAATCATTTGGGATTTTCTATGTAGACAATCATGTTATCTATGAACAGATACAGTTGAATTTCCTCCTTTCAATTTGTATGGTCTTTATTTCTATTTATTGCTGTATTCCACAGCTTAGAACTACAGTACTTAGAAGGACAATATCTTAGTAGCACAATTCCACAGTACTATGTAGAATAGGGAATACAGTAGTTCCTCTTTACCCACAGTTTTGCTTTCTGTGTTTGTTATCCTTGGTCAATTGTGGTCTGAAAATTTTAAATGGAAAATTCCAGAAGTAAACAATTCATGAGTTTTAAATGGTATGTTGTTCTGAGTAGCATGATGAAATCTCACACTGTCCCACACAAGATGTAAATCATCCCCTTTGTGTAGTGTATCCCGTCAATTAATCAGTTAGCAGCTGCCTTGGTTATCAGATCAACTCTTTTGGTATTGCAGTACTTGTGTTTAAGTAACCCTTATTTTACTTAATAATGTCGCCAAAACACAAGAGTAGTGATGCTGATATACCAATTCAGATATACCAAAGAGAAGCCATAAAGTTTTCCTTTAAGTGAAAAGGTGAAAGTTCTCAAATTAATAAGGGAAGAAAATATTGTATGCTGATGTTGCTAAGCTCTATGGTATGAATGAATCTTCTCTCCATGAAATTGTAAAGAAGGAAAAAACAGTTGTGCTAGTTTTGCTGTCACATCTCAGACTGCAAAAGTTACAGCCACAGTTCATGATAAGTGCTTAGTTAAAATGAAAAAGGCATTAAGTTTGTGCAATAAGCTATTTTGAGAGAGAGAGAGAGAACGAGAGCGCAAGCATGTTCACATAGGCTTCATTACAGTGCGTTGTTGTAATTGTTCTATTTTATTATTAGTTATTGTTGTTAGTCCCTTACCCTGCATAATTTATAAATTAAAATTACCATAGGTATGTATAGGAAGAAAAAACGTGGTATATATAAGGTCCAGTAATATCTGTGGTTTCAGACATCCACTGGGGGTGTTGGAACATATCCCCCTGCAGATAATGGGGGATTACTGTAGTGAGAACAGATACCTTTGTTTTGTTCTCAATCTTAATGGGAAAGCATTTAGTCTCTCACAACTAAGAATGAAGTTAGCTATAGATTTTCGGTAAATCCCTTTATCAGGTTGAGGAGGTGCCCTCTCTCTAATTTGCTGAGTGTTTTTTTTCTTTTAATCATAAAAAATGACTGATGATGTATTTTGTCAAATGTTTTTCTATTTATTGAGGTGACTATACAATTCATCTTCTTTAGTTTGTGTATATTAGAAATTATATTGTTTTTTCAGTGTTGAACCAGCCTTGCATTCCCCCAGATATACACTATTTGATCATGATATATTATATTTTTAATATATCGCCAGATTTGATTTGCTAATATTTGTTGAGAAGTTTTTAATTTGTGTTCATGATGGATATTGGTCTATAGTTTTTTTTTTTAATATTTTCATCTGGTTTTGATGTTGAAGTTATGCCTTATGAGTTGAGAAATATTACCTCCTATTTTTTGGATGGGTTTCTATCTAATTGGTATTATTCTCTATCTACATGTTTGGTAAAATTTAATGGTAAAGTTACCTGAGACTGTAGTGGATTTTTTTGTTTTTTTTGCGGTAAGCAGGCCTCTCACTGTTGTGGCCTCTCCTGTTGCAGAGGACAGGCTCCAGACGCACAGGCTCAGCGGCCATGGCTCACGGGCCCAGCCGCTCCGCGGCATGTGGGATCTTCCTGGACCGGGGCACGAACCCGCGTCCCCTGCATCGGCAGGCGGACTCTCAACCACTGCGCCACCAGGGAAGCCTGAGACTATAGTTTTTGATTGGCTTTCTTGTCCTAGTTATTGTCAGAAAATTTCTAACTACACATTCAGTTTCTTTGATTAATATAGGCCTATTCAGGTTATCTATTTTGTTTTTGTATGAACTTTGGTAATTTTTGTCTTTAAAAAGATGTCAATTTCATCTAAGTTGAATTTTGTGGCTTAGTTTAGAATATTATTTCATTATCTTTTTAATGTCCTTAATATCTATGTCATTAATATCTCTCTTTAATTCCTGATATAAATAATTTGTATCTTGTCTTTTTTTATCTGGCTCTGCCTAGAGGTTTATCAATTGTATTGATCTTTTCAAGGAGCAGGTTTTTGGTACTACTGACCTTTTTCATAATTAAAAAAAAAAATTCTGCTTTACTCTTTATTAACATTTTTTTCCCTACAGACTTTGCATTTAATTTGCTTTTATTTTTCTTGTCTCTTGAGGTTATTAATAACCAACTTAGATTATTGATTTGATACCTTTCTTTGTTTCTAATATAATAAGCATTTAGTCCTATAAATTTTCCTCTGATCATTATTTTAGCTGAAGTCCACAAATTTTATACTTCTCATTTTCATTCAATTAAAAAATATCTATTTCATTATGACTTCCTGTTTGAGTCGTGTGTTCTCTAGATGTATGTTGCTTAATTTCCATATATTTAGCAATATTCCAGACCTCTTTTTGTATTCATTATTAGTTTAATTTTGTATGGTCATATAACAGTTTGTATGCCTTAAATTCTTTTAAATTCGTTGAGGTTTGTTTATATCTCAGAATGTGGTTATTTTAGTAAATGTTCCATGTGCATTGAGAAGGTGTGTATTTTTGGTCGTTTCATATAGAGCTTCATAATATCAGTTAGGCCAGGTTGGTTAGTGGTGGTGTTCAAGTCTTCTACATCTGCACTGATTTTGTCTGGTTATTTTATCGATTACTGTGAGGAGAGTGATGAAATCTCCACCTGTAATTGTGAATTTGTCTGTTTTTCCTTTCAGTTCTATCACTTTTTGCTTCATGTATTTTGAAGCTCTGTTGGAACTCTAGTGTTGTAAGATGGTTACGTCATCTTGGTGAATTAACCTCTTTAATACTATGGAGTATCTCTCTTTATCTAGGTAATAGTCTTTGCTCTGCAAGGGGTGGGACTTACTCAGTGATGACCTCTCCCGCAAGCTTAGAAGACCTTTAATAGTCAGGATCCAGCATTGTCTCCTATCTCCCCCACAGGGTAGAGGGTCTATATTCTTTTTTTTTTTTTTTTTTTTTTTTTGCGGTAGGTGGGCCTCTCACTGTTGTGGCCTCTCCCGTTGCGGAGCACAGGCTCCGACGCGCAGGCTCAGCGGCCATGGCTCACGGGCCCAGCCGCTCCACGGCCTGTGGGATCCTCCCGGACTGGGGCACGAACCCATGTCCCCCGCATCGGCAGACGGACTCTAAACCACTGCGCCGCCAGGGAAGCCTGAGGGTCTTTATTCTTTTACTCTCTCCCCAAGTGCAGTGGGGCTTTATCTGTGCTCCCACATGGTAGAATTTGCTGCATAACCCCAGTAATTTAAAGCCTTTGTTCCTTTAGGGGAGGAGTTATTGTAAAGAGCTCTGTGTTTTTCCAGTAGCAGTGTCATTCCCCTTCTCCAGGCCTGTATGCTTGAGGACAGCTGCCCTGGACTCCAGTCCTGCCCCCTGAGTCTGTCTCTGCGAGCACACAGTAAGCTCCTTGGAGAAGAGCAGGTGTAAATTCTCCTAGGTCTGCAGCTCCCAGGAGTTTGTCTCTTCTGTCCTGCTAGCCAACACTTGGATTTTAGCAGTCCTCTGAAAATGCGAACTTATTTTTACCCACTTTTATGGAGACCTTATCTTCCTCAGTTTCCTAATAGGATGAAGACAATGATTTTGCAAATTATCCAGCTTTTTCTTGTTGGTGGTGCATGAGTAATATTCTTTCCAGTTTTCTATATTCTAGGTGGAAGCTGTAAGTCCTAGTAATTCATTTTTATTTTATAATAGTATTGACCTGTAACAGATTGGAAATTTAATTCAAAATAAGAGCAACAGTAAAATTTTTCCTTCACTACAGATTATTTAAAAAGCACTGATCTATACCTTTCTGAACCGATTTATTTTTTTATCTGGTGTACTTCTTGGTCTAATTAGGTTCTTGGATTTGTTACCTGGTAGTAAACCTAGCTTTACCAAAAATTCTAATATGATAGAATTTGATGACCACATCTATACTCATCCTGCTTTTTCTGACTCTTTAAAAATAATTTATTGAGGTGAAATCCATATAACATAAAATTAACCATTTTAAAGTGAACAATTTAGTGGCATTTACTACATTCAAGGTGTTGTGTGGCCACCACTTCTATCTGTGTTGTGGCCATGGGCTGTGTGTGCAGGTTTTAAACAAAGGCAGCTTCATGGAGTTGGTCTTATTCTCACATACTTCCTGAGGCCGATGAACGTGTTTTCAGCCCTCTTGGTTGTGGTGGCATATTTCACTGATGTGAGAATAAGTCCAGGCCCTTTTCCCAAATTGTAGTGGATAGTTGTATCCATCTTCTGACTGTTCAAGCCCAAATGACTTTGCATTTTCTATCAGAGCCTTAGTGGCCTCAAGAGCATGCAGACTGGTATCTTCCCTTAGGCTAAAAGCGCCCCACTATCTGCTTCTTCTGGGTGGGGGTGGAATTTCTTCTAGGATACGCCTGCTTTCTTTCTTTTTTTTTTAAATTGTATTTGCTTAATGTCTGTTCATCACCGGAACACAAGAACCATGAAGGCAGGGACCGCAGCTCTTTTATCCTCCACAGAATCTCCAGGGATGGCACTAGACTGTGTCACCTATTCCTGTTTGCCGTCCCAGGCAGACGTTTCCTGCTTGCCCTTCTTTACTTGTCCTGATGGGTGGGCTCTGCCCTGACTGCCAGGTTCCACTGCTTCCTGGCTTCTGGTTGGATTTGGACAATGAGAAGCACCACGAGATCAGAAAGCGGGAGGAGAGAGAAGTAGGGCTATTTCCTTTCCTGCCTCTGCCCTGTAGTTTGTGGCTCTGGCTGTGCCTACCCAGGACTCGAGTTTAGGTCACACGATCACTTGCATGTGTCCACGCGTGTTAGTACTGGATTTCTACCGTTGCTAGCCCTGGGCCCTCAGCATCCCCGTTAGTTTCCTTTCTCTTGCCCACATTACTGTAATTAAAAATCTTCCTCCTTTTCAGAATCCCAGGTGATTGTGCCTTCTGTTTTTTGGCCAGGTCCCTGTTAGGGTCACACAATGGGCTGAAGTTTTGGGTAGATGAGTGGATGGTTGAAAAGATGCCAGACTGAGTTACTGGGTCCCTCCTCCATGTGACTACTGAACTGGCTTCCCATGTCCCTGGAAGGCCCTGCCTTACCTGGCCTCTCTGGCTCTCCTCCCCTACACTCCCCCCTTCTCAGTCTGTTCCAACCAACTTGGCTTCCTTGCTGCTTCTGTCATATGCTAAGCAAGCTCCTGCCCTCACAGCTTTGTTCGAGCCATTTCCTCTGCCTGGAAGGCTCTTCTCTCTGCCACTCTTATGGTGAAATTCCCTTCCTTTCTCCAGGCCTTTCCTGATCTTACCTTTTCAGTGAGGCTTACCTGAACCACTCTACTTAATACTGTAAACTGCCCCCCATCAATATCACCCCAGCAGTCAGGGACCCTTTCTACCCTGCTGTACATTTTATTTCCAGAACACTTACCACTTTTTAAGAAAATACATTGAATGTATTTATTATGCTTAGTATTTGCCATTTGTCTCTCCTGCTAGAATTTGAGCTCCACAAAGGCAAGAATTTTGTTACATTTTTTGTACGAATGTATCCTGACCCCATAGAACAATGCCAAGTTCATAGTAAGTGCCTGCAATAGGTTGAATAGTGGCCTCCCCAAAGATATGTCCACCTAGGACCTGTGAATGTGACCTTATTTGGAAAAAGAGTCTTTGCGGATGTAATTAAAGATTCCCAAGATGAAATTATCCTGAAGTAGAATGGGCCTTAAATTCAGCGATATGTTCTTACAAGATAGGAAAAGGGGAAACAGACACAGAGACATGGAAGAAGCCATGGGAAGATGGAGGCAGAGGCTGGAGTGATGTAGCCCCAAGCCAAGGAATACCTGCAGCCACCAGAAACTAGAAGGAAGAGCCAGGGAAGGATTCTCCCCTAGAGCTATCAGAGTGTGGCCCTGTTGACACCTTGATTTCGGGTTTCTGGCTTCCAGTACACTGAGAGAATAAATTTCTATTGTTTTAAGCGACCACATTTGCAGTGAGATTTTATAGCAGCCTTAGGAAACTAATACAGTGCCCAATAAGCATTTATTGAATGAAAAAAATGAGTGGGTGAATGCAAGCCTTGTTGACATTGCTGTTACCTCCATTTGAAATAATTCTTCTGTTTTCAATAACTATCAGTGCCTGTGTATAAATGTGAACACCTGACATTTGAGAGGTTTTCCAATTTTGTTCATGGTACACTTTTGCAATACAAACCTAAGCTCCTGAACATTTTCACCCACTGTACTTAAAAGCTTAAGGTCTTACTTAGTCCCTAAATAATTGCTTTCCTTCTCAGCCTGTCAATAGTGTACCGAGAACGAATTCACAAACTCTTTGTTCTTCAGGCAGTGGATGGGAACCCCTATTGGTGTCTAGCCATAAAACATCCCTGTGTCGTTTCCCCATTTCCATCCTGAGACCCTCCTCCTTTCCTTGAGCTAATTCTCGGTTATTGTGTATTTGGGGGAGCCCGTCACAAGCCTCTATGTAATCACCCCTCGTAACTTGACAAGGGTTATTCAGTCTCTCCCAGGCCCACTCTTGGTGTGTGCTGGGCTTGTGATGTAGTGTGGTACTAACTATTGGTTCCTTGTAGGAGGCGGAAGGTAAATCAAATTGAAAACACCCTTCCTGTGTCGTGCATCTTCCAAATGTCCTTGGGTCTCTATTACATCTTCTAGAGGCTGCCAGATTCTCTGCGGGATGAGAGAAAGCTGGAGCAGCTTCTCTGTAGCGACAGAAGGTACCATTAGCAGAAATACATCATCTCCCAGTGGTGTTAGCAATAGCAGAGTCCTGGTCATGTCCATCCTTTTGCCAGAGTGAGAGAGTCCTCAGAGGCAGAGGCTGCTGGTAACAAGAGTCTCCATCATTCTAAAATATCCCCCCTGGAGCCCCGGAGCAGCTATTTCTGCTCAGACACAGCCTGAACTTCAGAGAGCTTATTTCACGCATTGTTTGTTCACAAGAACTCATTGCTTCCCAGATCCTGGGCCTTCTCTAATTTGGGGGTAGGGGGAGGATGGGTGTGGGCGGAGGATGGGGTAGAGGTGCACAGGTGGCTGGCTAGTCAGTTGCCTTGGCTGGGCTGGATCAGCCCTTCCAGGTGTTTCTCATTAGACCTCTTCAAAGGCACCCTCTTAGCTTAGAGTAGGGGTTCTCAAACTGCAGCTTGAAGGGCCTGTTAAAACAGTTTCCTGAGCCCCACTCCCAGAGTTTCTAATTCAGTAGGCCTGGAGTGGGCCCAAGAGTTTGCATTCCTGACAAGTGCCCAGGTGTCGCTGAGATTGCTGACCCAGGGACTATAGTGTGCGAGCCACAGCCTTAGATGCGGTGAGATGATGTTCTTGTGCTCTCTGCCTCCTGGTCATCCTTGGTCATCCCATCAGGCAGTGTGGGCCTTTGGGGGTTGGACCAGGACCTCACTCTCACCCTGTTTCTAGAATGCAGTGAAAGCACCTCTTGATTCCTTGTACCTCATCCGTGCTGGTCACCTCCATCTCCCCTGATGAGTGGAGACCTTCCTCCATGACCTTGGTTCTCCCTCGTGTCTTTCAACCCTGTTCTCTCCCTTGGGCCCTTCAGCCCTGGGTGGTAACAGCTCCCCTCTTGCTAGTCTCTGGGTACCTCCACATGCTGGCGCTTCCTCTCATTCTGCCTTTTAAAGTGTCCTTCCTTTAATGTTTCTTCATTTGAACTGCTTGTATTGAATTCTGGTTCCTGCAAGGACCCAGTCCTGGAATATTTCTCCCCTCAGGGGAAAAGAGTCTTTTCTAGGCAGAGACCTGGCCAGAATCATTAAGTCTTCATCTCAAGAGCAGTATTGTCATCCACAGTATAAGGTAGAATCACTGCTGAGCCTAAAAGAAATTGAAGAAGTGAGAAATTTATACCAAATGGAAATATGGCACCTTTATCTCTGCTTATTTCAAGCTTGGGGAAGTACCAGCCTCTAAATGTCTCATCACCAGAGCCAGGGAAGGGAGAGGGCTTGCTTGCTGCCTGCACAGGTGTTTTTCAGTAATGGGGTCTCTGATCCAGCTGATGGGTCAACAAATGTGTCATCAGTGAGTCTCATTGGGGCCCCTAGCCTGGGCCCAACCCATGGTGCCTCCATGGCTGGACCAGATGTGTCTCTAGAGGTAGGACTGTGGGGGGATCTCATTTCTGCCTTATGCATGTCTGTAATGTAAAACACCCATCCGTCTTCCTAGCAAAAAACCAGAACGCTGTCTAGCAAACAAGAGACTTGTGTAAACAGATCCACATTACATTTAGGTGTTCATTCAATACATGTGTATACAGGCATGCATACATACCCACACATATAAAATTAGAGAAAAGAGTGGAAGGAAAATTATCCAGATTTTCATCACGTTTATCTCTGGGTACTGGAGTTGCAGGTGAAACCAAAACTGGAGTTTTGGTTTCTTTGTAGTTTTCTGTGTTTAGTTTTTCTTCCGTTAATTTTTTTTTTTTATTAGGAAAAAATGTTGAGTGTGATATAGGAAATACAGCTCAGTGCCCTGCCCTCTACTTAAACACTGAGCAAATCTTACTTAGTTAACATGCCATACAGTTTAGGTTCTCCTTCCTCCAAGAAGCCTTTCCAGACCAACCCTTTCGCTCTAAATCTTGGAAAGCACTCTTGCTGAGTTACCGTTCTTATTTCAAGCATGTGTGTTGTCTTACTCCGATCGCTCTATGAATTATGCAAAGATAACAGTTATGCTTTTTATTTTCTGCCTGTTTCCCATAAGGTCAAGTGTAGCTTATCACATTGTAGACACTTATTGGTCAATGGGCAGCATATTCCTGAAAGGACAGAAAAGATATGAAAATGTGAAAGACAAACCTAAGTGCCAGCTGCCCATCCAGATACCCCACATTTCTAACTCGCCTTGGCTCTGGGCCTCCCTCAGCAACAGGTCAGGGGCTCCAGCTTACCCCTGGCGCTGTGGGGCCTTAGGGCACATCCTGAGCTCCCACTGGGCCTGGCTATGAGCTGTCTCTCTCTCCTCTCCTTCCAAAATGCTGACCACTTTTCGTGAAGCCCAGGAAAGACTTTGCACGACTTTAACAGTGTCAGTGACAAGGCCTGCTGATAAAAGAAATGTTCATTCCATTCTCTAGAGAAATCTCTTGCAGGAACATACAGCAAAATCAGTTAAGTCTCCCTCCTATCTAAGGAAGGATACCATCATTTTGTTCCCCGTCTGGTGAAAGCAGAGTCGTTTTTTCCTTCTTTGTCTTGTATAGTCAACCTCTCCCTCACAACGCAGTCTTTCTCATCAGATTTTTTGAGAACTCTCAGTTCTCTCCTTTAAACAAACAACCATTCTACCCATAGCCCTATACAGCCCTTTCTCTTCTCTATTTAGTGTCAGACTTTTCAAAAGAGTTGCCTATCCCCACAGTCTCCATTTTTATACCTTCAACGTATTCAATAATTAACTCTGTTCTGGATCAGTGTGGGTTTTGAACCCATTACTCCGCCATTTGTTTAATTCCCAGTGACCTCCAAATAGCTAAATCCAAGGGAACTTTTAGTGTGTATCTTGCTTGGCCTTTTAGCAGTAGTAAAAGCTATTGTTTACACCTTCTTTTTGAAACACAGTCTTTCCTTGGTTTTTATGACCCATGTGGTTTTTCAGCCACCTCCCTGGCCACTCTTACCCATCTCTTTACAGGTTCATCCATGTTCACCCAGCCAGTAAATGTTGAAATGTCTCAGCCCAAGAGCTTCTCTTCTTCTCAGTCTGACCTTCCTTTCTTGGTGGTCTCACCCATATCCATAGTTTCAACTAATGCCTGTATGTACCCAGGGACATGTCCCCTGAGCTCCAGAGGTGTCTCCCCCTTCTTGTTGGAGACCTAAGAGTTGACCCATTGGTCCCAACATCCTACCAGTTTACCTCCTTACCACTTCTTAAAGCCATCCACTCTCACCCTTTACCCTCATCACCCAAGTTTAAACCATATCATGTTTGTGGTTTGTATTTCTTAAATTCAGGACTACTGTAATAGCCTCCAAACTGATCTACCTTTATCAGCTTTTCAGCCCTGACAATCTACTCTGCCCCCTTCAACAGATCTTTGCAAAATGCAAACAAATCAGGTCATTCTCCCGCTTCAAACCTTGCACTGCTTAGTCTTACCTTTAGGATAAAGAGCAAACTCTCTTACTTGGTTTACACCACTCTGCATAGCCTGGCTGTCTTACCAACTGCCCAGCTCTGTTTCATACCGTCAGCATCCCTCACACACATGCCCAGTCCTCCACCTGCACTCCGCACATACACTCACCTCCTTTTTAGTCTCTCTAAAGTGCCACTCTCCATCCTACCACGAACCTTTGCCCATGCTGTTCCTTCTGCCTGAAAATATTCAGCATTCCCTCTCTTAGTCACTTCATTAACTTTGTCACTGTCCTCCTTCTGTTCTCAGTTCACATTACAGTAAGTCCCCTACATATGAACCTTCAAGTCGCGAACTTACAAAGATGCGAACGTGCGTTCGCACGTCCAGTCACACAAGGCGTGAGTGACACTGCAGCTTGCCCTCCATCTCCTGTTGCTGAAGATCCCTCAGCTCTACCATCTCCCACCTCCTCTCCCTCCTCCAGTCAGTAACTCTTCTTACCTGTTCACTCAGTGCCAGCGCCTGTGTGCCAGCCGTTGTACTGGACTACTGTACTCTTCAAGGTACTGTCCTGTGAGATTAACAATGTTGTCTTTACTTTTTGTGTGTTTGTTTTTTATGTATTCGTTATGTGAAAAGTATTATAAACCTATTACAGTACAGTACTGTATAGCTGATTGTGTTAGTTGGGTCTCTAGGCTAACTTTGTTGGACTTACAAACAAATCGAACTTATGAATGCGCTCTTGGAATGGAACTCGTTCATACGTAGGGGACTTAACTGTATCACTTCCCCAGGGGTGCCTTCTTCCAAGACCAGATCCTGCCTTTTTTTATGGGTCCTCAAAGAAGCATACACCTCTCCTTCCTAGCCCTTCTTGCCTTTGCAATTTAACACATATGCCTTCATATTATTTTGCTTATCCATTCCCTTAAATAATCTTTAAGGTCCTCAGGACGAGGACCATATCATTTTTTGTTCATCATTATATCTTCAGCCCCTGGAATAATGCTTCAACCACAGTAGATATTGAATAAGTATTTACCAGATGATTAAAAGACTTCAGGAGAGAACGATGAAATAAAGTGATGGCCATGGAAACGTGATGGAGCAGGCTAGCACACCTAGATGTTCCACCCCCAATCCACCAAGTCAAAAGCGAGAAAGTTCATTTGAAAGTCATGATTCAGGCTTCCAGCATAAATTATATGCAGTTGTGCAAACATGTCAAAGTTTAGTAAATTGAATTTGTTGAATGTAAACAACTTTTGACCAAAATAATAACACAGCTTTAGAAAAAGACATTAGGCACCCACTTTTGAAGAGTTTGTATAATTTAACACACAAGAAAACTTTACTGTAATTATATGCAGACATATACAAAGGATAAATGTTATTTACTTGCTCTAACCTCCATAAAATAAACCTCCAACCAGGCTGCAGCTTGCTGCATTAATCCTGATTTAGAAATCACCCCCACCGAGGCGGTGGGGCCTCCATGGGCCCTCATCTTTTCCTTGTGTCAAAATTAGCCATTTAAATTAGAACCATGTTGAGAGCGTAGGTGACGCAAACGTCATGGCCCCAGTGCGGGGAGCACTTAAAAGTGGCCACCTGAAGTTGATTAAACCCTTACCTGTCAAACCCAGTATGGCTACGTTGGAAAATCTTTAATGTAATTAAGAGAAGCACATTATGGGAGGTCAAGCGACTTGCTTTTTGAATTCTACTTCTAATCTGTCGTCAAATGGATGGAAATTGCAGGCTGGGGGAGTTAATGAAAGCTGCATGAGCTAGCAGGGGAAGGGAGGGAGGGGGCTGGTAGGCAGGAGGGCCAGATGGGCGCTCTGTGTCCTTGTTGCTGTGAGGACCAGGGCTGGGGGAGACCCACCGAGCACCCGGCCACGGCCTGGAGGCTCACTCAGCACCTGTCTCTCAGCACATTGGGCCTGCGGGATAAGGGGAGAGGGGCATCTGCACTGCTCCTTGCTTATCTCCAAGTGAGATCTGGGGCCAGGACGGCGGCGGCGGCCCGGGCAGAGTGGAGCCGGCGCCGCCCTCGTCACCCTTCACTCAGAGCCGTCTGATTCACATCGGCGTCAAGCTCGCCTCTTATGCTGATCCCCCAAAGAGCTGGTGGGGTGCTTCCAGCTACTCCTCCAGCTGTCCAGCCTCTGACCCCAGGCCCCTCACAGGTCTACAGCCTTCAGCATGTTGGATGTGGGGAAGACCCGAGAGGCAAGCACGGGCATTGCCTAGAGTTTCTTCTTGGGCGTGTGGGTTCCTGGCCCACTAAGCCCATCTCTCAGTGCACTGGGTGTGTCTGGGCTCCAGGGATCCTGTGCATCTTAATGCCAGAGTGCTGCCTTTTGGAGACGAAATTACTTAATGCTTTGCCGTGTGTTCTCGCCTGAGGGTGCTGCTGACAGAAGGCAGAGTTTTTCTCCTCTGGTTGCCGTCTCCCTCTTTGTTTTGTGCATTGCATCTGTGTACATTAGCAGAGGGATCTGTGTTTGAAAAAGGGTTACATCGGTCAGAATGTTGCCACTTAAGATTTGCTCTCTTCCTCAGAGATTGACATGAGAACAAGCATCACACTGCGTCTTCACAGGGTACTGGCTTGGAGAACTTTCCAGACCAGACAGGTCTTTCCCCCGCAGCTCTCTTCCTAGCTCGAGTATGGGCAGAATGCATCAGTGCTGAGAGAAGAGTTTCAGTCTTCAAGTTTGGAAATATCTTCGATACTCCATGGAAAAGATTGGGTGTCTCCTGTGTGGGGTGGTCCTTAGGAGTTATTTGGAACAGAATGGACAATCTAGGCAAAGTTGAAATACACAGCCGAGATTCCGAAGCATCTCAGTGTCTTAGAAGATCCAAGATTTGCCCAAAGGGTCTTAAGAAGGGTCCAGGGTCTTCTGTTACTAGAATTGTGTGGAGATGTGGCAGATGCAGTTGACGGGATGAGATGCAAAGGGACAAGGCACTTGTTAAGAGGGCCTCTAGAGAATTCTCCTTCTTCTTCACTGGGCTTGAATTTCCTTGGTTTAGAGAATTTTTAGTCATTTCCACATAGGAAAAATGGAAGAGATAAATGGGAGGGCAGAAGATGAGATGGAAAAAAAATCAGCCTGAAAGTAGTTTGAAATAAGAGCAGAGCATTGGTGAAAGTCATGTTCCAAGGGTCCTCCCTGCTGTGTTGCTTTTTTTTGACCAGTGAAGAGTCCCCTTTCTTATCTCCTGCCCACCCCCGTTTCTCATCCACAACAGAAAGGGCAGTGTTTCTAGAAAGGGAGATGTGTCTCCAGGTAAAAGCTGTCCCAAGGCAGTGGCAAGGGAAGCTGCTGTCCCAGCCCCCATTGGATGCTGTGTTTTCCTCCTAGTCGCAAGTTCACAGGTAAAAGTGAAACGTTACCCTGGGCTCCTCTTCCAAAGAAAGCTGTCTGCTCGCCATGGCAACCTCTTCCTGGGGTCTCAGCTGTCAACAACGGGGTGCAGAGTTCACAGAACTCAGCATTGTGTCCTCCTCTCTTCGTGTCCTTTTTTTTCTTTCTTTCTTTCTTTCTTTTTTTTTTTTTTTTTTTTTGAAGGGATTGAGGCTGGTTTGCAGCACTATTTAAAGCGAAGATGCCAAATGAAAAGTTCTTCGTTTTAAGTTGGTGCTTATACAAAGCTGCTTTGTGGGTTTTTTCGGCCTGTCAGACTTGTCAGGCCTAGTAAGAAAAAGTATATTGTTTCTAGCACTTGGATTCCTTTCTCCCTGACATCTGCCACTCTGTAAAGATGATAAATTCCTGCCTCATTAGCCAAGGGTGTGGGATTACAGGCTGACAACACATTAATCACCAGCCTCTGTGGCAGGCTGACTAGCAATAGGCATTGTTAACAAAACTTTTCTAATATGTCACTCTTCTCTATGACAGCCTGTAATCAATCATTGTGATTGACGGCGCTGATAGATTACACTATTTATACTTTGTGTAATGAAAGATAGTGTTTCCACCTACTGTCATTTCTGGGCAAGTGGTGGAGGATCAGTGAATAGAAACAAACATAACAACAGGGCAAGCCCTCATCATCCCCAAAATATCCACAGAAATACCTCACCTTCCCAAGTCCCAAGCCTGGCTTGTACATTTGGCAGTGAACAAGGCAGCAGGATGGCACTGGGGCAGTTACTCTGGGATGAGGGGTAGTGGTGGGGGCATCTGGAAAGGAAGAGGTGTTCTGGATTTTCACAGAGAGCTCTCTTTGCAGTGGATACGCTCTCAGGTATCGAAAGGTCAAGTTTACACAGGTAGAAGATTCCCCCAGCAGCCCCTCTCATCACCCTCATCAGCTTACTATGTGTGTACAGCTGAGGCTTCAGCCCCTCCTCCCCTGCCAGATGAGAGATGATTTAGATGTTGATAAAATATTTGTTCTTTCCTGGCTCTGAGGGCAAATATTATCCTTGTTTCCCTTAATCGTACAGCACTGCGAAAGTCAACAGCACCCGGAGCAAGTACAAAACCAACACTCGGAGAGGAGCCATTTGCTGAGGGCCTTTGCTGGGACTTGCTTTTCCTCTTTGAAGCCCCGAAAGTTCCAAATAGGTTAAGAATGAATCAGCTGAGCTGATTCATGGATTCTGGCTCTCACGTACGGGACATTTTTGGAGGGTCTTTTCAGTGATTTTTATTTTGGTGTGGAAAGAACTTGTCAAAGATACAGGCTATTTTTGACTTGCTTGAAGCTATAATTTTCATAGAGTGGCAAGTGGGGATGATCCTGGGCTGGCATCCTCGGAGGCAGAGTGCCTTTCCCTGTGGTGGAGCCGCAGTCCAGCCAACCGTGCCACAAAAGTCTGTTTTAATCATTTTTTTAAAATGATGTTTCTATTTAATTTTCCTTGCTCTTGGTTAAGTACAGGAAAAGTCTCCTTTATTAGTTCTTTAACGTTCATAGATGTGAATCGTCATCTGCCTCTTTAGTACAGGCATAGGTCTGTGATTCTCAGCCTTTCCGTGAAATGGGTTTCTGATCTCCCTCTCTATGTCTGTGATTCTCAGCCTTTCCGTGAAATGGGTTTCTGATCTCTCCCTGAACCTATTCTGTGGATTGGGAGGCAGAGAGGGGAGAATAGAAAGGTAGCAAGGACTTGTCCCCTCTCCCTGCATGTCGTGTTGGTGGTAGGCATCCGACACTTCAAGCTGCCCTGCCAGTTGGCAAAGCAAAAGGAACCTGAGAGGGACCCTGAGTGAAACTGCTTTAGAGGAGGGTGAGACAGGAGGAGGTGCGGGGAGCCAGCAGAGCTAAACTTTAATCTCTCTGTGAAGTTTGAGTGAGCCCAGGATGATTAATGAGAGAGCAGACCATCTGATTAAGCCCCTCCGTGTCATAGGACATGATTAGTAGGTGACAGAGACGGTAACAGTATCCAGCCAAACCCTTGTTTCTTTCACGGCTCCGGCTGTTATATGATTAATGTCCCCAAGGGCTATCTCAGGGTCAGGCAAGGGAACCTGTCAGAACAGGTGGAAGTGACAAAATGGGCAGAAACTCCTTAGGGGGGACAGGAGTGGTGAGGGAGAGAATGGCCGGCGGGGCAGGGGGGACGGGTTGGCCAGATGGAGCCGGCAACCTTTCTCTGAACCAAGCAGGCTCGGGGAGCATCATGGGAATGGAAACGAGGAAGAATCCCAAAACTTCTGATGTTTCCCAGCTCCTGGATGCAGCGAGTACTGCCAGGTTGGATGTGCAGAAAGCACAGTGTGACATGGCAAGTCATCACTCATCATTTATGTGCTGAGGTGGGATGGGACGGGGCTACTGTGGGCCCTGAGGGGATTGCTGTGAGGTGCCCCCATGTGTGCCTTGTAAGCATGCATGTTCCTTCAGATGCAGCAGAACAGGGCTCCACTCTGCTGGAGGAATTAAGTACAAATCAAACAGGTAGAGCTGATATTTCAATTTTTTGCTTTTAGGGGCCAGTGCATATAAACTGTCTTGAATGCTCTACTTAGAAAAGGTAAATATGGAGGATGAGAATGGATTCAAAGAATTATATCTTCTTAGGTCTAGAGTGAGCTGTAGAAATTTTTTAAAAATTCAGGTAACCCAGGTTACAGGTGAGAAAAATGAGGCTCAGAGAAGGTAAATGACTTGTCCAGTGGAAGTTAGGACTAGAACCCCAGCCTTTCTATTCCTAGTTTCACATAGCAAACCCTTGATGAGTCCATTGGTAAGAAGTCTCAGACCTTTTTATTAGATGTGAGCTTCCAAGCAAGACTTTGATCTCCATTTCCCTTATTATATTTCCACCCTCCCTTCCCAGAAGCACTTTGACCTCCAGGTCAAAGGTTCAAATCCCATTTGAAGTGGAATCTCACTGAGTTCTCTTGGGGCAAGCAGTCTTCCCAGATGGCATCTTTGAGAGGAGACTATGCTCGTATGGCAGCCATTTTGATCGACAAGGTTCCTGAGGGGGACCATTTTGACATGAAAGAGAATCTGGATTTTGTTGAGATTCACCCAGCCAGTGTAGCTTCTCTTTTTCCGTCTTTGATGCTCTGTCTGTTCATTGCCCACATTCGAGAGCCATTCTAGGGCTGTAATGGGGACTGGTAAGACTCTTCAACCATTTTCTAGGAGCCTCTTGAGCTGCCAGAGTCCCTCTCTGCTCTACATGTCAATCTGATAACTCCTGCTCTTGTGTTCACACAGCAATAATAATAACTGGGTTAGCACTTGGACTGGGCAGTAACCAGCTCCTTGCATCAGCTTGATCTCCAACGCAGGAGTTTACAAATTGGGAATCTTTGCTAGGAAGAAAAAGGCCACCTTTCAGCAGAGTTTTGTCCATACAGACTTACCAGGCAGAAATGGTCTTCAGTGAGCCACAGACTTAGTAGCAAAGCCAAGTTCAGTGTCATGAGCACAAAGGAGGAAGATGGAGGAATGGAGACTGTATTGGATTATATCAGCAAGGGAATAGTTTGGGTAAGAGACCCAACCAAGGCATGTTAATGCTTCAGTCCCCCAAAAGTGGTTTATCACTTGGCATTTTATGTGAGTTACCCTCAAAGGCCGAATTGAGTATGAAGGACACTCAAACCTTCCCAGAGTTAACAGAGTCCCAGGGCAGCATTATAGAACGGGTGACTTGGAGGGCAAACCCTCCTACAGATGACTTCTCCCCAGGTCAGGGGATCTATTACAGATAAATAAATGCTTATTCATTTTAGAATTCTGGCGCATTTTGATTTCTGCTACACATTTCACCCAGGTGTCGTACAGCCTCACCAGGCCAAGTAGAGCATGAACTGGATTTCCAAGAATAGTCATCTGAATTTGGCTCTTGTGGTCTGAGGGAATCATACAGAAGACTGAGTCACTTCCATGGTCAAAGGGATCATCTAGAACCAAATCCTTCTATGAACTGATAGAAAGGTTTGAGAAAACGTTGGCAGACACGACATGAGATGTCCAGCCTTTGCTGTGGCCTCTAGCATACTGGCGAGAGCTCCATTGTGGCTTGATGATGCTGTTGGGGGTAGTTGAGTTCTTTATATTACAGAGGGAATCAGTGACCTTGGTGGATCATGCAGTCCTTGAGCCTTTCTCCTGTCGCGAAATAGGTCGAGTTTCCAAAAATTGAGCCTCTCTTGACCTACAAAAAGAACCCACCTTGTCAAAATGTTGACCCATTCCCCGTGTGCACTGCTTTGTACTGGAGACTTTATGGGGGAGCCATGGTGCTGTGGAGGTGGCTCCAGGCTTTGCTGTTGGTAGACCCCAAAGATAGTTTGGGGTCTTACCAGGACTCAGTGGTCAAGTTGAGGAATCATTTCATGAGCAAGGCCATAAGCAAATGTTTACCGATGATGAAGTACTGAAGTTTGTGAATGATGTACACTCATCTGAATTAGAGCAGACTCACATTCGAGCCTGCCTTCCTCTATAATTTCTTGAGCAGGGAGAAAGGGGTACCATTACGTATTTCAGGGGTGTGGCATCTCACCTTAGGCGACCTCCTGGGAGTGGGTTAGGCTCAATGAAATAATCCTCCACGTGATTTGGCCGAGAAATGTTTGAGCTTCCACATTATTAGGATGTACTACACTAACGATGTTACCCAACCAGAGAGCATGACAAATAGTTTAATGAAGAGCAGCAACTATTCTGGATGGCAGATATTTCTTTACTTAAAGGCAGAGTTCAGGAGATGCCAACCTCTGTTCCTTTGAGGCTAGCACAAATACGAGATTCTGCCCTTTCCCGAAGGATGAAGACACAGGAAAAACTTAGAGTATGGGAGATGCTCATTACCTTGCAGGATTGACCGTTCTGTGGCCCCATCAGTCTGGACTCCCAAGTCCAGGATGCCAAACTCTCTTATCCCCTTTGAGATGGAAAAACACCACAATCTTCTTTTCCATCCTGTTATTTATTTTTTGAAGATTTTCTGAAAATGGCTTCTTTCTGTGTGTAGTTGTTTAAAGAAACCAGACCAGAAAAATCAGGCTAAGTAACAACTTTTATCTCTTGAGCAATTTTCTTTTTTGCAGTTTGGAACTGGAGGCGATTGAAGTCCTCCCTAGTGCCCTGGTAGCTGCAGCCCCTCTTTCAGCATTTTTTCAAAGGGCACAGGCCAATCTGCCCATAATGAGCTTGGAAAGTGAGGATGAAGTTCCTGATAATATGACACAAATTTCTTTACTTTTGCTCCTTATTTCATCTTAATTAGTCCCTGTAGAAAGGATTGATTTTTGAGAGGCTTGTAGTGAACATCTGTCGGTATTCCTGGGGTCATTCTTAGCCTGTCCTGTGTTTGACATTTCTTGTAAAAGAGGAGGCATTTGTTCATATTGACATTAGCTGCCTCTGTATCTCTCGGTGGTACAGATGGTCTGTGAATAAAGACATCAAGCTAATAGGCAAGATGACAAGCTTCAATAGAGCTGGGGCTCCTCACACTTAAATGGCAGGGCAGCGTGGATTGCTTCTGCTGCTGAGGCTGGGGTCTGCGGGTAGCAAAGCATATGGAATAAGTTAAAAATGAAGAAGGATCCTGGGAAATAACTAGAAACCTCTCCCTGAGATGATAAGGGCTTTTATTATTTTTTTTTTTTTTTTCATCCGTGCAGTGTGTCAACGCTTCCAAGGAATGCAGAGCCAGGGAAGAAAGGCGGAAACTGTGTTTTCTGCCGGTCCTGCTACCATACATGTTTGTCCTCTGAACTGGCCATGCAGATCCTAATGGAGGTTTGCAGATCTCAGAAGGGAGCTGTTGTTCTTGCTTTTTGGGTGAAGTATGTTTGTGCTCCTGCTTCCATCAGAGGACAGCTACTCTCAAGTCACGAGCTTAGGTTTTTTTCTCCCATGAAACCATATTTTCCCCGAGGACCTCCAGGAAATAAGCACTCTGGAACCTTATAATTCTGTTCATTCCAGAGGTTCTGGGCTTTCTCCCAAATGCACATCCTAGTTTATTATGATAATCCATCTTGGCTTTGGCATATGTATATTCATCTCTATTTAAGTCCACTTATATTTTAATCATGAACCACTTATTAGGACAAAGAGGTTTTTTGGTTGACTCTTGCCAGTGTAAAATACCTCAAGCCTGAAGGGCAGCCTCTCGGTTCTGGTGTTGGGTGCACAAGCCCTCCCATTGGTCCAGGTTTCTTTATCAGTGTCTTTTTTATCCTTTCAGCTTCTATCTTCTCAGATGCTGTAATCCCGATCTTTTCTATCCATCTTCGTTATAGTAGCCCCTATGGACTCAATTATATGAGTAGCTTTTCTTGCCTTCTCCTGAACTGTCTTTAGTTCTATTACGCATTCTTTATTTTCCATTTGTACATGGGTGACATGTCTACATGCTTATGTTGCTTTTTAAAAAAAAAAAATATTTTATTTATTTTTGGCTGCGTTGGGTCTTTGTTGCGGTGCGTGGGCTTTCTCTAGTTGCGGCGAGTGGGGGCTACTCTTCCTTGCGATGCGCAGCCTTCTCATTTCAGTGGCTTCTCTTGTTGTGGAGCACGGGCTCTAGGCACGCAGGCTTCAGTAGTTGCGGCATGCGGGCTCCAGTAGTTGTGCCACGTGGGCTCAGTAGTTGTGGCTCGCGGGCTCTAGAGCACAGGCTCAGTAGTAGTGGCACGTGAGCTTAGTTGCTCCGTGGCCTGTGGGATCTTCCAGGACCAGGGCTCAAACCCATGTCCCCTGCATTAGCAGGTGGATTCTTAACCACTGTGCCACCAGGGAAGCCCTGTGTTGCTTTTTAATGTTGACATGCTACCTTTTTTCATGGATGATTTGAGGTGGCTTGCAAGGATACAAACTGTAAAACAAAAATAAAAACAGGACCTTACCAAGGCAAGGGAAAATAGTAAAAAGGGGATGATTGCAGAGGCAATGCGCTTCTACAGTGCAAAGATCAAAACAGTACGTGCTGTTTCTTGTAGGTTGGTGTAGATCAGGATTACTGTGAGCTCATACATACCAAAGACTTGAATCAGGACCAGTACCTTTACATGAAAAGGGAAAAATTAACTACGGCACTTGGTAGGTAAATAAAAAAACAGTTTATTGCTTGTCTGATGGTTCTTTATTTTACACACTGATTGGGTTGAGATTTTAATATATGTCCCCCACCCTCCTCACACATAGGATCTCGACTTATCAACTCAATTAAATGAATTATGGTGTTGGGAGAGTCTTACCTAGAAAGAGAAGGAGGTACGAAAGAGAAGGGAACGAGGAGAGAACACAGAAGAGTGCAAAGAGAGAGGAAGGAGAGGAGGAGGGAGACTTCTAATTAGCTTGGATAATGGTAAGATTAATGAGATGCTTTAGTTAATGAGGCAGTTAGCTGGCAGAGGTCTTTCCAGTGCCCCTATGTGGGCTTGAGGCGCCATTATGAGAAGCTGAGTCAGATATTTAAGGAGCAGGGAGAGTTGGGCTTCCAAAAGCCCGAAGCCAGGAAACAATCCACACACAGTTGGCTGGAGTCAGTTTGATGCAGGTCAGATGGGGACATGACCCTGCCTTTGTTTCTCCCTGGGTACTATGTCCTGGCCTCATGACTCAACTCTCCTGACCCCTGAATGGGCTGTCATGAAATGAACAGAACCTTCCCCTACTTTATTCTCCCATGTTCCCTGAGGACTCTTGTTTTTTGGGTTTTTTGTTTGTTTGTTTGTTGGCTCTCAGTCATTGGAAGGGGCCATTGTTCCTGCCTCCCCCACTATGGTGAATTTCTCAAAGATGGAGACCATGTCTCTACCATTAGATTCCACTCTCCTCTAGATGGAATTTATGTCTTTTGTTCAGATTGGGAGCTCCCTAATGATGGGAATCAGTGTCCTTTACATTATTTGAAGAGCTTCTCAAAGCGGACAGATGATTCCTTTCCTTTTTTTCTCCTCTGAATCCCATCATATATTTTACTGAGGATCCTGCATCCCTTCATTCCACAAATATTTATTGAGACCTAGTATGTGCCAGGTACTGTTCTAGGCACTTGGAGATACAGAGTGAACAGAGGATGAGTTCTCGTGCAAGGAGTTTGCCTTCCGGGGCAGGGGAGGCAAGAGAGACAGATAAGAAGTAGATAAATATATGTCAAGCATGGTAGTAGCATCAGTGGGGGATTCAGGGAAGTGATGCTATTTCATGCTGGGTATTCAGAGGTGACCTTTCTGAAAAGGTAACATTCGATGGCCGGAAGGAAGACATATGGTTATTTGGGCAGGGCAATGAGAGTTTTAGGCAGAGGGAACAGCAAATGCATTTTCCCTCGTCCCTTGTATCTCCAAGGGAGTGTGTGTGACCAGCAGCATTGTCTCAGGGGGCTCAGAGACACCCAATCACCCTGCGTCTCAGAATCAGATGCTTCGGCATCTGCTGTGGCAGACTCTCCTGCCTGAGCTGTGTCCGAGCTCAGTTGACATCGGCAGCTCTTTTTAACCCAGTGGCACCTTCAGGGATCTTGCTCTTTCCCCTCGACTCAGAGTTTCTCCGGGGTAGGGATGAAGGCTCCACCTCTTTTATGTCTCCTAAATCATCTAGGACAGAACTGAAGGATGCCCAGATCTGAGTGTTTTACTCAGTGCTTATTGGGGGTTCCACTCATGCTATTTGAAATGCAGTCCTTTCACGTTGTTTAGCACTGATCAGTGACTCTTCGTTCTCCATGCTGTCTTCTGGTGGAGGCAATGAACAGCACTCAGACTTGGGGTCCACGCTGTCTGAGTATAAATTCTACTTGCTCTGTGACTTTGGACATAATAATGATCCCTATGTCATCGAGAGGGTTGATGACTCAATATATGTGAAGGGCTTAGAAAAGTGTCTGATGAGTGGTCTCTAGGTGTTACTGTTTACTGTTGCTATTATTAATATTCTTTCAGTGTGTTTTATACATATAAGAGTTCTAGAAGTCAGGTGGGTTAGGGTAGTCCTGACTTGCCTGAAGACATAACTTGGAAGGCATTCCTTCCCAAAAATGTGAGGTGAGGTGGCATCGATTGTGTCTCAGAAGTGCAGGCTGCCTGTATGGAGTGCAGGATGCTGGCTGAGGTGAGGGACAGTGCCACTCACCTTGCTTCAGGGGCTAATGAGTTGTTTCAATTTTATGTCACCTCCATGATTACAGATTTCTGAAGGATACTTTGCCATCTTCCTGCGTATCTCAAGCTCTGTGTCATATTAGGAGATCCAGCAAATATTTGCAGAATTAATTAATAACTGGTTAGGTGGATGGTTGGATGTATGGATGCATAGAGTAAATGAGTTATGAGCCTTTTCAAACTACCAAAGAGGTGAGAATCTGTTAGCTTGTTTCTACCCGCACTCCATCTTTTTTTAACCTTCAATTCTCGCTTTCCTCTGCCTTTCCTCTTTCCTTTCCTCCTTGCTTTCCTCTCTTCTTGTGCCACCTCTCCCATTGCCTCTGGATGCAATCATGTCCCTCTTTGTCTACTGTTTTCTCTTTTATCCTCAGTATCACGTACCAAGCATTCCCCAAATCCGTTAAAGATCAAAATCTAGAGTGTTCACAGTGTGGTGGCCCAGGTGGCCCCAAGGAGCTGGGGTTTTGCTTTCTCCCCTGGGTATCTGTTCCCCAGGATGACCCAGCATCATTTGCTGAGGTAAGAGTACCACAAGCTCCCCTGCAATACCCTCTGGGTCATCGTTTTGCAAACCGCCTTTGCCAAGTGATCATGGCTGAAATTGATGCCTCCGGCACACATGAAACTCACACCTTTGCTCAGGCTGCCTCTCTCTATACTTACTGCTGTTTAAATGTCACTGCCATTGAACAGAGTGGAGTAATGTGTCTGGGAAGACAGCTAATGCTATATTTTGGTAAGTTCTTATCAAAATGCCTCTGGCAAGCTATTTGCCCTTGATGAAAAGAATCCTAGTCTTGCTTGCAAAACTCATGAGTAATTATACCAGACCAAACCCTTGGGACTTACCAAGGGAGTCCTGAACCCTGTGGGAGTCCTGAATCCAGGCCCTTTGTTCACAGGATAAATGGAGGTTTGGGTGATGTCCTTAGCACCAGCAAGGCTAGGCATAAATAATCTCACCAGACATCTGTGGAAAATTACTCTGTGGGTAGGTCATGAACAGCAACTGGGAGCTGCCCAGTCTCCATCATTTTCATCATAAAAGCAGGTATCTAGGGCCATATTTTCAGTGGAAAAATTAGTGGCATGATCATTATTACTTGTGATATTTCTACTTACCTAAGAGGATAGTTGTAGGGAGTAGCTATTAAATCAGTAATGTTAAGAAGCTGGAACTCAAAGAGGATTAGAATCTAGATGATTTTTCTGATTCAGATTACCTAAATTATCTTTTGGCCTTTGAAGAAGGAAAATAAGATTGTATTTATTTCTCTTCTTTCCCTCCTCTGTAAATGCCTAACTGAGTTTATTCATTTCAGCTTACTGCAGTAGAAATAGCAGCAAACAGCTTCCACTTAACTTCCTTCTGTTAACATGATGTTTTTCGCAGGAGGGTAGGGGCGGGCAGAGGAAAGCCAAGAGAAGTCAGTATCTTCCTGTGTTTGGCTGTGAGGTGTGTGGAGAGGGTTTGGAGAATTTTCATTCTTCAGAGGCCCTTCTTTTTACTAACCACCACACTTTGTAATGAAGTTATCTCCCATTCAGCTACACACCGGTGAAATATTGTTTATGAGGACCGTTTGCTATATTTAAAGAATGTATATTTGGAAGTTACCTGTACCAAATAGATTGTGAATATCTTGTTTTCTCATTGTATCTACCCTGAAATGATGAAAGATTCTTAAACAAAAAGTATTAAGCATGTATTGGTGACTGAGTGGGTACCCAGAGTAAAATTGCCTACCACGCGTCAAGGCAGGAAACCAAAGGAAAGTGAAGACGAAGCGTCGGGGTGGGAAGATTTCCAGCAGATGGAGGCCTCCCACCTAGGGCGGGTGTGATGGCTGGGCGTAATAGTCTGGGTTCCTGGTGGTCACGTCCCCCATCATGACCACGTCCAGCTGGAGGGTCAGAGCTTCAGGCCAGCCTTCTCAAGATGGAGCAGCCCCATAAGCCACGTTTCCGTGAAGAACCTCAGTTTCTGTGAAGAGGACGTCTCTGTCCCCTCACACGATGTGAACCTAGCATGTTTTGTGTGTTCCACTCCTGCGGGCACTTTCTTCCCTTGCCATTGCTGAGTGAACCAACACACAGTCGTGGCTGCATGTCCCAACTTCTTTCTTGAGGGCTTAAGGAAAGAGGGGGGAATAATAAAGGCCCTATTTTGAGAAGCCACCTACCATGCCCCCATGTCCTCAGACAGCTGTGGAACGCAATGATGTGCAACGGAGGAGAGGTAAGAACTTCCACGGGGCTTTGACATTCAAACCCCACTCATACGGGTTGACTGAGAAGAGGAATATAAATGCATGACTGACCCCCAAGATGGAGCCTCATAACAGAAGCCAGCTCTGTGGCTTGTTTGACCTCAGGAATGCCGAGGATGCTCGTGATGGAGCTGGCCTTTCCCTTCACAGCTCATCCAGTAAGGTCTGCCTTCTCTCTCCCTTCCACGTTTTAGATTGACTACCATGTTCATGCAATAATTTTGACTTTTTGATTTTTACTCACAGTTGCCGATAATCCATATGCATTCTGTATACGTCAACTTCTGCTTTCTTTTTTCTTCCTGAAAGCATGTCTTTGTTCAGGGCTCTGTGGCTGCAGGAATTAATGGAACTGCTAGTATGGCTCTTTGAGGAGCAAGAGGGATACTGCAAAAAAAAAAAATAGGGAAGAGCAAAGGGCCTGTTCATGCGGTGGGTCTGTCATCCCTCCCTCCACCAGCCCTTCTTTAGTGCCTTATTCTTTTTGCGCCTCTACATCCTGGCTTCTGTTTCTTGTCTCCTTTTTTCTCTCCACTTCTGCCCGCATACTATTGTCTTTCCATCTTGTGATGCATTTGGCTTTTTTTGTGGCTCTCATGCAAGGGATCTCACATAGTGCTGACCAGCCTGTCGGAGAGGTTGCTTTTAGTTCAGGTTTGCAGCTGAGCCGTTTAGCTGTGGGCAGAGATGTGGAGTTGCATGTAGAACACCACAAGAGAGCTATGGTTATGACAGGCTCTCTGCATGGAGCAAGGAAAGAACGATCTCAGGCAAAAGGCTCTCAGCATGCTTCCTGATACCATTGCCAACCCAACCCGCCCCCCCCCCCCACCCCAAGCAAATAGTGCTGAAGGGAGGAGACGTCTCAGACCAGATACCTGGCCGAATGTTTCCCTGAAATTGAGCCTGGGGAGCAGATTCGGACTTTTCTTTCTACTTGCTCATAAAGCCAACCACGTGGATACAAAGTTGTTTGCTCACCTAGGAAATGCCAAGTGGATGCTTGCTGTGCAGCCATTCTGAGCACTGACAGTTGTTGAGGACGTCAGGATTCTGGGTACCTGCCTAACTGTTGTGGCCTGTGGCTGGGAAAAATAAGGTCATTTGTTTTTTTCATATTGGTATTGCTAAGCAATCTTAGTAAGTGTTCTCTAACTATGCTCTTTAAAACTAAATACCATCTCAAAAATGTGGTGTATATGCATACATACATATAGACACACACACACATATAGACACACACACACATAGACATACATACATGCATGCACCCAGCAGAAGCACTCTAGTTAACCAATTTGCATTTCACCAACTGGTGTACTTACCAACACCCGCTCTTCTCCCGTGGAACAATCTCCCTGCATATGCACAGCCGGCAGTTTCTCTCCTCATTCAACCAGGCACTTCTGGTCCCACCAGGTGACCTCTGTACTTACCAAGAGTCAGTTGAATCTGTTCCCAAACCTACTTATGTTAGTTGCGTTTAAGTTGTAATAATGCAGTTTGGTTAAATGTTATAAAACCAAAGAAATGTGAGAGTGCAGGGGATTTCTTTTTTTTTTTTCATGAAAACTAAGGTGAATGTGTAAGAAAGATTCAATGAGGTTTAGTTGCTTTTAAACAATACAACAAATTAAGTATAGACAAGACAGCTGAAGAAACTTGGGAGAAAAAAAAATATCATAATATTCTGGAAGGAGTCGGTACTCAGATGGCCTTGCCAGAGTTTTTAAGTTCTAGTTCCCCTTTAAAGAAAAGAAAACAGGACATTTTGGAATCTATATAATGAGAAAGGTATGTACAGAATAGTCCATGCTGAACTCCAGTGAACAGACCCAATTGCAAAGGAAAAGGCCGAAGCTGACATCAAAAGATCTGCAAATTAGTTTGATTCACATGATTTAAATGAAAATAAAATGTTTAAGTACAGGTGTAGCATTTTAAGCAACGTTTCTTTCTCACTGTTGTGGCTTCTCCCATTGTGGAGAACAGGCTCCGGCTGCGCAGGCTCAGCAGCCACGGCTCACGGGCCCAGCCGCTCCGCGGCATGTGGGATCCTCCTGGACCGGGGCACGAACCCGTGTCGCCTGCATTGGCAGGCGGACTCTCAACCACTGCGCCACCGGGGAAAAGCTAAGCAACATTTCTTTAACTGGGTAACCAACTACTGACTTGGATGACAGCATAATATGCTCCTGCTCTAATACTTGCCTATAAAATCGAAGTCTGGTGACTGTGCTGGGAAGAGAAATGGCAAAGAAAATGAATGAATTCAACCATTTATCAGCTTTTTCTTTTTTTTCTTTCCTTTGCCATGGAGCTCTGGGTCTAGTTGGTAACAGAAAAAGCAGGCACAACCTTTTGGAGGTTATAGATGGAGGAAAATGAGGGTTTTCATAATCCTGGGACAGCTCCAAAGTCTGCCACTGCGTTCCTGCTGTAAACACACACCGCTGGCATTCCACAGCCTCCAGGGCAGCATAGATGGAAAACACGGCGTTGTTGGTGTGGATGGAGTCAGTGAGGAACAGGCGGGCTGCCTGTCAGTGCTTCCCAGGTCAAGGAAGTTGCAGGTGGCTGGGAGCCGGCTCAGGGATCTGGCCCCCGACGTCAGCCCAGGCAGCTCTCTTGTCAACAAAGAGAGCTCCGTGTTGCAGAAATTAAAAGCAAACTTTGCCTTTGACTCAGACAACGTGTGGGAAGTGGTAGCTCAGTGAGAGGCCAGGGGCCACGTGAGCTCAAACTCAAGCCATTCCCTTAGCTTCACGCAACTGATGTTTATGCTCCCTGATGTGAAAGAAAGTGCAGTGAAATCCACCCCTGAAGTTCTTCCATCTGTGAAGATTCACAGAGATTCAGGAGTGGCCTTGGAGCAGTTCCTGCCAGCCGCATGCCCTGGTGCATAAGGCCAGGCCCTTTGCGTTGTGGACATGATTCCCCTTTGTCTCACCCAGAGCCTATTAGGGAGGTGCCCGTTAAAGATGTGTAACCACTGAGCAGGGTGTATTCCATGCAATGCAAGTTAGCGGCTGGAGGGCCCCCTGTCTATGTTCCAAGGATCATCTGCTGTATTCTAACATCTGTGAGGGATACACAGTGGAGTCCAACTGGAGACTCATATATCCTAAGTAAAATAAACCCTTTCTTGTAAGTAAGAGAGTGATAAATAATTTAATGTAATTTTAAAATATGGATGGTTCTCAGCATCTCCCCACCCTTCGTAGTTCTCTCCTTTTTTAACACCTCTAGGTATCCCCTAGAGAGGGTCACTCTGTTAGGAATTATTCCAATCTGCTGCTTAACCAACAGCAGTGGTGCCAATGTCACCCAATTCACAAATGAGCACTGGTCTGGCCTGATGTTCTCTCAGTTACTGTCATTCCCCTCTGAGCTGACCCCGCTTTACTTTGCTCGAGCTCCCAGCTTGGCCACTGATGTTCCTCCATCCTGGAAGCCTCACCCCTCAGACTGCCTTTTCAAGCCCAGCACCAGACCTTCCTCTCCTACTCCTACTCAGTGTACTGCCCAAATTACCATTTCCAGTGGGCAGAGTACTATTTTTTAGCTCCCACTGCAAAAAGGTTGCGAGACTGAACATTTGTCTCCTACCACAGACCTTTACGTTAGAGGGATCTTACTTACATCAGGGCTGCTTGGACAGACAGTTCTCAGCTATGTGTCTCTCTCTCCCCATGGGATGTACACACCACTATGCTGGGTGGGTGATGGTGGGTTCTAAGAACTCTCCAAAACCACCATTTTCTTGTACCCTCAGGTCCTGTTGTGAAACTAGGCTTGTTTGTTGATCTTCTTTCTCTAAGGGTGAGCATCCTCCCAGCACAGACAGTGCCCCACAGGCCTGCTCCCCACCATTTCATGTCTGTTTCTCTCCCTCCCCCAGCAGTCCTACCTGTATACATATGCAGACACACACACCCCTGCATGCACACCACACATATACCCATTCTCTGCTGTGCCTGCAAAGGATCAAAGAAATGTTTTAGTGGGAAGTTTTCTACAATAGAAGTTAATAGTAAGGGATCTTGACCAGATTACGTGGGTTCAATTCCTGGTTCTGTCACTTACCAGCTTTCTTACCCTGGGTAACTTACTTAACCTCTCTGATTTCCATTTCTTCATATATAAAAGGGAATAATAATAGTACCTACCTTGAAAAGTGTCTGGCACAGCATTTCTATGCTGGGAACACTGATCCAGTGTGTCAGGTGCAAGACTTCTGCATGCGGCTTTATAGACAAGTGAAACTAGACTAAGCACAAAAGAAGTAGACCTTATCACCTAGATTCCATCGTATTTTTCCTGGGGACCCCAGTGGGCTTTGCTGGCGACACCACGGGTGTGCTCTGAAAGAAAACAGAGACACAGGATTATTCAGAATTGCACAACTGGATGATGGTAGAATGCTACGGATTTTCCTCTCTCTCACTGCCCTTGACTCAGCAGAGGGGAATTGGAACACCATAATGACATCTACTGTGACACCGTCTTCCTCTAGACTATAACACACAAGAGAAAGCTGTGTGGCTGACAGGGTCTTGGTGCTACGGCCGGGTATCAGACCTGTGCCTCTGAGGTGGGAGAGCCGAGTTCAGGACATTGGTCCACCACAGACTTCCCGGCTCCATGTAATATCAAACGGCAAAACTCTCCCAGAGATCTCCATCTCAACGCTAAGACCCAGCTCCACTCAACAACCAGCATGCTACAGTGCTGGACACCCTATGCCAAACAACTAGCAAGACAGGAACACAACCCCATCAATTAGCAGAGGGGCTGCCTAAAATCACAGTAAGGTCACAGACACCTCAGAACACACCACTGACGCGGTCCTGCCCACCAGAAACACAAGGTCCAGCCTCATCCACCAGAACACAGGCACTTCCACCACTTCCACCAGGAAGCCTACACAACCCACTGAACCAGCCTTAACCACTGGGGGCAGACACCAAAAACAACGGTAACTACAAACCCGCAGCCTGTGAAAAGGAGACACTAAACACAGTAAGTTAAGCAACATGAGAAGACAGAGAAACACACAGCAGATGAAGGAGCAAGGTAAAAACCCACCAGACCAAACAAATGAAGAAATAGGTAGACTACCTAAAAAAGAATTCAGAGTAATAATGGTAAAGATGATCCAAAATCTTGAAAATAGAATGGAGAAAATACAAGAAACATATAACGAGGACCCAGAAGAACTAAAGAGCAAACAAACAGTGATGAACAACACAAAGAATGAAATTAAAAATTCTCTAGAAGGAATCAGTGGCAGAATAACTGAGGCTGAAGAACGGATAAGTGATCTGAAAGATAAAATAGTAGAAATAACTACCACAGAGCAGAATAAAGAAAAAAGAATGAAAAGAATTGAGGACAGTCATAGAGACCTCTGGGACAACATTAAATGCACCAACATTCGAATTATAGGGGTCCCAGAAGAAGAAGAGAAAAACAAAGGGACTGATAAAATATTTGAAGAGATTATAGTTGAAAACTTCCCTAATATGGGAAAGGAAATAGTCAGCCAAGTCCGGGAAGCACAGAGAGTCCCAGAGAGGATAAATCCAAGGAGAAACACTCCAAGACACATATTAATCAAACTATCAAAAATTAAATACAAAGAAAAAGTATTAAAAGCAGCAAGGGAAAAACAGCAAATAACATACAAGGGAATCCCCATAAGGTTAAGAGCTGTTCTTTCAGCAGAAACTCTGCAAGCCAGAAGGGAGTGGCAAGACATATTTAAAGTGATGAAAGGGAAAAACCTACAACCAAGATGACTCTACCCAGCAAGGATGTCATTCAGATTTGACTGAGAAATTAAAAACCATACAGACAAGCAAGAGCTAAGAGAATTCAGCACCACCAAACCAGCTTTACAACATATGCTAAAGGAACTTCTCTAGGCAGGAAACACAAGAGAAGGAAAAGACCTACAATAACAAACCCAAAACAGTTAAGAAAATGGTAATAGGAACATAAATATCGCTACTTACCTTAAATGTAAATGGATTAAATGCTCACACCAAAAGACACAGACTGGCTGAATGGATACAAAAACAAGACCCATATATATTCTGTCTACAAGAGACCCACTTCAGACCTAGGGACCCATGCAGACGGAAAGTGAGGGGATGGAAAAAGATATTCCATGCAAATGGAAATCAAAAGAAAGCTGGAGTAGCAATTCTCACATCAGACAGAACAGACTTTAAAATAAAGACTATTACAAGAGACAAAGAAGGACACTACATAATGATCAAGGGATCAATCCAAGAAGATATAACAATTGTAAATATTTATGCACCCAACATAGAGGCACCTCAGCATATAAGGCAAATGCTAACAGCCATAAAAGGGGAAATCGACAGTAACACAATCATAGTAGGGGGCTTTAACACCCCACTTTCATCAATGGACAGATCATCCAAAATGAAAATAGGGAAAGAAACACAAGCTTTAAATGATACATTAAACAAGATGGACTTAATAGATATTTATAGGGCATTCCATCCAAAAACAACAGAATACACCTTCTTCTCAAGTGCTCGTGGAACATTCTTCAGGATAGCTCATATCTTGGGTCACAAATCAAGCCTTGGTAAATTTAAGAAAACTGCAATTGTATCAAGTATCTTTTCCGACCACAATGCTATGAGACTAGATAGCAATTGCAGGAAAAAATCTGTAAAAAATACAAACACATGGAGGCTAAGCAATACACTGCTAAGCAACCAAGAGATCACTGAAGAAGTCAAAGAGGAAATCAAAAAATATCTAGAAGCGAATGACAATGAAAACACGATGACCCCAAACCTATGGGATGCAGCAAAAGCAGTTCTAAGAGGGAAGTTTATAGCAATACAATCCTACCTCAAGAAACAAGAAACATCTCAAATAAAAAAACCTAACCTTACACCTAAAGCAATTAGAGAAGGAAGAACAAAATCCCCAAAGTTAGCAGAAGGAAAGAAATCATAAAGATCAGATCAGAAATAAAAGAAAAAGAAATGAAGGAAACACTAGCAAAGATCAACAAAACTAAAAGCTGGTTCTTTGGGAAGATAAACAAAATTGATAAACGATTAGCCAGACTCACCAAGAAAAAAAGGGAGAAGACTCAAATCAATAGAATTAGAAATGAAAAAGGAGAAGTAACAACTGACACTGCAGAAATACAAAGGATTGTGAGAGATTGCTACAAGCAACTATATGCCAATAAAATGGAAACCTGGAAGAAATGGACAATTTCTTAGAAGAGCACAACCTTCCTAGACTGAAGCAGGAAGAAATAGAAAATATAAACAGACCAATCACAAGCACTGAAATTGAGACTGTGATTAAAAATCTTCCAACAAACAAAAGCCCAGGACCAGATGGCCTCACAGGCGAATTCTATCAAACATTTAGAGATGAGCTAACACCTATCCTTGTCAACCTCTTCCAAAATATAGCAGAGGGAGGAACCCTCCCAAACTCATTCTATGAGGCCACCATCACCCTGATACCAAAACCAGAGAAAGATGTCACAAAGAAAGAGAACTACAGGCCAATATCACTGATGAGCATAGATGCAAAAATCCTCAACAAAATACTAGCAAACAGAATCCAACAGCACATTAAAAGGATCCTACACCATGACCAAGTGGGGTTTATCCCAGGAATGCAAGGATTCTTCAATTTATGCAACTCAATCAATGTGATACACCATATTAACAAATTGAAGGAGAAAAACCGTATGATGATCTCAGTAGATGCACAAAAAGCTTTTGACAGAATTCAACACCCATTTATGATAAAAACCCTCCAGAAAGTAGGCATAGAGAGAACTTAACTCAACGTAATAAAGACCATATATGACAAACCCACAGCCAACATCATTCTCAGTGGTGAAAAACTGAAACCATTTCCTCTAAGATCACGAACAAGACAAGGTGGCCCACTCTCACCACTATTATTCAACATAGTTTTGGAAGTTTTAGCCACAGCAATCAGAGGAGAAAAGTAAGAGGAATCCAAATCGGAAAAGAAGAAGTAAAGCTGTCACTGTTTGCAGATGACATGATACTATACATAGAGAATCCTAAAGATGCTACCAGAAAACTACTAGAGCTAATCAATGAATTTGGTAAAGTAGCAGGATTCAAAATTAATGCACAGAAATCTCTGGCATTCCTATACACTAATGATGAGAAATCTGAAAGAGAAATTAAGGAAACACTCCCATTTACCACTGCAACAGAAAGAATAAAATACCTAAGAATAAACCTCCCTATGGAGACAAAAGCCCTGTATGCAGAAAACTATAAGACACTGATTAAAGAAATTACAGATGATATAAACAGATGGAGAGATATACCATGTTCTTGGATTGGAAGAATCAACATTGTGAAAATAACTCTACCACCCAAAGCAAGCTACATATCAATGCAATCCCTATTGAACTACCAATGGCATTTTTCACAGAACTAGAACAAAATAATTTCACAATTTGTATGGAAATCCAAAAAAACCCAAATAGCCAAAGCAATCTTGAGAAAGAAAAATGGAGCTGGAGGAAACAGGCTCCCTGACTTCACACTATACTACAAAGCTACAGTAATCAATACAGTATGGTACTGGCACAAAAACAGAAACATAGATCAATGGAACAGGATAGAAAGCCTCGAGATAAACCCATGCACATATGGTCACCTTATCTTTGATAAAGGAGGCAAGAGTATACAATGGAGAAAAGACAGCCTCTTCAGTAAGTGGTGCTGGGAAAACTGGACAGCTACATGTAAAAGAATGAAATTAGAACACTCCCTAACACCATACACAAAAATAAACTCAAAATGGATTACAGACCTAAATGTAAGGCTAGACACTATAAAACTCTTAGAGGAAAACATAGGCAGAACACTCTATGACATACATCACAGCAAGATCCTTTTTGACCCACCTCCTAGAGAAATGGAAATAAAAACAAAAATAAACAAATGGTACCTAATGAAGCTGAAAAGCTTTTGCACAGCAAAGGAAAGTATAAACAAGATGAAAAGACAACCCTCAGAATGGGAGAAAATATTTGCAAATGAAGCAACGGACAAAGGATTAATCTCCAAAATTTACAAGCAGCCCATGCAGCTCAATAACAAAAAAACAAACAACCCAATCCAAAAATGGGCAGAAGACCTAAACAGACATTTCTCCAAAGAAGATATACAGGTTGCCAACAAACACATGAAAGGATGCTCAGCATCGCTAACCATTCGAGAAATGCTAATCAAAACTGCAACGAGGTATCACCTCACACCAGTCAGAATGGCCATCATGAAAAAGTCTATAAACAGTAAATGCCAGAGAGGGTGTGGAGACAAGGGAATCCTCTTGCACTGTTGGTGGGAATGTAAATTAATACAACCAATATGGAGAACAGTATGGAGCTTCCTTAAAAACCTAAAAACAGAACTGCCATTAACCCACCAATCCCACTACTGGGCATATACCCTGAGAACACCATAATTCAAAAAGAGTCATGGACCACAATGTTCATTGCAGCTCTATTTACAAT
Source organism: Phocoena sinus (assembly GCF_008692025.1). Classification (NCBI taxonomy): domain Eukaryota; kingdom Metazoa; phylum Chordata; class Mammalia; order Artiodactyla; family Phocoenidae; genus Phocoena; species Phocoena sinus. The sequence goes on from NC_045778.1 coordinate 27,778,456, forward strand.
AGCCAGAACATGGAAGCCACCTAAGTGGCCATTGACAGATGAATGGATAAAGATGTTGTGGCACATATATACAATGGAGTATTACTCAGCCATAAAAAGGAAGAAAGTTGAGTTGTTCGTAGTGAGGTGGATGGACCTGGAGACTGTCATACAGAGTGAAGTAAGTCAGAGAGAGAAAAATAAATACCGTATACTAACACGTATATATGGAATCTAAAAAAGAAAAATAATAATGGTTATGAAGAACCTAGTGACAGGACAGGGATAAAGATACAGTTGTAGAGAATGGACTTGAGGACACGGGGAGGGGGAAGGGTAAGCTGGGACGAAGTGAGAGAGTAGCATTGATATATATACACTATCAAATGTAAAATGGATAGCTAGTGGGAAGCAGCCGCTTAGCATAGGGAGATCAGCTCTGTGCTTTGTGACCACCTAGAGGGATGGATTAAGGAGGGTGGGAGGAGACACAAGAGGGAGGAGATATGGGGACATATGTATATGTATAGCTGATTCACTTTGTTATAAAGCAGAAACTAACACACCATTGTAAAGCAATTATACTCCAATAAAGATATTAAAAATAATAATACCTACATTGTAAGGTTATTGTGAGGAATAAATGAGTTAGTATCTGTCCTTTGGACAGTGCCCGGTATAGAGTGAGCACTGGATAAATGTGAGCTGTCATTATCAGTATATCTAAACACCAGGTACTGATGTAGTTCAAAATTTTAAGGACATTTCTCAGAACTATTGAAAATCAGTAGATACTAAAAATCACAGTGCTCAACCTTGGGGTAATCAGCTTCACACCCAATGCCCACTTAGACTCATCCAGAATACTTTTTTAAACCTATTTTGCTTTAATTATTCATAAATTATGACATGTTTCCAGCCCATCAAGTTATTAGTAACTAACCCCTCTTTGGGCAGGATGTTAGTGCAGAAACTCACCTATGTTACTTTGCGTAATTCTGTGTATTTAAAATGTCCTAGAATTCCTTGTATCTTGAAATTTCAATTGGGGATTGATAGCAGGTTCTGATAACTTGTAAATGGAGACTGATCGTTAGCCTGTGTTTTGATAAGTAGGCTTGTTTCTTTAATCTTCTGGTCAGAATCTGGTGTTCAAGGAAACTAGGCCAGACTAGGTTTTCCCTTGTGTGTTAGTAGGGGGTGTATTGTTTCTCCCTGGACAGCTTGCGTGACTATTTTGATACCCCAGTCTGTCTTGCTACCTCCTGTCTCTACCCAGCTTAGCCTCACATGACACAAACAGAGTGAACTTACCCTGGCACAGCTTTGATCATGTGTTCTGTCATGAAGAAAGGCAGCTAGGGCTGCCCCTTTGCCTGCTCCCAAAGCCAGTTCATGGCCCAGCAAAACCTGGTGCAACTTATTGGGGCCAGAGATTCTCATTATCTACTGCACCTCTCGAAATCTCTGTGCTTCCGCCACATTGGACCACTCTTCCTTGTCATAAATGCTCTCTGCTTTCCTCTCTCTGTGCCCTTTTCATCGCCACCCACCCACTTTCCTAGTGTGTCCTCCTAACCACCATGCCACAATCCTATTCATTTTTCAGGACTTGGTGTAAATTCCCCCCGTGAATCTTGCCCTAATTCCCCTCAGCCAAATGTAACCACCCCTGAGTTCTCTAGCCCCTTATCTCCCATCATGTACATATCATGTATCTTTTGTGGTGTTGGGTACCAGGATATTTTCATTGGATATTTTTATGTTTAAATCTTGTACATATCTCAGTCACATTAGGAAGAATTCTTAGAAATATTTAAAGTCTTTGATGCCAAATTGCCTTTTAGGCAATAGTAATCCATTTATTCTCTATCAGTGCCCATTTCCCCCATACTCTCTATAATCCTAGGTGTTATTTCTCCCCTCCTTTGTCATTTTGATAGGTTTAGAAAAAAAGCATGTTGCATTGCTCTAATTTCTAGTGAGGCGGAACATTTCAAAAATGTGTTTACTAGCCATACACACTCTTTTGGAATTGTCTGTTGACCAGGCACTTGACACTTTATATCATAGTATTTTCACGAACTTGTCAGCTACCAAGGATCCATAGGATGAACAGCTGTACTTCCAGACTCAGCCACTGTGCCTGGCACACGTTACATGGTAACATAGTAAATGTTTGTTGAGAGAGTAAGTGAAAGACTATATGTGGCTGATGATCATTAGTGTTACACATTTTAAAGTATGTAGAATCTAGTTGTACCTCTAGTCCAATTTTTAATTAAAAAGGTAAGCATTTAAAAATATCTAAATATTTTTATTAATATTTAAAAATATGGAGAATCTAGTTATATCTCTAGTCCAGTTCAAAATACAAATTTGAATGCAACATTCAGTGTGACCACAGTGTTGCATCTCACTTTGTAAGCCCTCCATTTGTGAGGGTGATGGAGAAGGGCCCAAGGTTTGATTTGCAGACATGAAAAAGAATTGGGATAGGGAGCTGCTCTGGGTACAGTCCGTGATTCTAGAACATAACTGCCTCTGTTATTTACATTTCTGGACCTCAACAAAATAGGGAGAGTAATCTTTGAGCTTAAGAAGGAGGAAGGCAAGGCAGAGCAAACCTCTGCTTTGAGAGGTGCTTGATTTCAGCTGAGAAGGTGTAGTGACAAATTTTTTAACTGGTAGGTTGCTACTAGGACTTAGTCTTCTTAGAAACCAGCTTATTTACTTGTAAAAAGTGAAATCCACTAAAATCTAGTTTATTTGGCATTCTATTAAGCGGAACATTTTTTATAACATCGTTTTCATACGAATGACCCTCAGATACTGTAAGGTGATATTTGGGTCACTTTGGAGTTGAGTCTATGGATTATATTTTGAAAACTTTTGAAAACTGGGGATTGTGGAACATGTGGTAATTTTCTCTTCGCCAGGATGCCCTAGTTGCCAAGAGCAAAGATTTCTGCAGAGTGGGAAAGTTTTGTGAGTGTGAGTGTGAGTGTGTGTGTGTGTGTGCGTGTGAGTGTGTGTGTGTGTGTGTGCGCGTGTGCGCGTGCGGGCAAGCACATTAGCGTGAACATTGGAGGTTGGCGATAGAACAGTGAGTTGGAGTCAAGTAGGAGAGTGAAACTTAGGGAGTCTTGACCCTTCATCAGGACTCTCACATTTCACCAGCCAAGAGGCACCTTCTAAGGTTGACTTCACTTTGGAATTGTTTGGTTGAGGCAAGGGAAGTAAGGAAACCCAAACCTCTTCAGTGCTGTGCTAGAAGTGTTACTCAATCTCATTTCATAAAGGAAATATGGGGTTGGATTATTTTTGTTGTTTTTTTTGTTTTGTTTTTTTCTTAAGTAAAGAAAGCAGTAAGTGGTTTCTTCCTTGAGTGCAAGTAACACCCTGCCAACCAGATCCTGTTGACAGATAATTGCCTGACAGGCGAGCGCCTTTGATGTTAAGCTTCACTTAGGCAGAAAGAAAGTTTCTGTGCACCTCCTGCGCAGTCCTGGGTGGTCTTGTCTGCTTTCCTTGCCCAGAGCCTTGCCCAGGAAACTAGGGGGTTCAGGGCCCCGGGTGGTGATGGGGTCAGCAAACCCCAGGCCGCTCTCCCAAGTATGGAGGGCAAGGAGGAGCCTGCAAACTCAGCTCAAAACAAACAAGCGCTAAATTAAAAAGAAAGTTAAATACAGATCAGCTGCTTGGCTCCTAACAGCAGATTTAATTCTCCCCTCCTCTCACCTGAAGGAGCTTCGCCTGCAGGGTTGGTATCAATTATCTGTAGACATGTAGAAAATGATGGATGAGCTGCCTGCGGCGCTGGAGTACACTTTGTCAACCACTCATCATTTATACATCTTATCTCTGCCAGAACAAAAGATAGGACAGCCCCACACTGAAGTTGGGGGTGCGAAGCAGGGAAGATGAGAGTAGGAGGTGAGGGAGGCAAGTCAGGCAAAGCCGTTGGGTGCCAATAGGTACGAGCTGGGGTGTGGAGGCCCATAGCTGTTGACCCTGGGCTGTCTGGCCAGGCCAGCTCTGCCCTTGCCACAGGTTCCGGTGTTGCCAAAACTCTTTGATCATCCCCTCCGGAAGGGCCTGGGAATCAGGGAACTGTGTGCTGTTTTCATTATAGCACCGTCTCTCGGGGGTTGGGGAGCATGGTCATCATGGCTGCAGCTGACCCTTTGCTTTAATCAGCCACTCAGAAGGTGGGGTTTGTAACCATCCCTGTCAGAGATGAATCATGGCCTGGTGGATCTAGCTTCTGGGAGAATGTCTGGAGAAGCTACCTTAGGTATCAGCTGGTTTTAGGGAAGTCAGCACATCTGAGGATGGTGGGCCTGGACAGTACAATTCATAGTTTTTTTAAAATCTTATTCCCAAGGCTGAAGTGGGGCGCAGATGTTTTTACTCAGACTGAGACAGTAGGTTGATGCTGATGCTGGCGCCTTATTTGTGACTCACCCATGGCCTTGTTCTTAGGACTCAGACCCATGCTAAGCGTCAGCAGGAAATACCAGCTCCCAGAGGTCTTTCTGTCTGTGGCCATCTTCTCTCTTTCCTGGTGACAGTATAATAGCCACAAACCCAGGTTATGACCTAACAGTCACTTCTAGGCAATAACTGCTGAAAATAGCAAGTCTGTTATGGGCTAATCTCTATTAATTCACTATTAAAGGCACCCCATTTATTGATTTATTTTTTCTTTGAAAGGGTACTGACAAATATAACATCAAGTGACCTAGTTATATAATTGGAGTGATAGGCCCAACAGATTCCTTGGTAACTGTTCAGGGGGTACAGAGGGATTAAGGTAGAAAACTTCAAGTTCGTAATATAATATGATTTTCCTCTGGTGAAATTTGATATACCACTTATAAATTAAGTGAAAAATAAGAATGAAAAATGAATATACTTATTGAATGAATTTTAAAAGCAAGTGGTAGAACTCTGAGGCAGGATTGTGTCAGAAAGGAGATGATGAAACGTAAGAGAATTATGAAATGGGGGGGAAAAAAAAGCAGAAGACCAAAGGACACCATACCCAGGAGAATAACTCAATGACCTTTGAAAGTTATAAAGAAATGTTTTGAACCCTTGTATAGATTTTTGTTGCTATCGTTGGATTAACAATTATCTCCAGCTATGCTCAAGAGTTGGTAGTTGAGATAACAGTGATAGACCAGTAATCATCATGACATCATATATTTTCATGAAACATTTGTTGACCATGTATTATCCACACAGAGGGACCCTCTTGGACCAGTAGACAAAGGTGGCCACTCAAGGGCCCATGATGCCCACAGATATTCCAGTGATGATGGACTATTCACACTGATCTAGCTGATGGGGGTGAGGGGAAGTCTTCATTGGCTTTCTCTAATCCTGAAATTGTAAACCAAAGAGTAGTTTCAAAATCCTAGAATCAAGGACAGGCACACTCAATCCGATATAGATGCAAGAGCTGTAAAGTGACAACTCCAAATGGAGGCATGCCTGTGATCCCTTTGAGGTGGATTACATTTGAGATTTAGATGGAAGCCTTATCCACCACAGTAATGGAGTTTTATGTTTCTTTGTGCTTTTGATAACCCTTCAAGCCTTCTACTTTGGGAAACAGTCCCCTGCCTGGTATTACTCTTGAACACTTTGAAAGGTATTTGTATTCGTTTGCTGGGGTTGCTGTTACGAAGTACCACAAACTGGGTGACTTAACAGAAATTATTGTATCAGAGTTCTGCAGGCTAAAAGTCCAAAATCAAGGTGTCAGCAGGGCTTCTTGGTGGAGGTGACAAGGAGACCCTGTTTCACCCTGTCTCCTAGCTTCTGGTAGCTTCTGGTGTTCCTTGGCTGGTAGATGGCCTTCTCCCTGTGTCTTCACATTGCTTTCCCTCTATGAGCGTGTATCTCTGTATCCAAATTTCCCACTTTCTATAAGGGCATGTTGGATTAAGGCTCACCCTAATGACCTCATCTTAACTTGATCACCTGCAAAGACCCTATTTCCAAAAAAGGTCACATTGTAGGCACTGGGGGTTAGGACTCCAACATCCGCAATTCAACCCATAACAGTATTACCCAGGAACTATAATGTGAGAAATGCCACCCTATGTGCTATATCTCATGAGTTTAAGACTTAGAGTTCTATCTCAAAGAGGGAACCGTGTAATATCTTATCTATAAGCACATAGTAACTGCTTGATAAATATTTGTTAAATTAATGAGTGGATGAGACTTTAAACTTCTTTGGGGGGAAAAAAGGCATTTTTAAATATGACATTTACCTTTCTACTAGGAAAAGAGTAATTTCCAGTTTATGAAGTCAATGAATTAACACCAGAGGCATCAGAAATTTATAAAAATAGTTTCCTTTCAAAAACTGCATCTTATGAATCTGAGTTTGGCCATTTGTAAGGAATCTCTTTTTAGAAATGGTACCTGGGGGAGAAGAATCTCCCTGCTAATTCTGTTTTTGAGGAAGTCAGTGCCTTGGGCTAGAAGTTTATTTTCTTGCGATACATTTCCACTTGGGGGAAAATATCCTTCATGAAAATCTTACATTGCAAATTTGTTAAAACTGGCTCAATATTGTTTGAATTGTCCAGTTCACATGCTGATATGGGAGAGATATTCAGCATCTTGAGTAGACTAATGTCTAGTACATGCAGACGGTTGAGTGTTGAGTTAGTGAGGGAGGGAGCTTTTGTGTTTTCTTTTCTAGAAACTTACATTTTATTTACAAACAGGTGACCTTTTTACATAGTTTTATAAAATAACATAGTTTTGTTAAAAATAACAAAGCAGCACAAATTGGCTATATTTGATAACTTGTTTGTGAATTATAGAGGTCTAGAAAGTTCAAGAGTAAAAACGTTCATTATATCTTCCATTTTACATTAACAAACATCTTCATCCTTAAAGTTTCTCTCTCTGTATTTTGGAAAGTTTTTATTAAATATAGTCAATTTTTTAATGTTTTGAAGCCATATGGCTGACCATATAATTGCCAGGCTGAGGAGAACCAGCTCTATCAAGATCTCAAGGCAGCAGTCCTATGTGGTTAATATCAAGGACACAACATGTCAGGCCCCCACCTAGAGACAGTATTGTGACCTGTCACTCAAAGGAAAGTTGTGAAATTTGGAGAAGATCCAGGAGGCAAAATCAAAGAGCTGTACTCAGCAATGCCTGCCTATTGTCCTGCACAGACGAATCTCTTTTTATGCTTCACTTTGCTTTCTGAGACCAACTTACACGGAACCGTTCCTATCTCCATGTCTTTGTTTATGCCGTTGCTCCACTTTGGAAGGTCCATCCATCCTCTGCTGCTCTGCTGAGTTAATTACTACTGATCCTTTAAGTTCCTATTCAAATCCCAAGCCTCCTGTAAAGCCTTCCTATGCTGACTGCTCCTTAAGCTAAATCCCTTAGAGTTACTATAATACACTTGGATGCTGGTTTCATATCAACCATTCCTGTCTCTAGCTATAAGCAGCTCAGCAAAGGAAGATATCTTTATGTTATACAACGTCTCAGTTCCTTGGTTGTATGTAATGTTGAGAAATTGATCTGACTTGATGAGGACTTGCTTAATGATTGCCCCCAATTATTCACCAAGATGAGGGCGAAGATTGCTTTTCCAGTGTTCATGCGGGTTAGAGTAGAAGGCAAGGGCCTTTATTTAAGGACCCTTAAAGGAATTTAAGATAGATGGAATTTGCTGACGGAATTCTATTTACGTGGTCAAATTTTCCAGTGGTGTTGGTACATACTTTCCTTAAGAGGATGAAAAACAAGAAAGATTCTCCTGGGAATCAGGAGAAGTAATGAAATGTGCTGCAGCTGAGCCCTTTCTCTGCAAAATGGAGTTTATGCCATGGGGAAATGACACAACGATGGCTCAGCAATGATAGAAGCCCGTAATAACAACAACAACAACAATAAGATATATGTTTGTTTTCTTTTTAAGATGCACGTATTTTAAAACTACCATTTTGAAAAACAAACTCAGTCCTATAGCAATAAGAACTAAACTTTGACTTGGGGAAGTGGGGAGGGATATGTTGGGCTCCCAGTGAGGTTGAGTGTCCCTTTAGGAGATTTGATCACAGAGAAAGACTAGCTACATCCCAGGGGATGGTGATTCTAAAGTTAGGGGCAGGAGGAAGAATTGAGGAGTGGCAAGAACTAAATTAGGAGAATGTTTTGGGAAGATTGTAATTTCAAGAAGAATAGCTCACGGGAGTTGTGTATTGCCCTCCTGCAACTGTAGACATTTTTCACTTTATAATTCCCTGTTTAAACCTGGACAACTTTAATTTGGGATTAAAATTTTTTGGCTGAAATGCAGAGCAGAGTTCTAATGATGAAGGGCTGCAATTTACAGACCAATTAGAATGGCATTTGTTTTCATTCTGCAGCAACTTTTCTCCCCCCCCTCCCCAGTGCACCCCTCAATAATAGGAAAATAGATTCCTGGGTCCAAAGGTGGTTTTCTGGAGCTGACAGCTGCCATATGCCCTGAGTTGGAAGGTGGGGGACAGGTTCCAGGCAGCTTCCAGAGAACCACCCCTTGCCTTCTGCGCAATCTGTAGAGCCACTCTCCCTGCAAAACAATGCCATTTAACTTCAAGCTCTGACACCTTGCCTATTTCTATTTCACTATAAATAAACCTACCCCCCTTCTCTTACCTCCCCCAGGTCAGGCATTCCTCAATTACAGTCTTAAACCTGACCAAGCAAGAACAAATGGTGACCTTAAGTTATATCTTAAAAGTCCTGCCTCATATTGGGATGCAGAAAGATTTTTTTTGGCATTCTCTTTGACAGGCTGCTTGTAGATAGAACAGTTTTCCATAAGGAATTGAAATCATACATCAAATGTATTGTTTTATATGTAAGCCACTGGAGACCAATGAAAGCAGTTGGTAGAGCCCAAATACCATTACAAATAGATTTATCGTAGTGTGTTTTCTCCCACCTTTTTCTAGAAGTTATTACGTTAATCTTAAGAATTTATGTGAGTATGCTTGTGGCTTTTATATGGTTTATGCATTCACTTTGGAGACTTTTAGCTATTTAGTGACGAGGTGTTTAAAACAAGTGTCATCAAGGAAATAATTTTGGCTTTACATCATTTTTTTTTATATTTGCCTCTGAATGCTACATATAGAATAGCCAGTTGGCAATAGAAAAGAGTTATTGTGGATGTCATGGAAACTTATCTTTCCAGTGCCCTTTAGTTTGGTGTGTTCATCGGCACCTCCAAAAAGCAAGCTGAGATAAACATGCCGTATCCTTTTGCTGCCAAATTAGAAGAAAGCTCTGTGCCTTCCTTCCTGAACCATTTCAAAGAAGGAGAACATTCGACTTCGGAGCAATTAAACTCACTCTAATTTACATTTGCTCAAAAATCTGGAAAAAAATTTTCGTTGGCCAGCCCCACAGTAACAGGGCTGTTTGGAAATCGAAAAAGGAAAATATTGAATGATTTTCTTAGAAGATGAATCAAATGATCTTGTAAGACCTATTGCTCTCTCATTTATCATATCAGTGCTCAACTAAATCATATTTAGTTTAAAAAAAATGGTCTTTGCGTATTGTTATCTAGTATTTAACTTAATTTTTTTTCACGAGTCCCTGTTTACTTTACCACCTTCCTCTTCACGTATACACATACGTGCTCATGCACTGTGGATTCAAATATTCTGCATAAACTAACTGTGATTTGGTAGCCATATTTTTTTTACGTCCATTGACAGAAACTAGGCAATCATTTCCAGTGCAACATGTTCCAACCTACTTGTGTTGATATATGTGACGGTTTATCTAGTTCTTATAAAAACGTTGTGTATCCCCTCTGACCCTCCCTCTCCTACTTTTAAAATAATTTTACCTTCTTTTGTGGTTCAGTTTCTACATCTGCACTTTTAAAACTTGATACTGATGGAGAACTTGACTATTTCTTTTGAACTTATTTTTCAGCAGTGATGGTGTTTATCTTAGTTGAGAGGAGTAGACACACCCTCAGGGAATGCAATGAGACCTGACTGCTGTGTCAAACTGGAAGTGTGGGCGTTGTCCTGCTAACAGTCACTGAGATGAAAACGCAGGTTAGCATTTCCTTAGAGCACATTGGGTCATGGAGAACAGTCAGAGGATTTCAAATCCCTCTGCATGAGTGTTGAGGAGGGACATCTCTGGGGATGAAGGCCCTCTCCAGTTCAAATATTGTTTGGAAAGTGGGACGACGGAAGTCAATTTTTAAATTCCATTTAGGTCATCTTCCAGAAAAGAGAGGACTTTTTTCATGGTTTCTGAGATTTGGGTTTAAGATCTGTTCTGATCTGAGCAAATCCACCCAGCAGTGAATTACTAAAAAAGATTATTTTCAAAGCACAGTTCTACTACTTTTGAAATACACCTAGTAATATCAACTAGTGGCCCCCAGGTTGAGGATCTCTTTTAATGACTAGTTAAAGATCATCTGTAATTAACATACTAATTATTATAGAACAGATGGATGTAGATATGTATGTCAGGTTTGTTCTCCTAAACAGGTTAAGTATTCCCCACCTGATGTGTCTCATGCTATTAATTTGTTGAGTAAACACTGTTTTCATAGTCAAAAGATCAGTTTCATTCCAGCCTGATTATTCTAGCTATTTCAAATTAGTTTTGTTCAAATTAATGAGATCTTATTAAATTAGAAAGGTGACCCAGATTAGAGATTATAGTCCTGTCATGAATGTCTCTGGGAGTGGAACTCTGTCCAGTCTGTGAGCCCTTTTGTCCCTCAGCCCCAGTGTGGGGTTCCTTGGAAGGCTTGCAAACTTCAGGGTTTTACTTGCCCCTTTGGTTTTCACTTTTGGCCGCCAACTTGACTTCAGTGTATCTGTTCCCCTGGTTCTTTTCTGTCTCATTTAAACCTATTGCTTTGCCTGAAGCTTCAGTGCCTTTGTGTGTCTTAACTTCCACTGCAATCACTTGTTTGAATCACTGATGCACTGGTGTGTTCTCTGCTTGCCTAGATTCTACTCTCAAGTCATACAGCTTCCCCAGTTGGGCAAGTTTCAGGAGAAACCTTTACCTCAGCTTTTCAGCTTGTCTCTGTCTATGGCTTTTCTATCCTCCCAGACTGATGGGAATTTTGGACTTGAAGGTCAGTACTGGGAGACACCTTTTTCTGCTTCAGAAGCTGGCTTTCTCTTAATGTAGATTTTTTTTTTTTTCTGTGATGGATCTCAGGTACATGGAATTGAATTAATCTTAACTCTTGGTTTATGATACACTATCATCAATTGGCCCATTCATGACATTTTTTACTATATGTGTGCATTTACATATTTTTAATAATTTAAGAATGAATCAACCTAAGAGCTAGAGAATGAATAATAACCTATGCTTTTCTACGTGGTCTTCTTCAAGATCATCGTTATCTTGAATTTTGTATTTAATATGCCCTTCCATTTAAAGAAGCTTTTTAGCACACACACATTTATGTACCTAAATAATGTATTGTTTACTATTGGCTATTTTACATTTTTATTAAAAATAAAAAGGACGTCATACAGGATTTTTTTCCTAGGATTTGCTTTTTTAACTCAACATTGTGGTATAAAACGTAGGTTGATGCTTGTAGCTGCCGTTTGTTCATTTTCAATACTTTATAATATTCCATCATATTAAACTATATAACAGGTTATTTTCCAGAATAAGACTGCTCTGTTGTTTCAAGAACTATTGCATTTTTTGAACAGTGCTACATGCATCTCCTGGTGCACATGAACTAGAGTTTCTGTTGAAATAGATTGCTGAGCCTTTGGGTTTGCATACCTTCAACTTTACTAAAAAATTCCAAATTATTTTCTCCCCAGTTGTTTCAGTTTTACATTCCTACCAGCAAAGATAGGAGAGATTCTGTGGGTACTCCCCTTCTCCAACACTTTCTACTGTCAGACTTCTTATCTTGTAACAATTAAGTGGGTGTAACATGTTATCTCCTAGAGTCTTGATGTGAACTTCCCTGAATACTTAGGTGACTTTTCCAGAACTGCTATTCTACATTTCCTTTGCTTAGTACCTCACTTTAAAGCTATATTTTTTTTTGTTTTTTTTGTAAAGGACCATTTGCAATTTAGCAGTCAAGATATGATTGATTAAGATATGCTCTGAGGACAGAAGAAAAGTCATTCTTATAATGCAATGGATAAAGCCTTGGCCTTGAAGCAGGAGACTCGTCACGTGATCCTGGCTCTGTCAGTGATTCACTGAGTGATTCAGATGAAGACACCATTTTTTCTGGTGTTTCCATTTTCTCATCTGTTAAGTGAGGGTGTGGATCACTAAGGATATGTTCTGGTCTAAGTTGTCAGCCTTCAATAAATCATAGCTAGCATATTGATTCAGGTGTTTATCTTTTTTTTGGTTTTTGGTTTTTTTGCTGTACGCGGGCCTCTCACTGTTGTGGCCTCTCCCGTTGCAGAGCGCAGGCTCCGGACACACAGGCTTAGCGGCCATGGCTCACGGGCCCAGCCGCTCCGTGGCATGTGGGATCTTCCCAGACCAGGGCACGAACCCGCATCCCCTGCATTGGCAGGCGGACTTTCAACCACTGCGCCACCAGGGAAGCCCCAGGTGTTTATCTTTAAAGCATTTAACATCCATTTTCTCATGTGATCTTTCCAACACCTGAGTGACATACGCAGAGAAAAGGTGAAATAGAAGCCTACAAATTTTTGCAGAGGTCTACATGGTGTGTGGACACGATGTGACTACGGGGAGGCCAGGAAGTTCATGGAGCCCATAAACATCTCCCTTCCGGGCTGCCTCAGAACAGAAAATTCCACGACGACTATTTCATTGCTATAGTTCTTCCAGGCCTGTGGGTTGGTTAGTCCTGTATTAAAATGCAAATGTCCCTGGAGGAGGTGGTGAGAACCTTTAAGCTCACTATCACCTAAATCTTCCACAGGGATTAATTGATCAGATCCTGCCCCCTCAAACACCTGGTTGGAAAGCAAGCCTGTGGGAAGGGACACCTGGCTGATGTGGGGAAGCCCTAAAAGGGAGAAGGATGGTTGTATAGAGAAGTAGAGATGTACCTAGAAAGCCAATCAGGACTCCCTAGGGTTTGGCCAGTTGCTACTCCCCCGGGCTCTTCTCTACCCAGACCCTCAGCATCAAGCTGGTCAAACACAAGGGGTTACCGCTGCATCCTCGGAGGGCAGCATTCTCTAGGAACTAACTGGAATAAAATGTGCAGAAAGGCTGCCAACCAGCAGCGACCTCTCCTGAGCCTGCAAATCATGGCCGAGAGCCAGCCTCCCAGCTCTCTACCCTTTATACTAGATGCCTTTGAGCAGAGCTTTCTCAGCCTGTCCTGAGTCCCGGCCCAGTCTATAATATGGCCACTTTGAGGTGTGGGCGGGCCCTGTCCAACGACTGCAGCGGGGACATTTGTGTTGGTGCCTCCTCTGCTTTGTGTGTCATCCAAACAACGCTTTAGAACGTTGGCTCTGGCTCCCCTCACAAAGGGGGCCTGAAGGGTGATGGTTTGTGTGTTTGGGCCTTCTCTGTTTTCCCTCTGTCACCCACACAGAAATGTGGCCCTTTCACCTCTCCAGTGACTCCCCCCAAGAATACACGTCTCTACCTCAGCTGACCCTGGCCTCTTATCACGTCAGGATGTGAATAAAATACTACGGCTGTCATAACGCAAGGTGAAATGAAGTCTTGAAAACCTGTCCATTAAACGGATTCGTGTGTGTGTGTGTGCGTGTGTGTGTGTGTGTGTGTGTGTGTGTGTGTCGTTCTCTGCAGCCTCCCTCTGGATACAGCTTGTCTCGGTTCGTGGACAGCCGAGCTGTGGGCCTTTGTCTTTGTTCACTGTTGTGTTTAATTCCCCCCCCTCATTCATTAATCATCCCTTTGCCTATTTATACCAGTGGCAAGTATAGCGAACACACTCAACTCCCCCTTTTGTTTTGGTGGCACCCTTTGTGGGGACCAAGGCAGAGCTAATTATTAACTGCGAAATGACGTTAAAACTCCGATCAGCGCCAAATGCTGCATCCACTGAGACACAGTTTTGTGTTCACCTTTAAGAGCTTTTGGCCAAGCAACTGGGGTGGCTTTATTTAGCTGTGAGTCCGGAGAAGCAATGCCATCACTCAGATAATTAATAGAGGCGCTCTATTAAAGCTCGGCCGGGCAGCCGGATTCAGGTGCACTGTGTACACCTCTGTACAGCCCAGTGGGACCTCCAGACCTTATCGGGGCCAAGCAGGGAGGGCACCTTCAGGATGGGGGCCACATAAGCAACTCCAACCTTTCAGTTTATGTTTCCCATGGTTTGAAGACCTTGTTTGTCAGCTCCAAATAACGTTTATATCTTCCAGGCTGACTCTGAGTTTCCTTTGCTATTAGACATTTTATGGAACCGACTTTTTAGTGTAGTTATTTCCGTTTGTTACAAGGGCACAAGGGTTTGTTACTCTCACTTTCTCAGAGAGACTTTCGCTGACCACCTTTTCTAAAGTAATCCCCTAAGCCCACAACCATCCCCAATCACCTTCTATCCCATTACCCAGTTTTATTTTTTCCATGGCTATTATTTGCAGTAATTTTATTTATGTATGTATTTCTTGTCTGTTTGACTACCGGAAGAATGTAAGCCTCTGTATCCTTAGCACTTAGAATAGTGCCTGGCATGTACCAGGAGCCTGGTAAATATTTGTTGTGTGACTCAGTGAATGAATAAATGAGTGAATGGTTGGAAAGACCTTTTTTTCCAGGAAAGTAATCAGCCTTCTGTAATCACAGGCACAAGGATCCAACATTCACCCTCTGTCTGATCAACCCTGTCTTCATGACATTAGCATTTCCCACTATCCTAGAGCTGGTCCTCTGTGTTCCACCCTCTGTCACTGTTACAGAGGATCCGCAAGTCTTAACTTGACTTTTGGATAGACTCAGATCCTTTGGCTTTGTTTCTAGAATGTCCACTCTGTACTCTCCCCCAACCTGTTCTTTACCTACACATTATTTTTCCATGTGGACAGTTGCTTATTTCTAAGACATATATTAGATGGTTCTTTGTCACTGAGATGTGGTGCCTTCTTTGTGGTATCTGTAGTTTCCATACATAAGTGGATCTGTTTTTGACTTCTTTATTCTGTCATTGGTCTGGTTTCTATTGCTGAACCAAGTCATACAGTCTTTTTTTTTTTAATTGAAGTAGAGTTCATTTGCAATGTTGTGTTAGTTTCGAGTGTACAGCAAAGTGATTCAGTTATCCATATATATATATTTTTTTTTCTTTTTCAGATTCTTTTCCATTATAGGTTATTACGAGATATTGAGTATAGGTCCCTGTGCTGTACAGTAGGTCCTTGTTGTTTACCTGTTATATATATAGTAGCATGTATATGTTAATCCCAAACTCCTAATTTATCTCTCCTGCACTCTCCCACTGTCCCCTTGGGTAATCATAAGTTTGTTTTCTATGTCTGTAGGTCAATTTCTGTTCTATAAATAAGTTAATTTGTATAATTTTTTTAGATTCTACATATAACTGTATATGGTATTAGTCTGACTTACTTCACTTAATATGATCGTCTCTAGGTCCATCCATGTTGCTGCAAATGGCATTATTTCATTCTTTTTCTATTCCATTGTATATATTTACCACATCTTCTTTATCCATTCATCTGATGATGGCTATTTAGGTTGCTTTCATGTCTTGGCTGTTGTAAATAGTGCTGCTATGAACATTGGGGTGCATGTGTCTTTTTGAATTAGAGTTTTCCCTGGATATATGCCCAGGAATGGGATTGCAGGATTATATGGTAGCTCTATTTTTAGTTTTTTAAGGAGCCTCCATACTGTTCTCCATAGTGGCTGCACCCATTTACATGCCCACTGAAAGTATAGGAGGGTTCCTTCATTACAGTAGCTTTATAATGTCTTTATATGTGTTAGGGTGAATTCCTCTACTTTCTTCTTCTCTAGGAGTAACTTGCCTTTTTCTGGCCCTTTGTTCTTTCATGTAAAATTCAGAACCAACTTACATTTCACTAAAAATCCTATTGGAGTTTTCATTGGAACTACACATAATGTATAGATCAAACTGGGAAGAATTGAATCGTCCCATCTATAAATTCAGAATGTATCTGTATTTATGTAGATTTTTAAAAAAATGTACAACTTGATGACATTTATATTCACAGACTTGTATAACCATCATCACTATCTGATTTTAGAACATTTTTATCACCCCAGTAGGAAACCTTGTACCCATTAGCAGTCTCTTCTCATTCCTCCTTCCTGCCAGCAGCTGATGCGTACTAATGTCCTTTCTGTCTCTATGGATTTGCCTATCCTGGACATTTCATATAAATATTTGGTCTTTTGTGACTAGCTTCTTTCATATCACATGTTTTCAGGGTTTATCCATACTGTGTCATGTATCAGTACTTCGTGATTTTTCATGACTAAATAATATTCCATTGTATGGAACTTGTATTTTGTTCATTCATCAGTTGACACTTGGGTTGTTTCCATTTTTTGGCTATTATGTATAATGTTGCTATAAACATTCCTATAATTAGTTTTTCTTTAAGTACTTACATTTTGTTGATGTTGTAAACTGTATACTTTGAACTGCATTTTTTTTTTTGTTTCTTGCTGATGTATAAAAAATCAGTTGACTTTTGTGTTGATCTTAATATACAGTATCCTAACTGAACTTTTATTTGTTTTCTGAGTAGACAGTTATTTATCAAAAAATTAGAGGTTTGTTTCTTCCTTTCAATTCCTTATAGTTTTCTTTTTCTTGTATTATCACACTGTATAGGGCCTCCAGTGCAATGTCGTAGTGGTAAGAGAGAGGCATTTTGTTTTTAGTTTTTCTGAGATATAATTCACAAAAAAATTCTTATAACATAAAGGTCACTATTTTAAGGTGTCAGATTCTTTGGCTTTTAGTATAATTACAAGATTGTATAACTATCACCACTATTCAATTCTAGAAAATTTACGTTATCCCAAAAAGCAACCCCATAACCATTTGCATTCACTCCCCAATTTCCCCCTTCCTTCAGATCCTGACAACTTATAATCTGCTTTCTGTCTCTATCAATTTGCCTTTTCTAGGCATTTAACAAAGATGGAATCATACAGTATTTATCCTTTTGTGTCACACTTCTTTCACTTAGCATAATGTTTTCAAGGTTTATCCATGTTTTATCATGAATCAGAACTTTATTACTTTTTATGGCTAAATAATATTCCATTGTATGGATATACCATATTTGTTTAGCCATAATTCAGTTGATGGACATTTTGGTTATTTCCACTTTTTGGCTATTAAAAATAATGCTGCTATGAATATTTTTGTGTAAGTTTTTGTATGAATATGTTTTCCATTCTCTTGGGTATACACTTAAGAGTGGAATTTCTGTGTTATATGTTAACTCTACGTCCACTTTTTTGAGGAACTGCAAAATTATTTTCCACAGAGGCAGCACCATTTTATATTCCCGCTAGCAATGTATGAGAGTTTCAGTTTCTCCACATCCTTGCCAATACTTGTTATTTTTCATTTCTTAAACTCATTTTGGTTTTTATTTTTATTTCTCTAATGACTAATGATATTATCTTTTCATTTGCTTATTGGTCATTGTATGTAGTATTTAGATAACTATTCAAATCCTTTGCACATTTTTAAATTGAATTATTTATATTTTTGCTGTTGAGTTATGAGTTCTTCATATATTCTGGATATTAAACCTTTATGAAATATATGATTTGCAAAAATTTTCCTCCATTCTAGAGGTTGTATTTGCACTTTCTTGATAGTATCCTTTTTGTAAAAGTTTTTGATTTTGTTGCAATCCAATTTATCAACTTTTTCTTACCTTCTTTGTGCTTTTGGTGTCATATCCAAGAAACCATTGCCTAATCCAGGGTCATAAAGACTTATGCCTATGTGTCCTTCTAAAAGTTTTGTAGTTTTAGCTCTTATATTTAAGTCTTTGATCCATTTTGAGTTAATTTTTGTATATGGTGTGCATTGAGGGTCAAATTCATTCTTTTGCATGTGGATATCCAGTTGTCCCAGCACTATATGTTTAAAAGACTAGAGAGTAGGCATTCTTTTTTTTTTGCGGTACGCGGGCCTCTCACTGCTGTGGCCTCTCCCGTTGCGGAGCACAGGCTCTGGACGTGCAGGCTCAGTGGCCATGGCTCACAGGCCCAGCCGCTCTGCGGCATGTGGGATCTTCCCGGACCAGGGCACGAACCCGTGTCCCCTGCATCGGCAAGCGGACTCTCAACCACTGGGCCACCAGGGAAGCCCAAGGCTTCTTTTTTATCTTAAAGAACCTGGTGCCTGAAAGCTTCTGAAACACTGGGTTAATTAGGATATATTTTCAGTATCAGCCAAATAGAACTTCATTTCTGTCTTACACTATGGTCCAGACATAAGCAAGGCAGAACTGTTACAGTGGTTCTACCATGTCAGGGGCCCAATTCCTTCAGGTTTATTCATGTACTGTACTTACAGTCTTTGTGGTGAAGAAGAGTACCTCCCTACAGCTGTATTCCAGTCAGAAAAGATGGGAAAAGAAGGAGAGAGTAGCATGTTCATCCCCTTTAAGGGTATTGCCTAGGAGATATATAAAATTCTTCTGCTGTAAGTCCATTTGCTAGAACTTACTCACTTGACTTCACCTATCATCTAAAACCTGGCATTTCTCTTACTAGAGAAGTTGTTCTGAATAATATTTTGTTAAATAAATGAGAAAAGCTAAGTCAAAAGAAGACAATATGGAAATAAATTACCCTTGATCAAGATCACCAGGTCCAAGTCTTTGGTGATCTTTAAGGAAAAGAACATGGACTGGGTTCTCCAGAGAGTCATGAACTCATATTTAAGGGATGTATCACTGTGGGGTGCTCTTAGTTTTCCATAGGTAACCTGAAATATAGGATGGGATGGACATGTCTTAAATCTCTCATCTCTTCTCCCTAAGGGCTATCAGAAGAGGTGCTTCTATCACCTAAGAGGAGGGATCATCAGTTGCTTATTCTGCCTAAGGGCAGAGTTCCCGCTTACCTGAAAGCTACATTACAGAAGAAATATATTAGTATAGTAGACACTACCTGTATTCACCAATATCTGTTTTTTTTTTTTTTTTTTCTTTTCTGAGCTGAGGTGTGAAAAGATCCTGTGCAACTTTTCAGTTACTCTTCTTCTCAGCTGAGGTCATCTTTGAGGACACCTTGTGTTTTGCAGTGGTGTAGTCACAGCATCAAAGTAGCTGGATTACTAGACAGCTGCCCTGGACAGTCACTCAGACCCACAGATGATACTGTTTTTTTTATGCTGTGGTGCTCAGATTTTGGGATTTCCTAGTCTATTCTGACTGTTTCGTTTAGCAAGTATTTTTCAGCCTCTAGGTATGAACAGGAACAAAGCTGTCAATTATGGAGTCCTGGAATGCATTGAAATAGGAAATGTCTCTGCTCAGATACCTTATAAT
Source organism: Phocoena sinus (assembly GCF_008692025.1). Taxonomy (NCBI): domain Eukaryota; kingdom Metazoa; phylum Chordata; class Mammalia; order Artiodactyla; family Phocoenidae; genus Phocoena; species Phocoena sinus. The sequence continues at coordinate 27,797,982 of NC_045778.1, forward strand.
GTAGCTAAACTGTCCAATTATAGCAATGGAAGGATAATCGTAAGCCAAGTCTAATATAGAACTGTGTTCTTAAAAGAGTGATTGGTGTTGGATGTGATTCATCTGGGAAGACTTCCTCTAAGAGAGGGGGGGAAAAAATCACTTTCTCCATCTGTGCTGGAGGAAAGTAACTCAAACACAGTCAGGAAAAGTGGATTTATACAACGTAAGTGGCTAAACCTGACAGCCTCTGGCTGATTGAAAGTGTCAGTGTTATCATGCTTAGGTCAATGGGGCCTTTTAACTTCTTGTCCGGAGTTGTTCTTCCCAGAAAGCACAGCAACCAGCCTTCTCTAAGGGCTCAGAAGCCCTGGAGGGCATCTCTTTGGGCCCCAGTAGCTTGCAGCAAGCTCGCGGGTGTTGGGAACTCATAGTTATGCATTTCATTTCTCTTATATGGACAAAACAGATTGTTCCCTTCCTGAATCAGAGTGAGCTGAAGACCTTTCCCACTTCTTCCTGCTAAACTTCTTTATTTCTTGTATAAAGAAAGCCTTCTAAACCAGGCCCCAGTGTCCTCTCCCTTCCTACAGACTAATGGTAGGTCTTGACTCTAGTCATGACTTTCTGTAAACCACCTTCAATCATTATGTATATTTTTAGGTGTCTGTTCTATATACTTCTCCAAATTTAAGGCCAGGAAGTACATGGTCCTGTGTTTTTTAGCTTGAGTCCTTAGCTCAGGGTCTTGCAAAATGAAAGCTGATATTATTTTTTAAAGAGACAGTGCTACTAAGAAGTAATAGAAGACATCATTAGAAATGGCAAAATCAGTAACACGTCACCACCATTAATATTACTAAGGATGCAGCCGTTTTAAAAAATAGATTCAATGATACTCATTGAGTATCAAAGCTGCAAGAAACCTTGAAGATTGTGTTGAAATCTCATCTACTGCCATTGGATGTACATTAAAAATGTCATTACTCTCAGTAATCCAGCAATTCCCACACACAGCTGTATGTCCTAAAGAATCTTGCATATATGCATAAGGTGACATTTATAAGGATGTCCATTATAACACTGTTCTGTGGAAAATTGGAAACAAAATAGATGTCCGTTAATAGGGGATTAGATAAAATGCAGTCTACTCATGAGGTGGAATTCTAGACAGAAGTTAAAATGGATCAATGGGAAGACATCTTAAAGTCACATGGTAAATAGAAAATATATAAGTATCATGCCATTTATTATCAAAACAATAATCTTGTTTCTGGATAAGCATACATGGTGAAAACTTTAAAAATTAATTTCTGTACTTTATATTTTAATTTGGAAAAATATATTTTAAACCCTTTATGCTAAAACTAAAATAACCATCTAACATTCTTATTTTCACATGAAGAAACTGACATCAAGAATTGTGCTGGCTGTGTGGACAGTGTTTGGGCCCTACTTTGAATAAAACAAATGTTAAAAATTTTCTGAGATTATCAGGGAAATTTGAACACTGACTAAATATTTGATATCAGAAATTGTAACTTTTATAGGTGTCATAATGATGTTGTGGTTATATGTCTAAAATTTAGAAGTCCGTATCTCTTAGAGATACCTAGCTATATGTATGGAAGAAATTGTATGATATCTGGGATTTGTTAAAAAGAAATCTGCTTCAGAGAAAAGCAAATGGATGGAGGTGGGTATAGTAGAAATAAGATTAGCTGTGTGTTCACTTATGGATACTTGCAGATTCATTATACTATAGTCCCTATACTTATGAATACAAATTTTTTTGGAAATGCCCCAAATAAAAAGTTTTAAATATCGGCCTTAAAAACAAAACTACGTTCTAGAACCAGTACTTTTCTTCATAATGCCTCCCACTGAGAGCATAAATAGTTGGACTCCCTTGATTATTCAGAATAAGCAAGGGTACCTAAGCAGGTTTTATGGAAAATGATTTTGTTGCTAGAGAAAGTTTCACACAAAGAGTGATGTTTATATATCAAAAGTAATTCAAAGTTGAGCCATCAGTTCTAGTTGAGGAATATCTGGGACTTCTTCGTCTTTCCAGACATGCCACAGTAACAAAGCCACGTGACCGAGTGTGTGGGGCCTGAAATATCTGTAGGCAACCACGGAGGGGTGGGAGGTTCCTCATTCCAACTTTATGATGTCCTGAGAAACTGTTGCGATAAGAGAAAAGGCTAAAAAAATAAATGAGAGATAACTGAGATAATGGAAAAAACAGAGGGAAACAAGACAACACTCCACTCTTTGGCTTGAGAAATTTATTATGCCAAGGAAGATAAATTGGAGAAACATGAAAAGGGAAGGAGATCTTGTCTCTCTGTCTCATGTATTTCTCTTTAAGTGAATGAGCAATAATACAGAAATAAAAGAGTTCAAAACAGACCTGTGTGCTCAGCCATGTTCATGTCCAACTAATGATTTTCAACTTTGGCAGAAGCCTCGCGTGTTGTACTTGAGCAGTTTTCTTGATTTTGAATTATATCTGTAATTCATCCTGATCAGAATGTAGCTGGGGAGCCAGCATCCGTTTGCCGGTCAGAAATGAGAATGCCGGTCATATGCTGACACCAGGCTTCTTTCTACACATCAGAAATGCCTATGGTGTCATCAGGTTGGACAGCTTTGAGACACAAACAAACAAAACTTGTGAAATCAGTTGCTTGGAGTAATCTTGGCCAATAAATTGTCATATTACATATTTTCTTTTCCTACCAGGCTGTTCTGGTATTAGAAAGACACAGTCCAAGATCGTCAAACTAAAATACATGCAACAAATGATGATGGGCAGTGGGTGCTGATGAAGCCAGGGTCTGTAAGTGTCCACCTGTCCTTCTTGCCTTATCTTTTTTTTTTTTTTAAAGACTTTATATTTTAGAGCAGTGTCAGGTTCACAGAAAAGTTGAACAGAAGTTATAGAGAGTTCCCCGGTACCCCAAAGTCTACGGTTTACATTAGAGTTCACTGTTGTACATGCTATGAGTTTAGACAAACGTATAATGACATGTGTCCATCATTATAACAGACAGATATATTTAACAGATATTTTCTTATTTTACACAGTCAACTGTAATTCCCTTTTTCACTAAATATCTGTTTAGGTCCATATAGACCCACCTTACATTTTGATAACATTATAGAATCTCATGAACATCTGTACTTTAATTAGATATACTTTATTGATAGACATTTAGTTTTTAGTCTACATATTTTATCACAAAAAGGGTACAGTAAATATTCTTGCTCATATATATTGCCATTTCATGTACAAAGTTCTGGAGATCATATGTATAACGTTTAGTAGTACAGTAAAAAGATCACTGTCTTTAGAACCATAAACATTTTTCTTTCAGTTACAGTTACATCATTTGCAATTTAAACAACTTTGACCAAGTGAAACTATAGTTTCATCATCAGTAAATTGGTGGTAATGATAATCTCTTCACAGGATTCTGAAGATAGAATGACACATATAAAGTTTATTTTATATTTTTTCTATTTTTATTTATTTTTTAACATCTTTATTGGAGTATAATTGCTTTACACCTTTTAACGGGACAGAGGAAGATGAAGGAGAATGAGATAGGACCAGAGTTGGTGCCTTAGAAGATTTAACTCAAGAGCCCTTGCTGTTGCCAGTGCCTCTCAGTGAAGGCCACGGGAGGAAAATCAGATTCCAGCACTCTCTGTTTTTAAATAGCAGCTGAGTTTTAGTTCAAGATTCAGAGAGCTTACTTTTTTTAGGGCGTAAAAATATTCTTCGATAACAACGTGTACAGTCTTGGCTCACTGTTTCTTTGACTTTACTTCTAAATAACCCCAGCTGACAGGTCATTCCTGTCAGTCAATCACATGTGGGTTTTCTTAAGTTGAAGCTAATAACCCAGAATGTCAGTCCTTTGTGTGTTGCTTATGTGTCCTTAAGCTTTGTTAAGGTACTCAGTGTTGTGGTGTGTACTTTGGGATAGAACTAAATTGTTGTGGGATGGTGCTTTCAAGAAACGGCCCTTTATAAGGACAAGTTGTTTGTTTAGGAAGGTAGATAGATATGTAGGTAGGTAGGTAGGTAAGTGGATGGATGGATGGGGGCAGGGAGGGAAGAAAAAAGGGAGGGAAAGAATGGAGGGAGGGAAGGAGGGAGGGAGAGGGAAATGAGGTAGAAAGAGAAGGGGCAGGATCACCAGCAGCATCAGACAAACCCATGGGTTCCAATCTGGACCCACCATTCACTAGCCCTATGAATTCGGGCAGTTTATTTAACAAACCTCTTTGAGCCTCAAGTTACTTACTTATGTAGAAAATGCAGATAATAATATCTGGCTTGCTGGGTTGTTATGAGGATTATAGGTAACGGTACTTTTGTTAAACATAAGAAAATGAAGGGGAAGGATAATGTATTTTTAAAATGAAAAACTTTCCCCCAAAGCAAATATGTTCATAGTTCTGTCATTGTAATTCCAGGTTTTAGTTTTATGAGAAAGTTCAGAAAAGACCAAAAGACAGTTCCCCGGTCCCAAATAAACACATGGGAAATTATGTTAATAACAAACAGTGAGTTTCTTGTAACAGTAGTGACATTATTGGAACATAAATGGCAGCTCAGTCAGCATCTCCTTGTAACTATATCAAAGAAAGACAGTTGTAGCTTTGTTCTCACTTGGGGTTTAGCTGCTTGTTGATGGATATTATCATTTTTAATGTCAGTAAATGCGATGTCAGATAAATGGCCTATTTCCTTTCTGTGGATAAGGCTCATTTATCTTTAGGGAGCTTGAGTGAGTAGAGAAATCTGAGCAGGACCAAGGGTTTCTGAATAGGCAGGATGGGAAATATCTTATTAACCCTACTTAATGTGAGTCCCAGCCAGTTGGGTTTAATTCTAAATGTATGTCTGATAAATCAATGAAAGTGTGTGCTTTTACCATTGACTGTGTCTTACTGATTGGAGAGAAACAGAAAGTAAACATTTTTTTTCAAGTTGAAGAAAATGATACTGCTCATGAAGCATACTGCACAATTAGTATCTAGAAGACATCTTTCCATAAAACGCATTCCTGGCTTAACCCAATCTATCGCTAGTTTGAGAAATCATAATGGTATAAAATTAAAGATCAGAAAGGTGTGTGTTTTTTTTTTTTAAGATGTTGGGGGTAGGAGTTTATTTATTTATTTATTTTTGCTGTGTTGTGTCTTTGTTTCTGTGCGAGGGCTTTCTCTAGTGGCAAGCGGGGGCCACTCTTCATCGCGGTGCGCGGGCCTCTCACTATGGTGGCCTCTCTTGTTGCAGAGCACAGGCTCCAGACGTGCAGGCTCAGTAGTTGTGGCTCACGGGCCTAGTTGCTCTGCGACATGTGGGATCCTCCCAGACCAGGGCTCAAACCCGTGTCCCCTGCATTAGCAGGCAGATTCTCAACCACTTCACCACCAGGGAAGCCCAGAAAGATGTGTTTTAATTGACTTTACTGTTAATAGCTTTGGGGATCACAAAAGTAAGAAATATAGTAGTGTTAAAGAAGTTCTGGAATCATATGAGATTCTCATGATTTTGATTCCCGGGCCAAAGTGTCTTGATTCCTCCTTACGATAACCACTGAAAAGCCCATATGTTTTATTTCTGAGGATTACTCTCATGAACCCATTGTCTCTGTTTTGTAATGTAAATGACTATACATTTAGCTAAAGCCATGGGAATGGCATCTTCTGTGATGGGAGTTTTAGTCAAGGCAAAATGAGGACCATTCGCTTTTCTGGAGACTATCAAATAGGGTGACAGTCATCCCGCTGAGTTTTTCTTAATGCAGTAAAGATCACTTTGGGGCATTTCCTTAAAAATCCCTCTAGAGCTTTCTAGGGCCATTCATAGAATCTCAGAGAACCAAGGCTGGGTGTTTCTCTAGAGATCACTTATTGCAAATATCTAATTTTTTTGTAATGAGAAATCAGAGGTAAGGAATTTGCTCTAGGTCACAAGGTGAGTTTGCAGTGTAGGAGACTGAATACAGAGACTCTTTGTCTTTACTAAGATTTATGTTTTGTCAGATATTGAAATGTCTGCTAATGATTTGATGATTTAAAATCTGTTTGAAAATTTTACAGATTTATTTTTGTCAATTTCATCAACTTATAGAGTTGGCAGGGAGGGTAGGGTGGGTATTTATTTTACTCTCCAATGAGTAGTGTCCACAAAGACAGTCTGTCCACCTGTTTATCTAGAATAGGGGTCAGCAAACTAAAGCCCATGGGCCAGATATGACTAGTGGCCTGTTTTTATACATCTATGGTTTTTATATTTTTTAAAGATTGTTTAAAAAAATAGAAAAGAAGAACATGTGGTGAAGACTATGTGTGGCCCACAAAGCCTCAGGTATTTACTCTCTGGCCCTTTACAGAAAAGTTTTGCTGATCCCTGGCTAGAATATTCAGGGAACGAGGCTCTGTGACCTTCCTTGTAGGTAACACAATACTTTTTTGTTTTGTTATTTTATATTTTTAAAATTAGCATCATAGGTTGCAGGAAAATAGAGGACCTAATTTGAAAGGGTATCTATTTAGGGTAGATAGAAAAAACTTAAGGAAAAGTTTTCTGACCTCAACAATAATCCACCTGCTTTATGAATTATAAATTAAATACCGAGCTGAAACGTGCTCAAATGTCTCTCTCTTCTTCCACAAAATTTTGCTGACTTTTTAGCCACAGGATTTTGAATTATATAGTTTCTCACCAAACCACATCCATTTCCTGAACCACCTCAAAATAGTTTGTGCTCCAGGAAAATCTGGTTAGGGAGTTCATGTACCACATTACTGGGAACCCATCTGGGTCATGCTGGGTTTCCCGTGTCGATTAGGAGACCAATGCTTTGGTGCCTGTACAGAAAATGTGCCTACGGGTAGAATCATGTGCTGAAATCCTTGTGACTTCGGTTTCCCGAGCTAGGCATTGGCTGTCTTCAGCTTCCTTGCCTTCCTTCCTTCTTTAGTGTTTTGAACAACTTTGTTCAAATGTAATCATTGTTCTGGAACTTGGTGAACTTGACGATTATATTTGGCAGTTTGGGTTTTTTTTACAGAGTTTTTAACACATTTATTTGGACTGAAAATGGAAAAACAACATCAGAAATTCCTTTAGGAAAGGATAAAAGACAACTATTAAGGCACAGAAAAATATTCAGCTATGTATCTCTCACTGTAATGATGTTTCACTAAAAAAATTTACTGTAGCTTTGCACAGTGGCCATGAGGTTTATCCGAGGCATGATTATTGCTAATCAGCTTCATCAGAAGCTTTGGAAAAGTGTAAAGCACTATAGAATTTAAAGAATTTTTCATTCAATAAAAAATATTCGGGGCTTCCCTGGTGGCGCAGTGGTTGAGAGTCCGCCTGCCGATGCAGGGGAGACTGGTTTGTGCCCCAGTCGGGGAAGATCCCACATGCCGCGGAGTGGCTGGGCCCGTGAGCCATGGCCGCTGAGCCTGCGCGTCTGGAGCCTGTGCTCCGCAACGGGAGAGGCCACAACAGTGAGAGGCCCGCGTACCGCCAAAAAAAAAAAAAAAAAATTCAGTGTAAAGTGACCAGATCTATTTCCATATCCTTCATCCCCACATTCTTCTGCTTCACATTCTTAAATTTAGATCTTATTTTATAACATTGGTTTTGGAATTCTGTGCATTCCACGAATCCACTGTTTCTTCTTGGAGCCAAGACATAATGTAGAAGAAAACTGAAATTATAAAGGCATTCATGATAGAGATGTTTTATGAATTGTGAATGACAGGGTAGGGAGGAAAGAAAGAAATACAAGAAGGGAAAAATATAACATGTGTCACAGAAGCTGCATTATATGGGAAGTTAAGAACTATTGATAATCCATCTCCCATTCCTTAGAGTAGCTCCCTCCAGCCTTCACCATAGTAATCCTAAAATTATTGTCAGGAAAATTTGGTACAGGTACTGCAATTGGATAAAATCTGTTGCTGATATAATTCTTTGGCATAAAACTAGATCTCGTTGCTACAACTAGCCATTCCTCACTGTTTTCAGTTCCCAGAATAATTCGGCTCAAGGAAGTATTGACATTTATGTCTGAATCCATTCATTCTGTGAGAGGAATTTCTTTAATCCTCTTTCAGCCACAGTCTTTGGAGCCTCTGAAGTGTTCTTCCCCTCACCGATGGGAATGGCTCTTCCTGCTGCTTCTCCCGTTGGAGGTTCTCTTCTTTATCCTACTGTTGGAACAGTCCTTCCATTAGAGCAGAGAGGAAACTGGTATTAGGACTGATGATTAAACACCTGAGGCTCTAGATTAGCATTTCTGAGGAAGAAGGATGCCTTCATTGGAGTTTTCCTCAGCAATCATCTGAGGAGACTCAGAAGCAAGGATAGTTTAAGCTCTGTGTATGGTCTGTGGAGATCTGGTCTTAGCCAGAAAGTCCTCTTGGCTCATGGGTCTTGAAAGTAAGCAAGCTCAAGGTTTGGTCAAGTTCAAGTGCTCAAGGTTTTAGAAGTTAGTGAAAAAAGATTGTAGCCCAGTTTGACTAATAGAACTGGTAGACACTCAACAAATGGTTTGTAATAAGAGAAGAAACTCTTGTCATTTCTGGTGGGACAGTTCTCCAGTGAGTGAGGCTGGCCCATGCATCGTAAGAGGGTTAGCCTCCCATTCCTGTCCACTGACTGTAAATAGTGCTCCACAGTCACTGGAACAACTAACAACAACAACAACAAAACCTCATAAATTTTTAGTCATCTCATAATGGAAAAATAATGCTTCCAGTTGAAAGCCATGTTACAGCCTCACCTCTGGACAATGACAATTTTTCCAATGAAGTTTGCTATAACCTGTGCCTGGGGATATTCAGAGAGGAAGCTGTAAGGGAAAATAATCAGGGAGTTGGGCTATAGACTTTGAACCATTTGTTCGATTGATTCTGGTCTCTTACAAATTGCAGGTCATTTTATTGCTATGCAGAGCTCAGCAGGGGATTGGGGCTAGAAGAGTAAGAACAGTCCCCTCACCATGGGGTCCAGGAAGGTAAGGACCAGGCTGGCCAATGTGTTTTAGACTCAGAGAAACTTTGAATTTGAAGAAAACTGAAACTAATTCATCCAGCCTATCACACAGTGGGGGAATGCCTTGGTAAACCGGCCCATCCTTAGTGTATGGCCATACATCTATCTTCAAGTGTAGGCCAGGGGGTTATAACAAGTTCCTGAAGATTCTTACATTGGGGCTCTGAGACTGGTCTCTAGGAGATATGAATTTGTTCATGGCAGACATTGGTTCATTGGTTATGAGCCAGACTGTTAGAGTTTAGTTCCTGCTTCCGCTACTACTAGCTCTGTCTTGAGCAAGTTCCTTTACTTCTCTGGGCATGCCTCAGTCTCCTGTCTGTAAAGTGAAGATAATACTATAAATCAATCTCACAGTGCTTTTGGTATTCAGTGAGTTACAACTCATGACGTGCTTAGAAAAGTACCTGGGACTTAGTAAACATAACATAAATATTAGCTATTATTAGTGTGTGTACTAAATTCAAGACCAGATTAATATTTAGTTTTGTCTCATGGATAGAAGTACATTTGCCTCCTATGAGGTGGCAAATAGTTTGTGTTGATTTGTGCAGCTACATCTGTACCTAAAGAGAGAAGCTGGTTTTAAGACCTTTTGTCCCTAAATTTGTAGCCTGGCTTTCTTTCTTCTTTGTTTAATGGAGTATTTTTTTCACTTTACTAAGATATAATTGACTTACTGTATAAGCTTAATGTGTACAACATGTTGATTTGATAGATTTGCAAAATGATGACCACCTCAGTGTTAGGTAACACCTCCAACACGTCACATAATTATTATTCCTTTTTGTGGTGAAAACATTTAAGATCTCTCTTATTAACTTTCAAGTATATAATACATTTATGTTAAATATAATCACAGTGCTGTACATTAGATTCCCCAGAACTTATCTGTCTTTGAATTGGAGGTTTGTCCTCTTTGACCAACATCTTCCCCTTTCCCCTACTGAACACCTTCTGGTAACCACCATTCTACTTTCTGTTTCTAGGAGTTCAGCTGTTTTAGAGTCAACATATAAGTGGTATCATATTGTACTGGTCTTTCTCTGTTTGGCTTATTTCACTTAGCATAATGCTCTCAAGTTCCACCCATGTTGTTGCAAATGGCATGGTTTCCTTCTTTCTCGTGGTTGAATAATATACCATTGTGTGTGTGTAATAATATATGTATGTATATGTGTGTGTATTTGTATATATACATATATATCTCACATTATCTCTATCCATTCACCTGTTGATAGATACTTAGTAGGTTGTTTCCCTATCTCGGCTATTGTGACTAATGCTGCAGTAAACATGGGAATGAAGATATCTCTTCAACATCCTGTTTTCATTTTCTTTGGATATAACCCAAGAGTGGGATTTCTGGATAATATGGTAGTTGTCTATTTACTTCTTTGAGGATCCTCCATACAGTTTTCCATAGTAGATGAACCAATTTACATTCCCACCAACAGTGCACAGGGTTCACTTTTTTTTATATCCTCACCAACACTTGTTATCTTTTGTGTTTTTAATGATAGCTGTTTTAACAGGCATGAGGTGATATGTCATTGTTTTGATTTGCATTTCCCTGATGACTAGTGATGTTAAACTTTGTTTCATGTACTTTTTGGCCATTTGTGTGTCTTCTTCGGAAAAATGTCTTTTCAGTTCCTCTGCCCCATTTTAAATTGGATCATTTGGAGTTTATTGTTGTGATACACCACATTAATAGAACGGAAGATAAAAATCACATGATGATCTCAATGGATGCAGAAAAAGCATTTGACAAAATATAACATCCTTTCATGATAAAAAAAAATACTCAACAAATTGGGTATAGAAGGAACACCTCAACATAATAAAGGTCATATATGACAAACCTACAGCTGACATCATACTCAATGGTAAAAGGTTCAAAGCTTTTCCTCTAAGATCAGGAACAAGATGAGGGTGCCCACTCACACTTCTCTTATTCAGTATAGTACTGGAAGTCTTAGGCAGAGCAGTCAGGTCAGGTAATACAAAGATATCCAAGTCAGAAGTGAAGAAGTAAAATTGTCTTTGTTTGCCGATGATGTGCTCTTATATGTAGAAAATTCTAAAGACTACCAAAAACTGTTAGAACTAATCAATGAAATCAGTAAAGTTGCAGTATACAAAATCAACATACAGACATCAATTGTTTCTATACACTAACAATGAAATATCTGTAAAAGAAATAAAATAATCCTATTTACAGTAGCATCAAAAATAATAAAATACTTAGGAATAAATTGAATCAAGGAGGTAAAATATCTGTATACCACAAACTTAAAAGGCTGTGATGAGAGAAAGACACAGACTAATGTAAAGATATCCCACATTCATGGGTTAGAAGAATTAACACTGTTTAAATGTCCATGCTGTGTCTATCAATATTCCAATGGCATTTTCCACAAAAATAGGAAAGGCAATCCCAAAATTAGTATGGAACCGCAGAAGACTCCGAATAACCAAAGCAATTCTGAGAAAGGACAAAGCTGGAGGCATCACACTTCCTGATTTCAAGCTATAGTGCAAAGCTATTGTTATCAAAACCAGATGGTACTTGCATAAAAATAGATACATAGACCAATGGAACAGAATTGAGAAACCAGAAATAAACATTCACATGTACAATCAGCTAATATTTGACAAAGGAGCCAAAAATACAAATGGGGAAGGATAGTCTCTTCAAGAAATGGTATTGGAAAAATGAGATAATCACATGCAGAAAAAATGAAATTGGACCCTTACCTTACACCATTAACAAAAATTAACTGAAGATAAGGAATGGATAAAGAAGATGTGGTACATACAGACAATGGACTATTACTCAGCCATAAAAAGGAATGAAATTGGGTCATCTGTAGAGACATGGATAGACCTAGAGACTGTCATACAGAGTGAAGTAAGTCAGAAAGAGAAAAACAAATATTGCATGTTAATGCACATATGTGGAATCTGAAAAGAATTGGTATAGACGATCTTATTTACAAAGCAGAAACAGAGACACAGACGTAGAGAACAATCATATGGATACCAAGGGGGAAAGGCAGGGGGATGAGTTGGGAGATTGGGATTGGCATATATACACTATTGATACTATGTATAAAACAGATAACTAATGAGAACCTACTGTACAGCACAGGGAACTCTACTCAATGCTCTGTGGTAACCTAAATGAGAAGGGAATCCAAAAAAGAGGGGATATATATATATATACACATATAGCTGATTCACTTTGCTGTACAGTATAAACTAACACAATATTGTAAAGCAACTGTACTCCAATAAAAAAAAATTAACTGAAGATGGATTAGAGACTTGAGCATACAACCCCAAACAATAAAAATCCTAGAAGAAGACAGGGAACATGCTCCTTGATATCACTCTTGGCAATGATTTTTTTAGATATGACACCAGTCTTGGCAATGATTTTTTAGATATGACACCAAAAGCCCAAGCAAGCAAAGCAAAAATAAGCAAGTGAGACTACATCAAACTAAAAAGAAACTACAAAATGAAAAAGCAACCTATGGAATGGGAGAAAACATTAGCAAGCCATCTATCTGATAAGAACTTAGTATTCACAGTAGCCTGACGTTCATCTTGTCCTTGCCCTTTGGATGACACTGTCTTTGGGCCTTTCAGAAAGAGAAAGGAAAGAGGGCCTGCTCCTCCTGCTTCCTTGAGGTGGTTAGGCGAGAGTTAACAGGAAGCCTGCCAAACTCATGATCATCCCTCCCCACTGCCCAGTGCTCTGACCGTCACTTCCAAACTAATCAGCGAGTGGAAAAAATGAAGGGAAAGAATTTGAAATGTAACCACAAGCAGTGAGTCCTGGAGCCAGTGCATGATCCTTCAAGGAGGCGCTTGCCTTTAGGGTGTGGTGCCAAAGTCTCCTTAGTAAGTATATCTTCACAAGTGGGCAGTAAGATGTCTGTTGGTGGCCATGGAGTAGTAACAGGGACTAGATCCACCCTCCTGCCCTATAGGATTTAAAAACTCATACAATATGTGTAACAACAAATGGCAAACATTGGACAATCAGCAGCTCAGAACATTGCTTCCCATGAGAAAGAGCAATCGGGGTGAGCCCTACGCTTGCCCCAGCCTGCTGTCTAGACAATGAATCCAAGCTGGAGCACAGGGAGGGCAAACTCAAACAGAAGCTTCTAGTCCTCCTGTGTTAAGAAGAGAGTCGAGAATTAGGGGAGACCAAAGTGGCCAGAATCCTCAGAGAAGAATAGGAGAAAGAAGAGAGTTGATGGAGAGGAGAGAGCTGCACAGAGAGGAAGCTCTAGAGATTTTTTACAAAGGATTCCTCTCCTGGTCGCAGCTGAGTACTTAACGGATCAAAGCATGGTGTGCAGAAACTACTGGAAGTTCGGGAAAGAACCACAGGAAAAGAATAGGCAGGGCAGCCCTTGGAGCTCTCACAGGACCTGATGTAGGGCTCTTCCCAGTAACTAGAGTAGAAAAATCGTAATATACAGGGCACCCAGTAGAGCACTCAGGAAGGTATTGCCTGAGTAGTAGGACAGAATTAAAGATGGCTCTGGTCCCATCCAATAAAACTTGAAAGCAAGCCTCAAAAGGACCAAGCTGTTTACAAGTAACTGTGTCCCATGGGAGGAGAGAGGGGGGAAGCTCAAGAATAACACAAAAAGGGCTTCCCTGGTGGTGCAGTGGTTGAGAGTCCCGCCTGCCGATGCAGGGGACACGGGTTCGTGCCCCGGTCCGGGAAGATCCCACATGCCGCGGAGCGGCTGGGCCCGTGAGCCATGGCCACTGAGCCTGCGCGTCCAGAGCCTGTGCTCTGCAGCGGGAGAGGCCAGAACAGTGAGAGGCCCGCATACCACAAAAAAAAAAAAAAAAAAAAAAAAAGAATAAGACAAAAATATCCAGCCCCCAGCAAGATCAACTTTACAATGTCTGGCATGGCATCTAATGAAATATGGGAAATATGACCCCTAATGAGGAGAAAAATCTATTGATAGAAACAGACATAGGTGATATAATTAGCAAACAAAGGTATTAAAATAGTTATAGCTGTGTTCGTTGTTCCTAATGAGATAAAGGAAAGCATGAGAATCCTAAGATGTGATATAGAAGATAGGAAATAATACCCAGAGCAAACTCCTCGAGATGAAAATGCAATGACAAAGTAAAAAATACATAGGGTAAGATTAACAGCAGAGCAGACAGTAGCAGAAGAAAGCATTAGTGAACCTGACAGCATAACAATAGAAACTATTCAGAATGAAACACAGAAAGAAAAATCACTGAAGAAAATGGACATAGAAACCTTGAGCTATGGAACAACTTCAAGCCGATTAATATGCCTGAATTAGAGTTCCAAAGTTATCAGGAGAAGGAAAGTAATAAAGCTACATGAAGTAATCAATGAAATAGCAAAGAGGAAAGCAAAAGAGAAAAATCAGTGAAAACAGAGGCTTGTTTTTCTTGAGAAGATTAATAAAATCAATGAACATCTAGCCAGACTTATTAAGAAAATAAGAAAGAAGGCTCTGATTATCAACATTGGAAATGAAAAAGGAAACATGACTAATGTTAAAATGTAATTAGGAAATACTAGGAACAATTTTATGCCAATAAACTCGATAACTTAGATGAAAGGGACAAATTCCTTCAAAGACACAAACTCCTGAAGCTCTCTCAAGAAGACATAAACTGAATAGCCATATTTTTTTTTAAATTGAATTTGTAGTTAAGGATCTTTCCCACAAAGAAAACTCCAGATCTAAGATAACTTCCCTGGTGAATTCCACTAAACATTTAATGGAGAACTAATGCCAATTCCTTAAAAACATTTCTCGAAAATGGAAGAGGAGCAAACACTTTTCTATTCGTGTGTTAATAATCAGCATCCTGCTGGTACCAAAACCAGAACAAAATGTTGTGAGAAAAGTCTAGGCCTCATGAACAAAGATACCAAAATTCTTCAGAAATTTTT
Source organism: Phocoena sinus (assembly GCF_008692025.1). Classification (NCBI taxonomy): domain Eukaryota; kingdom Metazoa; phylum Chordata; class Mammalia; order Artiodactyla; family Phocoenidae; genus Phocoena; species Phocoena sinus. Next base: position 27,813,044 of record NC_045778.1, read on the forward strand.
GTAACTCAAATCCAACAATACATAGAATGAATAATAATACATCATGACCAAGTGGGGTTACTTTTTGGAATGCAGAGTTGTTTTAACATTCTCAATGTGGGCAGGGATCCTTCATTAAAAGGAGAACTTTTTGTTCTCTGTCTTGTTCTCATGCTTGAAGAGCACTGAACGTTCCTTCTCACTGTGATGGACGGGGAAAGACCTCAAGTCCTTGGGGACCTGCTAATGGTCTAAGCAGAATGAACCTGTTCTCATGGCCTAAACTTTTAACTGTAGGGTAGCAGGACAGCAACGTTCTAGCACCCATCATCCCTCAGCCAGTGTCTGAGATTTGGGGCTCGTGAAGGGAGCATGGGTTTTGGAGACCCTTGGTTCAAATCCAGGCTTCACCATTACTTAGTATCTCTGCGCTCTAGAGATATCATGAGGGTTAAGGTTGTTCTGAGGCTTAGAAGTAAAATACGTAAAGCACTTCGCCCATAGCAAGCACACAGTACGTGTGGTTGGGGAGATAGTTCATTTTGTTGAGACACTGTACCACGATGGTTAAGAGTTACGGTTCTGGATGAAGACAACTTGGATTCTAGCCCCAGCTCTGTGACATATCTCTTCGTGAGCTCTTGCCTAATTTCCTAGTCTTTGAAATAGACTCACAGTACTATCTCAAAGAGTTCTTGGGCGGTTCCTTTGAATTAATACCTATATAGTTCTTGGAACAGTGCCCTGCAGACAATAAGTGTTCTGTAAGCATTAGCTATTATTATTAAAGTTATTTTTGTTTCTTTGGCCATTGCTATTGCCACTGTTGTCGTTGACCAGTCAGCTAAGGCTTTGAAATCCTAGTAAGAAATGAACCTGGCAAGGGAGATTCACAAACGAGGTGGGGACCACAGGTAACAGTCATGGAGCCCTTGAGGTTGCTCAGCCTCCAGTTGAAGACAGACCCTCCTGGCCTTGACAGGACAGGGAGAGGTGAATAGCTGCACCTGGGGAATGAGCTGTGGGGGGCCAGGAGCAGGGCAGGCCCTGACAACAATCTCTCTTGGAGACAGGGATATTTTGGTTAAAGACATGCCTGGTTGGTGTTGTATCATCCTGAATGATGATGGATGCGGTGTGAATGGTGACCTGGGCTATAATTGAGAACCAGGTGGCCCCGTCGGCAGGTGATGGCACCTGAATGACAGTGTGACAGGGAGCAGAAACAGGGCCGCGGCTAGCCACTCTGCTTGCCGCGGTGACAAGCACTGTGCAGATTTCCACCCGCTGAGAACAATCCTGGCAGGGGGAGGCCTGCTAGACGGTGTGCTGTGTGCTACCAGTTTCTTTCAGCACTTCCTATTTTGCCATTCATAGCGTCTTGCTATTAAGCAGACAGAACAGCTCATATCCTGTGGACAGATGATAGATCTGTCATCTTTCTGAAAAATCATTTGTCTTCCACAGGTGTATGGGCTTCCTTCTCAAGCCAGCAGGTCACATGACACTTTTCAACACTCTCTTCTGTACCAGCTTGGCATCCAGCGTCTATCAAAAGGGAAATCTTTCACATGCAATTATGACAGAAAATAAAGGTGATGAAATGGTGTGTACCAAGAAGGGATGAGATCAGAGGGCGGTAATGAAAACTGATAACAACAGAAGGACAGCTTCAACTCCAGAAGTTGTGGAGGACTGCTTAGGACCTGACACTGCTTGGGGGTGCACACAACCAGTGTAAGTGCAGAGGCTACAGATAAAATCACAGGCACGCATTCTCTTAACATAATAAATTGCTGGGCTGACTGTAACCCAAGAGGGGTTATAGGTAGTGTGCAATTGTATCAAAGCGATGCTGAGGTACCTCCTTCCCAATAATTCACACAATATGTGTTTCTTCCATCGCCATCCATTTAGTGGCACCATTTCAGACCTCTGAAAGTCTAGTTTATATATTGAGGGTGATTTTCAATAGGATCTTCCGGAGCCCAGGGCCTGGACACCCAAAGGCTTATGTTTCTGTTGAACCTCTGAGAGGTCACGGGGAAAAGCACAGCCTCCTGAAGGTTACGAATGAGGCTCCTTCTAGCGGGAGGCTTCACAGTCATGCAGTGTGCCCATCTCAGCGGCAGCCTTCTTAATTAGAGAAGAATTTCTCTACCTGCCAAGTACATTTCCTAGCAGCTGTTATCATCCTGAAAGTATATATCACATGCCAGCATTTCAAATCCCAGAAAGTGGCTTGCCCAGGTCAAGTTAGCAGAGGTTTTAGATTTTATATCCAATCTCTTGTTTTGGAAGGCTACAAAAAAAGCCAACTGTTTTCCACTAATTGCGAGTAAACCAGTCTGAGTTGATTAAAAAAAAACACTCTTAATTATAGATTACTTAAAAGGAAATATAATTGTGTCAGTTTCGGTAATGGTAAATCCATGAATCCAAAGTTTTTTCAGCTAACAAAGCTAACAAAGTTTTGTCAGATATCTTTCTGTAGTAAACAGAAGTTCAACTATTTGAAAGTGGCTCATTTTTCTAAGTAGGTTAAACATTCTTCCTGTTCTCTCATATTTTGTATTGGGAGGATGCGTAACCCTTTGCCCCTTTTGCAAATGTAAAGACAATTGAGAGAGTACCCAGTTTCACAAGTAATAAGGCGTATATCAGTGAGGATGAGGGGATGAGGAAAGGAAACCAGCGTTTGTCAAATGCCTGCCATCTGATTTAACTTCACGTTCACATAAAAACCATTTGATGGAGATGATATAAACATTTTCCAGATGAGGAAACCAAATGAAGTAAGTTGGCTGAAGTTTGGCAGATGGTGATAAAACTGGCATTGGGGCTTCCGTGGTGGCACAATGGTTAAGAATTCTCCTGCCAATGCAGGGGACACGGGTTCGAGCGAGCCCTGGTCCAGGAAGGTCCCACATGCCGTGGAGCAACGAAGCCCGTGCGCCACAACTGCTGAGCGTGCGTTCTGGAGCCCGCGAGCCACAACTACTGAGCCCTTGAACCACAACTACTGAGCCCACCGGCCACAACTACTTTAGCCCGCACGCCTAGAGCCCATGCTCTGCAACAAGAAAAGCCACCCACAGTAAGAAGCCTGCACACGACCATGGAGAGCAGCTCCGCTCACCACAGCTAGAGAAAGCCCATGCACAGCAGCAAAGACCCAGTGCAGCCAAAAATAAATAAATAAATAAATCTATTTAAAAGAAAAAAACAAAAAAACCTGGCATTGGATTCCTGTTTTTATCTAGCCCCCCAGTTGGCATTCTGCTCCCTTCACTTTCCAATACTGCTTAATGGACTTGTGCTGTTTGTCATAGGCTGTCTAGCTCTAACCAAAGGCTACTGGTCTTGTAGCACCAGATGCTTAGGCAGATGTGTTCTGTTAGCAGCCATAATGGAAGTTTCTGAATGAAATGTCAGTCTGCTTCCCAGAGGAATGGTGGTCCTTGCAAACCTATGTTTTTACAGCCCTCAAGAACTCTATATTAGAAATATAGGCAGTCATTCTCTAAAGTTCTCACTGGGTTTGAGTGAGTAATGTGTCTTGCAGAAGACTTTGTGTTGAGCCAGACTGACCGCGGGGAGGACTACCTGTTTACGTTTGAATCAGTAGGGATAGAAGGGGGTCAGAAATGCTTCCTGGTGCAGATCCTTACTCTCATTGGTTACTGTGGCCCTTACTTTTCCACCAGTGTCCCCATTATATCTTCATAAATACCATACCCAGCTAAAATTGGTTAAGTGAATCCTGGGACATTTCCACCCATTAGTACTTAAGTATGAGATAAATGACTGGAATAGAGCAGGGGGCTCAGGAAAGATGAATTCCAAGAGGAGAAGGAAAGGAAAGCCATCATTAGCCAAGGGAGATTCCAGAGGGTGCCGGATAGTAGTGGGGAGAGGGGAGTCCTGTGAACTTGGGGTGGGGATGGAGGCGGGAGGACAGTCAAGAAGCTTCCCTTACTTGACAGTTATGCCTCAGGCCAGCTTTGCTTAGTAAACTCAAGGGATCATCTTGCTCACTTCAAAGGATCTGGCCCACCAGAAGAACAAAACAGGCTTTCCCTGTGTGGCAGCTTGGCATTGCAGCTGTCATCCCAACTGTATCCAGAAAAGCAACTTATTCGAGTGGCAGCTTGTTCCTTGAGACTTGTCTCATCTTCAAGAAATGCCCAGTGACCCCTCTTAGAGGAAGCCCCTCACTCCAGCACTGCTTGATGTTTTCTGCAGGTGGCAAGTGCTGTGGGAATACGTTCCTGGGCGTAATGAACCTTGGGATAGTGTCCACCGGTGTCTGTCCACAAGAGAACCTAGGCTGGTCTCCTTTGTTGGAAACCAGACAGAGCTCCCTGAGCACGGCTCCGGAGGCACTGAAGAATTTCTGGTTGTTTCATTAGACTTCCAAGAGCTGCTGATTGAAGACTTCATTGAAACCTACCTTTCTGTTCCCCCCCTCTCCATTTCCTTTCCATTTAACCCAAAGACTGCTGTTTACTGTTGTAGAATGGAGTTGGTGACCGATTTTAAGAAATGTTTCTGAAGCCTTTGGTTGCATAAAGAGAATAGGGTGCCATCCAGGAGGAAGGGGTTGGGAAGCAGAGAGGATATTTCCAGTCCTCTCTGGTCTTCAGACCTGGGATTTGTAGAACGTTAGACCTAGCAGGGGCTTTATTAAAGCAAGCGGACGGCCTCATTGTCAGACTCAGCAGATGAGGAAACCGAAGCTTAGAGAAATCTCACAGAAGGTCAGTGGGTAATTCCATAATTGGAAAATGTTGTTCAGGTCTGCAGAAAATAGTTTAAAAAGGCAGGGACACACTAAAGCAGGGTGACTGGATGGTCAGGGCTCATATGTGGAACTTTTGAAGAACTTAGGGGTGTTTCGGCTGCAAGGAAGAAAATGCATCCGGAAGTCATAAAAACCATCTTCAGATATCTGAAGGGCTGCCCCAAGGGGTGTAAGGAGATTTATTCTTTGTAATGGAAAAGGGTATGAAATAGTTACTAGGAGATCAAGTTTGACTCCATATGAGGAAGATGTTGGTCTGCCTTCATTAAGGATCTGGAATACCTGAAAGAGTAGAGAGCCTGCTGCCTTGGAGGAAGGGACTGTCCAGCAAAAAACATGTTCAAGGAGGGTTTCCATGCTGGGAATATTCTTTTCAAAGCTAAGGTTAATGATCAGGGTTCCCATCAGAATCCCCAAGAGTCCCCATCAAATACCACAAGGCAGTAGAATTAAGCTAGACCCTTCACGTGTCAGTTTCTGGTCAAAGCAAATCATCTGCTGAGAAATTTATTATTCTAGGTCTACCATGGACCTTGGGGTCATTTAGCTTTAGCTGTTATAGGGCCCAGGGGGAGTAGCTTTGAAAAGAGGGCCTGCTCTGGGGATATTTTTTAGGGTAAAAGTAGAGATGTGTTAGTTTATTTTAGGGTAAACCTGATGATAGAGGGGGAAAAAAAAAAACAGTGGCACCCATGGCTGGGATACTTGCTGTTAGTGTAAATGTGGCAAATCATTCCTAAGATTGAAAGATTCCTTTGAGCGCAGCAGAGACCAGGCTCAGAGAGAGCCAAGGACACTGGAAGGGACTATTTAAAGAGACCTTTAGGGCTTCCCTGGTGGCGCAGTGGTTGAGAGTCCGCCTGCCAATGCAGGGGGCACGGGTTCGTGCCTCAGTCCGGGAAGATCCCACATGCTGCGAAGAGGCTGGGCCCGTGAGCCATGGCCGCTGAGCCTGCGCGTCCGGAGCCTGTGCCCCGCAATGGGAGAGGCCACAACAGTGAGAGGCCTGCGTACCGCAAAAACAAACAAACAAAAAAGAGACCTTTATAGTTACCTCTGAAATTTAAGGGCCACCGAAAAGAGGATCCAAGACACCAGAAGGCCTGATCCCCAGACCGGTCTGGCATGACCTTTATCTCTCCATCTCACTAGCCTGACTATCCTGTAAGGCCCAGAATCAGGACTACATATCTTATTTGAAATCTCTGAGGCTTGAACCTATTTCTTCTGGAAAGCTTTCCCTGTCCTCAACAACCCACACTGGAGTCTCCTGCCTCTGCGTTCAGGGGTGGGGGATGGGTGGTAGGCAGTGTGTCAGGACGCCAGGAGGCCTCAGGGATAACCCCGACAGGTTGGATCAGTGACCCTCTGTAGTTGCCTTAAGAATGTCATTGTTAGTCCCCCTGAAGTGCCTTCCCCTTTGAATCCTTGCTGTTCCCTGCTGTGCTCCCTTCTAGGATGGACCCTGATCCCTAGCCCATGGGAGGAGGCTGTTCCCAGGTTTAGGTGTGCACCGTCTTTTCCCTTTTCGGATACATTTCTTTCGTATACATTTCTCGAGGACCCACTGGCCTCTTCCAGGTTGGAGGTGTGCAACCCAAAGCCTTGGGCTCATCCTCCTCGAGTCATTCAGTACATGCTCCAAGGGGACTGACTCTGTCAGTGGCTTTGTTTGTGCTTGGCCCCAGGATCTCCACTGGCTTTAATATGTTTTGCTCATCCTCAACATTTCCTGATTTCCTTCTCAAGGCACCAACCGTGTTTGCTAACTTAACCATCAGCCTCCCATCTGATTTGCTCGTGAGAATGGAAAAACATTGACATAATTTCTTTCCCTTGAGTGTTATTTGTCGGCTTGTAAATCTGAACGGGAAGAGGAAACTCATTTGGAGAAGCGAAATGCCTATCCTTGAAGAATGAAGAGTGTTGCTGGGGATGGCAGGAGAGTTTGTGTGCCCGTGAGTACCGGGATCCAGGACGTAGGACCTGAGATCAGGCTAGAGGCCAGAGATAAGAAACTCCTTCTAATCTTTCCTGCCAATAGAAATAGTCAATAAATGAGAACTGTTTATTGAGTGCCTACCATGTTCACACAAACAGGGAGGTAGGAAGTTGTAGGAACAGATGAAGCCATCTTAATTCTTCTCGTTGGAGAACTTTGTGACTAAATCAGGTCATGGTGACAGTTGCCCAGAAATTGAGAATCACATAATTAGCCTCTTGCTTGGGACTGGTAAGCCCTTTGTCACTTTTATTAGATGGGGCTGCATCTTAGGATGGCAGGAATGAAACCTAACCTTTCTCCACAGCACCTTTTATGCTCCTCGGTAGAATGTGGAAGATGCTTGACTTCTCTGAGACCATTTTCTCATCTATAACTTGAGTCAAGCAATACCTACCTTTGACTGTTGTTCTAAGAAGTAAATGAAGTGCTGTAAAATGCTTAGCACGGCATGGGCACCCAGTAGGCACCAATGAATGATAGCCAAGTTGTAGCTGGACCATCACCACTGGTGCCCAGTATGAAGAAGCTGGAAAACATGTTGTTCACGGCGTGGCCTGTCTTGGCCTATAGAAAATCCTGATTTCGAGTTCCCTTATTTCTGCCCGATTTTATAGTGTGAAGCTGGCACACTGTAAACAGGCTACTCGGAAAGTATCTGATGTGCCAGGAGGGAAGAGGACAAGTCTCTCTAAGGGAGCCATTTGGGCTCTTGTGTTAATTAAAGCAGGAAAGAAATGTGGGAGGAAAGCAAAGCTAAGTGTCCAAACAGAGAATGTGCTGCACACATTCTCAAGAGTGAAGCCAGATAGGAGAGGCTGGCAGGGGAGGAGGAGGGTGGGGATGTGGCAGTCCCAGAAGAGAGTGATGACCAGCGCCAAGCTTAGTCAAAGATGAACTCAAGAAGGGCAGGCCGGGCTTCCCTGGTGGCGCAGTGGTTGAGAGTCAGCCTGCCGATGCAGGGGACACGGGTTCATGCCCCGGTCCAGGAAGATCCCACATGCTGCGGAGCGGCTGGGCCCGTGAGCCATGGCCGCTGAGCCTGCGCGTCTGGAGCCTGTGCTCCGCAACGGGAGAGGCCACAGCAGTGAGAGGCCCGCGTACCGCAAAAAAAAAAAAAAAAGAAGGGCAAGCCAGTTACAAAATATGTCAACTGGGGCGTTGTGGCTCCACCTTTCCTCCTAGTCGGACACTGGAACCCATGGCCCAGATTCTGCATGGATTTAAAGGCACAAGAGGAGAGCATGGACCCAGAAGAGGACAGTCTGCCCATCTCAAGGCAGGAACTCCCTCTCATTTTTCTTGCAGACACTCTCCATGGAGATAGGCCCCCACCTTTCTTCACAAAGCCAACTTGTCATCATGCTCTGTTGTGTGCCTTCTACTTGCATCAGCTCAAGTAGCACTAATTTTTGAAAATACAGAAATTGTTCCTGTTATAACAGTCTGTTCACAAGGAACAAAGGCCACAACAGGCTGGCATTATCTTGATTTTTTTCCATGGCCCTCTCATCAAAAATAATATTTCAAATGGATTGCAGTACAGTTAATGAGATATTTTACAACGCAGATTATCAGAAGTGGAGAGGCCTAGACATTTACACTAGTTGACTGGCAAGATTAACTTGATGTACTTTGACCCACCTTTTGAGAGAAAACGACCTCTATAAATTTCAAAGAAAAAGGCATAGTTTATTTGCATCCAGGTGGCACTTTTAAATTCAGAAAACTGAAATCAGGACCTAGACCACTACTGGAAGGAGAGTGAGATAGGCCAGATTTACATTTATAAATGCCCGTGATGGCAGTAAATGCACAAAGATCCGCGTGGGGGCACGAGGAGGTCTAAATATGCTACATTTGTGAAACTCTCATTTGAATAAAGAAGCAAGTTACATCTTTTTCATATTGAATTGACTGTCCTTAGGACTGAAGCACTAGGTCTTGATTCCCTAGTCTGGTCGACAGAAATTGGGGCAAGCAATGATCAGTTCCATTCAACAGAGGAGGAGATAAAATGTATCAGACACAGCAGCTCTTCTGTTAAAACAAAGTGACATCTCATGACTTTCCTGTAGCTTTCACGGAAGTATTTTGAAAGTCTGGGAAAATGAGAGGGAAATGTAAGGTTCTATGAACAGTTGTGGAAGAAGAGAGTGAAGATGCTGGAAGGGTGGCTCTGGGTATAGAGATTGCACTGTTCCACCCCTAAATCATCCCCTGTGGCCAGTTCTCAGGTCAGTGCATTGCAGTTCTCAAGATAGGAACCTATTCCCTCCTTTAATATTCCCACTAGGTTTCTACTTTCCAGCTTCCCAGTGTGTGTACTAATGAACCGAACAAGAAAGAATTAGTGATGCATGGTGCTCATTTAATTGGCTGAAACTGAGTGATGTGCACTCTCTGAATCTCGTTAATTCTTGGGACTAATCTACACATTGGCAGCTTGTCATAAGCGATGGGTTGCAAATGCTGAATCACAACTTTTCAGGGTTGGTAGTAGTAAAATGGCAATGTGTTAAATGCGCTCTTAGACTGGAGAGGAACTTTTATGTAAGTATAGTGCAGTCATGGTAAGATAATGGATTAAATGGCCTTCTTTAAGATATTGGCTTTGTGTGTCTTGTGTATTCAAAAAGTAGCCCTTCTAATGTGTCTCTTTAGGCACAAACAAAATGGGTGAGGGTCAGTGATGAGTTACTGTGTTAGAATGAGAGGATGTTAGCAACCTCTTCTATGCATCCAGATAGCAGCCTGTTCTGGAGTTTCCTTGTGAAATTCACAAGGCTTCACGGCTAAACTTCCCGCTGGGGTTAGGAGAGTTTTCCCAGGAGACCACGCAGGGATTTGGAAGCAGAAGAGCTGAGTTATTATCTGATCTTGCCCGTTTACCATTTGGGAGATATTGGGAAAGCCACTGAAATTTGTCTCTAAAGCTGTGGATCATGATACTTTGTGTTTCACTCGAAGAGCTTCTAAGGACTGGACAAAATGGTTTGGTTTGGTGGTTTGAGAATATTTCATATACTGCAAAGCTACACACAGATATCATTGTTGTGACTATAATATCTCTTCTTGGTCTGTAAGAAACTACCTTTCCTCATCCTCCCTTCTTTTCTATCAGCCATAGTGAATACCTTTTGATTCTTAGCATATTTATACCACGAATATGTGAAAGTCCCAGTGTCCTTTTGTCCCTCTGTTGGGGACCCAGACTGGATTCTTATCTGGGCACATTGATATCCAGGCATCCTTCAGATGTTTTGAAATGGGTCTGGTAAGAACCAAAGCTGTGTTTTCAGTTAATTTTCTAAGTACACAATTTGCTCAAAGTACACTTTAAAAAAAAATTCTACAATAAAATATGGCTTGCTGCTGTTCGACTGCCAGAAATTTGAGATCTCTCTGGGTTTCACTAATATCAAAGGCTTCTGTTTAATATGACTCTGTATTAAAGCGGGCCTTACTGTCAACTTAGCAAAACCTCTTGTTTAAGCTCAAGTTTTGTGTAGTTTTTATTAATCCAACGTGCATCTGTTAAAAATAACTCCAGATAATGCAACATTTGATTAAATGGCACGTCTTAATACGGCCATTAGCTGGAGGGATTTTTTTTCCATTTACGCATTCCAATCTGAGCCTGATAAGATGGCACTAACATTCAGCCTGAGGTGTGGAATGTTAATAGTGGAATCTTGGACAGTTTGTTTATTTTTTATTTATTTCGTGAATGTGCCATTCACAGTAACGCTCCAGATGAGGGTCCTGGAAAGCAGAAGTGCTCTGTTTAGCCTCAGAGCCCCAAGAGGCTGGCAGATTAGCCCCTACCCCAAGGGCAGCACCAGCCTAGTAGGAAAAGGCAGAGGAGTAACCTTAAGCCGGAGCTGAAGTATATTTCTGTTCTGTCAAAAGTGGCTCTTCAGGGAGATGTGAGTAACATGTCATGTGAATTTTTATCCACCACCTTTTCTCTTGGGCTATGGGGAAAGAAGGCTTAGGAGATGCTCTGGTCCTCGTGAGCATCTTGAATGTAGGCTGTCCTGGTGGCATTGGTTTTCCTTTGCTGAGAGGCCCTGCAGCTCTTACGGTTCAGGACCAGCTGGTACCCGGCACAGAGCAGGCATCCAGTCCCTTTTCCTTGAGCCATTACGCTAACCAGCATCCAGGGAACACAGAGGCCCCAAATGTTCCCCGAGTACACGCTTCTTGGGCACCTCCTGCATGGAAGGCACCATGTTAAAGCCTGGGGATAAGCAGTGAACAAGACAGACTCAGTCCCTGCTTTCATGGACCTTGCATTCTAGCTAATACGTAGCCACTAGTCAAGGATGCTGTCTGTTGGTTTTATGATTTGATCTCTACTCTTAATTGAGTTTCAGCTCCCGGAATTGAGTGTATGCCCTATTGGCCACCATTTGGCTTTTACAATTGTTCTTATAAGAGTATTTTTCTGCTTATATGTTAGTTTTAATTCCTTGAAGATAGGCATTTGGGTTCCATTTAATTTAATGCTTATTTACCAACTGCCTATCATGTTAAAGACTGCATTTTTCACTATTCTTCCTGCCTTTCCCAGAATGATTAGGCATAAAATGTTCCCCTCCTTTAAGCCTAGCCCACCGAGGGACGTGAGGGAAGGTGTGGCAGGTTGTACACTACATGATGGTACAACATCTAGAAGGACAGTGCACACATCACAGCGACGGTAGGTTAGTACATTTATAATGATGATCTCTAGGCAGATGACAGTACCCAGTTCGAACAAAATCATTGTATGTTACACATATTAAGAAAATTTCTCTGCATATCAAATGAGTCTTGTCAGAGACACCTGTTTTAACTTCACATGAAGACATTTTATAAGACAGTGGGCCTGTTGTTGCTTACCTGGTCGTGTCAGGCACCAGGACAATTCCACTAGTTAACTAGGGCAGCAAAGGACAAGAGCCTAGGGTTGGAGTGGATTTCGGTTCTAACTCTGCAAGTCAACCAGCTGTGTAGCTTCGAGCACATCCCATAACCATTTTGAGCTTCAATTTCCTCATCAGTAGAATGGGGATTATCTCCATACCTCATGGAGTTACTAAGATCAAATAAAGTAATTCTGGGAATATGCCTCGTTCCATGTGCTTGGACTCAATAAATGTTATTTCAGTCTGGTAGCTGGGATGGGGAGAGGGGTAGGGAAGGGAAGAGGGACACGAACCTGCCGAGAGACGTTATAGAAGGCAGATTTTACCTCTGGGTGACTGTGTGGTGAGACCAGGGAACCATTTTGTCCCAGGAAGGATGGCCACTGAAGACCTGAAGCTCCCTTCATTTTTAGCAGCCCAGAGAAAGGCATTCAATTGTCCTTATTTCCATCCTGGGGTTTGCAATCTACATTTGCAAGAAAATGAGGGTGTCATTTTTCCTAGTGTCCAGGCACCTAGGCTGATTCATTACAGCATTAGAAGTGGTTAATGGCAATTGAGGTAGCAGCAGTTTGGAGCGGTAAACAGGACCCTGCCAGGGACCCTGGGTAACTCTCAGGTGTTATTACAACCTGACTGGCTTTCTGTTGCCCTCACTGGCTTTTCCATCAAGTTATCTGTCAGTCGTCTGCTTTCATTTCCTGGGCAGAGATTCGGAGGTCAGCCGGATACCCCTTCGTATAGCTGCAGAGGGGTTGCTGCATTGATTCTTATATTTGGTTCTGATTACAGATTGAAATTAGATTGCTTCCTCTCCTGGCGTGGGTTATGATAGCACTCTGTAGTTGAAGGAAATTTATTTACTGTGCATTGTGTTTCTTGAAAAGCCTGGTAATTTGTTTCTGTCCTCTACTCCAAGAAAGTAGATCAAGCACTGGCCAGCACGCAGGGGTAATGAGGTGTCGGTGAGAAAAACACCACCCAGAGAAATGGATCTTTATTAGACCCTTCCGGTGGTGATGGTGGCAGTATGGCCGTGCTCGAGGTGATGGGTCTGTATTTCCTTATGGCTTGACTGGGGTTGGTTAATTCCCTCTTGTGGGGCCTCTCCATCCCAGATGGTGGACTGTGTCTACATTTGGCAGCCCACGTTCACCTGATGGAATAACACTTCCAAAGTGTGCCTGCAACCAAGAAGATGGAGGGAGCTTATTAGCACTCTATTGTGGGCCATGTGTAGATTTGTATGTTCATTTTCAAGTTGTCTTCAGGCTCCTCCAGGAAGGATGAGTAGACGGAGCAATAGGCTTTATCTGTATTTGTAAGGAGCTTCCTGAGGCTCCAAGGCCAGAATTCTGTGACTGAAGCTTGTTGCGAAGAATAAAGAAAGAATAGGAGGTGTTCAGAGCGAAGAGAAGAAGGATGGTTCCCAACCTTTCTCAGTTCATGGCACCCTTTGTGTTTCAGGAACTTTTCTACGATGCCTCTAGGGGTGCATACACACACACACACACACACACACACACACACACACACACACACACACAGAGTTCTGTTTATTAAGTAGTTAGATGGATCCAAATAAGTTAATAAGTATTTATGTCCTAACAACTTGGTGACCGTTTGGGAAAAATACACATAAATCGAAAGAAAACATTTTATTTTTAAATAACCACAGTCACTACCAATGGGATGTGTGCACCTGTTGGGCACTGCAGAACTCAAATCTCGAAATCAGGTTGGACACTGCCACCCTCATGTCCTTTTGCACACTGATTTTCATGCAACTTTTTATCAAGCAACTGCTGGAAGTTTCACAGAAATAGGACATGATCAAAAGAATGTAGCGTGATTTAATGTTGAAACCGAGGACCACCTTGAGCTAGTAGTTTGCAAGGTATTTGACAGCTGTTGAGTATTGCTTTGCTTTCCTCAAAATTTTAAAATATTTAAAAATTAAAGTAAACTTAAACCTAAATTAATTTAAATTCATTTTAATGTGAGTACCCCACACTGCCCCTCTGAGTTTGCTGCAGCGCCCCAGCGTGCCTCAGTGCACAGTTTGCGAGCCTGGGCCCTGGGCACGAGATGCTCTCAGATAACTCACAACTGCGAGGGAGGGACCAAGGGCTTGTCCAGCTGGCTGTCCTTATAAGCACTTCTGACCTTACCTCTGACGCACTGCTGAGCGAGGGTGCTGGAACCCTACCTTGCATGCAGCACATTGTCATTTTATGATGCTGGAGGGTGAAGTGAGCACAGGCTGCTCATCACAATAATCCTGCAGAGTTCCTCCTTGGCAGGCTGCTCTCACAGATACTGTGGGGCTTTCTTCTAACAGTATAGCTTTGCCCTCAAGGAGAATGCAATCTTGTTGAAACTCTCACAGGCTTAAGGTAACATCGAGATTCTAGTCCAAATGCTTACAGTTCAAATATGACATTTTACAGGATGATGTTTCCCTTTCCTTGGCACAAACTGGAGGAATTAAATTGAATTAAATAATTATTGGATTTAATAATTAAAAGCTTTTTCAGTCTCCACTTGGATCTTACCGAAGTGGCACCATTTTCAAATGGGCAAGAACACATCGGAAGTATGGAAAAAGACTCCTGTGCAAATTGTTAATAGAATCCCTAAATGCAGGTTCTCTATTCTGAGGGCTTAGGCCCTAAGTGGGGTTGATTCAAGTGGAAAAAGGCCACTTTGCATCCAGTGGAATGAAATCCTGTTTCCAGATTTATGTTTCTGACGATTTTGGTAAATCTTCCTGTTACAATTTGGTTGCCCGTGACTGGACATCTTCCTCTGGAGGCCTGGGGCCTGAACACATTCTGTCAAGTTTATTATCCAAGGAAGAGACTCCTTTCAGTCCCAAATGGGTGTGCGGTAGCAGGTGGGAATTGCCACTGACGAGTTGGGAGACCCTAAATCTCTTTTCATCAGATCTGAATGTTGGTGGCAATATAGAAATGCACTGAAGTGTTGCTAACAAAGCTGCCCTCCCTGCCTGGCATTCAGAGGGGGGAAAGAGGGTATTTTGCACCATGACAACAGGTGACCTCTATTTGGAATTGTCAACAAACATTAATAGGCTTTCTAAAACACATATGCTGTAAGTAAGAGACTGGCTGGCTGCCTGAAGGGAGGGCCCGGTATTCAGCAGCACTGAGGCAGTTCGTACAGGATGTCAGCAGACGTGGTTAATTGGTAATGATTAGGGCTGTCTGAAAGCCGATTCCCTGAGTTTGGTGAACACATAATTGTTGTATGTAACCCAGAGCGGCTTTGCTCTTTCATCTCTATGAAGAGATCAGAAAAGAGAGATTTACGGCTTAGGTTGCCCCAAGCCACACATAGCAGGCTTAATTTTCCTTGCCAAGGGAATTTGAAGACGGCTGTTGTGACTAGTTCTCTGTGGCTCATATGGCATGTTGAGGTCACCTGCAAGTTTTTGTTAAATGATTGAGTGACTGAAATTAATTATTCTGTCAGAGCTGTAATGGAGGTAAGATGGAAGACGCTGATAAAGAGAAAAGCTAAAGCGATCCTTATAAATGCACTTATGTCTCTTTCTATTTAAATAAAGCAGACAGAATACGTATATCCTGGATGGTGTTGGGTGTCACCTCCCCATTTGCCTCTATAGCCCTACGCTGTTTTCTTTCAAAATCCAATGCTTTGAAATGAGTGGCCATTTATTCAACTCCAACTGTAGGATATTTGACCCCTTACTCACTTCATTCCTTCTAATCTTTCCCCAAACACCTCAGCCCCTGATAAGAGGCTGATTCCAGTCACTGCCTTAGATTAAATCAAACGAATTCAGGGAGTTGCGTCTGAGCGAATGGCTAAGTGACTTGGGGAATGTGGCTGGTGAGTTGAGTAGGTGAAAGGCAGGTGTTTGCTTCTAAATGTCAGATTTCTGAGGCGTGGAAACCACCCGGTAAGGACGTTTAGGAAGGCAGTGAAAGCAGCTGTTTAGTGACAGACTGCCTGAAATTTGGGTTCTTAAATGCCACGAAGGGAATCCAGTGGCCAGTTAAGGAAATGCCAAAATGACTCTCTTGATTACCTTGCAAAGGGCAAGAGAATTATTTAAAAGTGATTTTTCAACGTACTTCCAAGTCACTGGCAACAAAGGCTAAAAAGAGCCATTTCCCATGTGGGTTCTGAGAAGCACGTAGGTAGCAGGACCTCTTCCCGAGGTGGCACCAGGTTCAAAACGAGCAAGAAACGCTGGAAGTGTAGAAAAGGACTTACAAGCAAATTGGCTAAGGTATCAGAATTATGAACCTGTGCCCTGAAAGTGTGTCCTCTCATGTTATGTGCCCTTTGGTGAAAACACTATGGATCAGGGCTGCCTAGTCCTTTGCACGAGTAGGAAAAGCCCACAGCAATGAGATGGGTTGATTCCCTTGTCAAAGCCATCACCAATAGCCATAGCCATAGGACCGGGAAATACCCAGCAGTCACTTGGTTCACTGATGTTTTTGGATTCTAGTGTGCCCTTTTCAAATCATCTGGGGTGCTTGTTAAATATTCAGATTCCAGGGAACCACCCCCAGAGAGTCTATCTCCCTAGGTATGCCACAGAGCTTGGGGATCTTCACTTTTTTTCTTTTAACAAGTTCTGAGGTGATGTTGCAGGTTGTCCCCAACTTTCACTTCCCTTGTTTAACAAATAAGTAGACCAGGGGCCAAGAGAAGAGACTGCAACTGCTCCATTTGGTAAGAACAGCCCTCTGAAACGGTCGTGACTAGTCTACGGCAGATTGTAGATGGAACTTCTTGGGTTTGAGTAATTTTTTTTAGGTAGCATAAAGCCTTTTTTAAAAAAGTGAAATATAGTTGATTTGCAACATTGTATTAGTTTTAGGTGTATAGCACAGTGATTCGGTTTTATATATATATAAAAATATATATATATATTCTTTTTCAAATTCTTTTCCCTTGTAGGTTATTACAAGGTACTGAGTATAGTTCCTTGCACTGTACAGTAGGTCCTTGTTGTTTATTTTATATACAGTAGTCTGTATATGTTAATCCTAAACTTCTAATTTATTCCTCCCCCCACCTTTCCCCTTTGGTAACCATAAGTTTGTTTTCTATGTCTGTGAGTCTGTTTCTCTTTTATAAATAAATTCACTTGTATCTCTTTTTTAAGATGTGCATATAAGTGATATCATATGATATTTGTCTTTCTCTGTCTGACTTCACTTAGTACGATAATCTCCAGGTCCATCCATGTCACTGAAAATGACATTACTTCATTCTTTTTAATGGCTGAGTAATATTCCTGTGTGTGTGTGAACACACACACACACCACATCTTCTTTATCCATTCATCTGTTGATGCACACTTAGATGGCTTCCATGTCTTGGCTATTGTAAATAGTGCTGCTGTGTATGTATCTTTCTGAATTATGGTTTTCTCTGAATATATGCTCAGGAGTTGGATCATTGGGTCATATGGTAACTCTGTTTTTAGTTTTTTTAAAGGACCCTGCATACCGTTGTTCTCCATAGTGCCTGCACCAATTTACATTCCCACCAACAGTGTAGGAGGGTTCCTTTTTCTCCATACCCTCTCCAGCACTTATTATTTGTAGACTTTTTGATGATGGCCATTCTGGGCAGGTGGTACATTGCTAATTATTAGAGAAATGCAAATCAAAACTACAGTGGGATTTGAGTAATTTTTCTTGTCTTAAGACAAGTCATGGCTATTTCAACACTAGTCAACTTAAGGTATCCCAGCTATTGAAGGCATGGCCTCCTGAGTATCTTAGAAACTGAAATAATAGAAATAGGTGGAGTCTGGAAAATTGCTGTTTCTTGATGATGGTTAATATTTCGTTGGTTGGACATAATTGAAGCAACAAAGAAATAGCCATGAAAACTGTCATAAATTAAGACATTCCATTATGGAGGGCAATTTTAAATATTTCTTTCCTGGCAATTTCTAAAAGGAAGAAGACTAACTTGGAACACTTTATACTCATTCCTGCTAGGAGATGAGAAATGGTGTCCCCTCTCTAATTTATGAACCTGTGGTTTAGTTCGGTAGAGCTCAAGCTTACAGTGCTCCAACACCATGTTTTGTGGGGTTAAATGTAAGGCCTTAAAATGTATGTGTATGTCCTCTCACTTCATGAATGCTATGATACTTAGCGCTTTACAGTCTATCTGAAGGCAAATTGATGACTTTATAAAATCTTTTTTTTAAAGTACCCTTCTCCTCTTTTTAAATATGTATGGCTTCTCTGTGTGCCCTATAAAATGTTTTGGAAAGTGGTCATCACCAAACTAGGGCTAGGTTGCATAAATATTTAGCTATAGATAGGAGCGTGTTTCTTGAAGTTGCACATGTGTCAGCGTTTCCTTAGCTGTTCCTCCAGAGCCAGGCCTATTAGCAGTGCGATGGAAGATAAAGAGGGAGCCAAGGTAGAAACGCAGACTTGCCATTGCCAGGGATAACACTGCATTAATTTGTTGCTGTTTTGGTTCTGTTCTTAACAAAGTTAAACAAGTCTTTGATTGGAGCCCGTTTTCAGTTGTCATTTTAAATAATAATTAGACCCCCTGCTCCAATCAGTTTCTTTTAAGGTGGTTTTAAAAGTTCATGACTGGGAAGATACTATTTATAGAGGAGAGGCACTTAGTAGGCCAAGATTTGGTTGGTTTCATGTGGCCAAGGATTATCCCAGAAATTCAACTGGGGATTTTTTTTGGCCCTTTCAGGATATCAAATTTTGATTTGTTGTTGTTTTTAATCCTAAATATTACCGATTATGTATCTTCTCTGAGAGGAGGGAGGGCTAAGATGAATGTACCATATTTTTTATGCACTTCTAGTAGCTGTGCAACCTTCAGTGGCAGGGAATAGAGCATATGACTGTGAAACTTACATAGAGAAAGGGGAGAATTTGTAATCTTTGAACAACAACAACAAAAATATATTGATATCTACCATTTGCTGGGCTCTGAGGCTTCGAAATTGAATAAAATGTGACCCTAGGGAGTGACAGGTCTAAGCAGGCAATTACAGTGAAATGTGATACAATACATGTATAAGAGGAGTCCCAAAGAAGGAGGAGCTAAATTCTCTCTGGGGCTTTCAAGAGAAGCGGTGACTTATAAATGAGGAGAAAGAACCTATGAATTCATTGTTTAGCTTGAGAGCTCGAACTTGCATCAATCCATACTTGATATTTTAGTGGTGACCAAATGAAGATGGTCTTTCAGGCAATGGGTGGAGCCTGTTCAAAAGTACAGAGACTTGAGAGGACATGGCATGTTAGAAAATTGTAGGTAGGCAGCATAGCTTGAGCATGATTTACAAGGAGGGTGAGGTTACCCCTGAATAGGATTACGAGATTGACTTTCACATAGGCTCTTATGTCCTGGCATCATCATGCTTCTTCAAGAGTTTTGGTAATACTTAAGGGAGACATAGAGATCCCAAAAGGTGCAAGGTCTCATGTTAAGTCTATGAGTCTAGTTCCTTAGCTTATGAGGCAGTTGAAAAACATTAGGCTCAAACGCTCTCATTGGAGGTGAGCTACCTACCAGGTCAGTCTGCCCAAACAGGTCAACAACGGGTCACACACCTGGATGAGAAGTCTAATATGTGCTTCATCATCCAGATAATTTGATTCTAGGTCCCAAATCAGTGTTCTATGAAAAAGGAGATCCTTAGCAAAAGGTTTTGTGAAATGTTTGGTTAAATAAAGTTACGCAGGCTTCCTTTCTGTTGGGCTTCCTAAGCCTTTAATGTGCTGAAGTATGATACGAATCTCCAAGAGGATGATAGAATATGGCTTCATTTCCTAAAACTGTTTGTGAAAAAGCCTTTTGTGAAACTAGTGTTCCCTAGAATACTCTTTGGGCAAAGCCACTCTTAAGATTCATTTAAACAGACCTCCTAATTGTACATCGAATGGAATTTCCTTCATCAAACGTTATGCCTGAAAGGGGGTGAAAACCACTCCCCTCAGCAAACATAAAATGTGCCCTCTACTAATTATTTGACATCATGTTGATGAAATCAAGGGTTGCATTCCTCCCATTCTAATAGGACAGTTTTGCAGAGACGCAGCCCTGGGCTCTGGTGGGCAGCATGGGGGCTGCTGGGAAGGTTCCAGTAAAATGCAACTATTCCTGACCTTGTACCATTTAAAGTCACAGAGCTATTAAAGCAGCGACCAGGGCATTCAGAAGACCTGTGACTAGGCATAATGTGCCTTTTGAGGGTGACTGTTCACTTGTCCATCTAATTAGCACTCAGCACCTTTGGCTGCCCCACACATCTTTTAAAAAAAATCTCAAGCATGTGGGGCTTCGGTGCTTGGATGGCTCAGATGAAAATCAAGGCCTGGCCTTGTATTTATGGAGGTTTCTTCTTTCCACTACATCTTAACTATTTCCTCAGCCCTGTTCTCAGTAATGCCTGCCACAAAGAACCCCATACATTTAGCGTTTGCAGCTATAAGTTTGTCATTCTTTTCTTGAAATGAGATTAGGGCACTATTGTAAAACAGCAGACGGCTGAATGTGAGAGCAGCCAGCATATTGTTGACTGATTCATCTGGGGCATTTAGTTCTTCAGAATGGAAAAACAAAACAGGGTCTAAAAAGCAAACACAGTAAATTAAAAGAATGTTATTCTATGCATAGAACAGCTGTTTTAATACTTGCCCAGTAGGGTCATGTGACTGAACCACTTCTTTTAGGATAAAATATGTCTTCCTTTAAGGTTATTATTAAAGACACATGGAGATATTTACTTTGTCTTCTTGTCAGCATTGTGCCACATTAAAAAAAAAGCGAAAAACATTTGAATTTGGTTTAGATTCATTATTTGCATGAAAATGATAGTTAATTGTGTCCATGTGATATTAGTGTTTGGCTAAGGTGACCTTGCCATTGTTAGACCAAGGTGGGCCGTGAGTTAACGAAAATTGTACTGGTGGTAGCTGTTTTCTTTTAAGTAACTGTATAGCTCTGTCTGCTTTGCCAACTAGGAAAATGAATTAACGGGAAGTGAAAGATTTAGAGTCTACAAGAGGTAAGACATAGTTATCCATTGCAGGGAGAAAGCGCCACATTGGGCTCTCTTTGCATGTTGGGTGATCATTATCTCATTTCTTCGGCAAACATTGAATGCCTGCTCTATGTTAGGATCCTGACTGTTCATTACATGATCAGAAACTCTAAGAGGGAAGAGACCCTGCAGTACTGTAGCTGAAACCTCTATTAGCTTTAAAATCTGCACCAGAAATCTTCTAGCCCACCCGAGGCTTGTCCCAAAGCCGCTAAGTGGCAGGACAAGAGTCCAAATCTTCTGCCCCTTCTCCAACTTTCTCCATGTGCTACCTCCTTACTTTGCTTTGCCTGGTACCCATCATGAGTATGTTTTCTCTAGAGACTAGTTAGAGCAGAGGAGGATGCTGGGCCAGATGCCCCTCCTGTCCCACTGAGTGTGTCCTGGTCGTTGAGGATTCTCCCAGTCAGCCTCTTCCTCTCTCTGAACTCTTTAAAGGCCAAGATCAATTCCAGTTCATCTTAGAACATGTAATTCTGTTTTGAATTACATGCATATGGTTGTATTATATCAGATATGTAATAAATATCTGTTGAAAGCGTGAATAATAGAATGAATAAATGACCTTGTCCTATTCCAACTCAGGGCAGGGTCCATTATGCCCCTTCTGTGACATGTGATTATCCAGCTGCGTCTTACATTGTCTCCTAGTGATGCAGCCCTGGCTAATTTATAGTACACCCCATCTCTCTATGGGCAGTGCTGCCCACAGAATGGCACTTCCTCTTCTTAATCCCCAGTCCACTCTAATGTCTCTGGCTCTATCTCCAAAAGCTACACAGACTAGATCCTTATTCCTCTTTCACATGGTCCTTCAGATATTGCAAGACACCTGGTATATGCTGCTCATCTCCAAATTTAACATAGCAGTCCCCTAAGTTATTCCTCATATGACACAATTCCCTGATGTATCTCTATCTTAGATGCTTTCTTATCAACATAGTTAATTTAGCCAGTGTTTTTTTGTATGTTTGTTTTGTTTGCTTATTATTTGTAAGTTTGGGGCTAGAACTGAACATAGTATTACAGGAAGGAATGACCAGAGCAGAATAGGGCCAGAACATTGCCTTCCTTCTTCTGTACTTCTACTTAGACTATTTTTATAATTAAAGATTGACTCTTTGTTATTTTATTTACTTTTAGCAGTCATGCCACTGATTTGATTCATATGAGCTACTGGACATCTAAACCCGTGGTTTCCAGCTGGGGGTGATTTTGTCTCCTTGGGGATAGTTGGCAATGACTGGAGGCCTTATTGATTTTCCTTCCTTGGGTCGGGAGTGATAATAACATCTAGTGGGTAGAAGCCAGGGATGCTGGTAAGATCCTACAATGTACAGGACAGCCTCCCACAGTAAAGAATTATTTGCTTTAAAATGTCAGTAATGCTGCTATTGAGGAACTCTGGTCTAAACTACCTAGTCCTTCTCTGTGGCACATCATGGAACAGGTCTTGATCCTCTATGATATGAGATCTCTCAGATCTTTGAACCTGACTCAGTAAGACCTCTTCTCTCCAGGTGAAGCCTCCCCAGCCCTGCTGTCAACCATTTCTAAGACTTCCAGTTTCTTAACCTGCTGGTCACCCACCACCTTGCAGTTAGAGTACTGCTCCCAGAGCTGAACAATGCTTTGGTTGGCATCAGAAACCTAGGACAGAGCTTCTCAAACTTTACTGTGGATAGAAGTCATATGGGAACTCAGTTAAAGTCAGGCTCTGATTCATGAGATCTGAGGTAGGGCTGAGACTCTGCCATTCTACCAAGCTCCCAGGCAATGCTGATGTAGAAGCCCGGTGGAGCAAGACGCTTAGCAAGTTTCCTATTGGCTTTATTTGGATACGGGCTTCTTCTGGTCCCTTGGAGCAGAGTACAGGTATTTGTGGCTGGGAACCTTTGGCTATTACGCTCAGCTCTGGCCACATGGCAGAACAGAGCCAACCAAGTACTGTGATGCTACAATGCAAAGGAAGACTAATGGCCTGCTAATTGCCGAGCAGTGCTTATAACTTAGATGTTCTTGCTGTGCCATGTTCCAGGCTCAGGAGAAGCAACAAGAAAGCAATAACCCTTTCCTAATTGAGAGCTGGAGGTGGGAGTGAGGGGAGAGCTGCCCCCAGTCACAGATTTGGAGGAATGTAATATCCCATTGTGATTTGGTTTCTCCAGATTATGTATATGTTTATAAATTATCCTAGAAGTTCCTTTTCCTCATTCCCTTTATTGCAGGGTGTATTTCTTTAAAGTGGCAGGTTTAATTTTTTTCCCCCGCTCTGTGTAGATTTCATGGATGATGTAGCTTACTAAATCAAACTGATTTCCACCATTGTATCAAGGCTCTTTAATCAGTTCTTTGAATTAATGCAATCAAACGGTTGAATTCTTGCACTCATTTCTATATTTACAGCTCTGTTGTGCTTTTTTTTTTTTTTTTTTCTTTTTTTTTGCGCACGCGGGCCTCTCACCGCCGTGGCCTCCCCCGTTGCGGGGCACAGGCTCCGGACGCGCAGGCTCAGCGGCCATGGCGCACGGGCGCAGCCGCTCCGCGGCATGCGGGACCCTCCCGGAACGGGGCACGAACCCGCGTCCCCTGCATCGGCAGGCGGACCCTCAACCACTGCGCCACCAGGGAAGCCCTGTTGTGCTTTTTTTATTGAACTGGAAGAGGAATATATTCATTCACTGCCAAAATAAAATAAATCTAGGCAGGTTATCTAGTAAACTGACTGGGGTGGAGGGTGTACAGTGTGTGTGTGTGTGTTTGCTTGTGTGTGTGTGCATAAAATACAGACGTCATCGGCATAGTTCTAATATTAACTTTTGTGTTGGGACTTCATATTCAAGAAGCCAGCATTGTATCAAGTTCTGTGATAGTGGTCCTGTTTTACCAGATCATTAACCCAGGGGTTCTCAAACAGAGAAGAGAGCGTTTGGAGGTTATGGTGCCCTTGTGTTTTCATATGTGTTCTAGGTTAAGAGCGTAGAATCTGGAGTCAGATTGCCCAGAGAAAATCCCAGTTCCTCCCAGCTCTGGCTGTGTGACTTCATGCGTGTTACTTAACCTTTCTGTACTTCCTTTACTTTAAACTAGGGATAATATTAGTGTCTGTCTCATGGAACAGTTGTGAGGATTAGAACCACAGGCAGTGGTATGTGTGACAGGCAAAGGGCAAGTATTCGCTTTCTGGAGACTATTAATAATATCACCCTAAACTTAAGGCAGCTAAACATGTCGTTTTCTGCCAAACCAGAAATGCTATCTTTTGGTACATTCTCTCAAAGATAACAGTAAAGGGCAATAAGGATATGAGAAAATGATTAGAGGGCAATCACAAAATGGAAGAAATTCTATTCTTTAGTTATGGCTATTTTCCTCCCACAAATTGGGAAACTAACTCCACTCTTGAGTTTGATTCTATGAACCCAGGAAACGTAGAACCCAGGGTTCTGCTGAGATAGAGTTTGCCTGTCAATCCTACCCCTACTTATTTTCTCATGTACTTTGAAATACCTTGAGTCCATAGGTATAACACTGTGGTACACTAGTCAATTAAAGATACTTTGTGAAGATATGTGGAGTAAGACCCTGCTTTTCAGAACATAATGTGCCTGCATGTGAAATGTGTATGTTTCATGGAAACAGTGACAGATACATTAGGCAGTGATTATTCTCATTACTAAACAATTCATAGTAGGGTTTCTTACCATAGCAAATGCCTTCCATTTCTACTCCTTTGCCAGTTTGTTAGATGGTTCTTAAACACAAAAGGTCCAGATCTTAAAATTCTGATGGCATTCCTTGATCTTGGTGGGTGAGTTTTTGTTACTCACACAAGAGAAGATGAGTTGGGATGATCAGATGGGTATAGAAGCACATGGAAACAGCAGAGTGTTTTATTTTATTTTATTTTTTTTATTTTTTTTTTAAACATCTTTATTGGGGTATAATTGCTTTACAATGGTGTGTTAGTTTCTGCTTTATAACAAAGTGAATCAGCTATACATATACATATGTTCCCATATGTCTTCCCTCTGGCATCTCCCTCCCTCCCACTCTCCCCATCCCACCCTTCCAGGCTGTCACAAAGCACCGAGCTAATATCCCTGTGCCTTGCGGCTGCTTCCCCCTAGCTATCTACCTTACTACGTTTGTTAGTGTGTATACGTCCATGACTCTCTCTCGCCCTGTCAAAACTCACCCTTACCCCTCCCCATATCCTCAAGTCCGTTCTCCAGTAGGTCTGCCTCTTTATTCCTGTCTTACCCCTAGGTTCTTCATGACATTTTTTTTCCCTTAAATTCCATATATATGTGTTAGCATACGGTATTTGTCTTTTTCTTTCTGACTTACTTCACTCTGTATGACAGACTCTAGGTCTATCCATCTCATTACAAATAGCTCAATTTCATTTCTTTTTAAGGCTGAGTAATATTCCATTGTGTATATGTGCCACATCTTCTTTATCCATTCATCCGATGATGGGCGCTTAGGTTGTTTCCATCTCCGGGCTATTGTAAATAGAGCTGCAATGAACATTTTGGTACATGACTCTTTTTGAATTTTGGTTTTCTCAGGGTATATGCCCAGTAGTGGGATTGCTGGGTCATATGGTAATTCTATTTGTAGTTTTTTAAGGAACCTCCATACTGTTCTCCATAGTGGCTGAACCATTTCACATTCCCACCAGCAGTGCAAGAGTGTCCCCTTTTCTCCACACCCTCTCCAGCATTTATTGTTTCTAGATTTTTTGATGATGGCCATTCTGACTGGTGTGAGATGATATCTCATTGTAGTTTTGATTTGCATTTCTCTAATGATTAATGATGTTGAGCATTCTTTCATGTGTTTGTTGGCATTCTGTATATCTTGTTTGGAGAAATGTCTATTTAGGTCTTCTGCCCATTTTTGGATGGGGTTGTTTGTTTTTTTGTTATTGAGCCAGCAGAGTGTTTTAAAATCTTATTTCCTGGGTTTGGGCAGAAGCAACATCCTTATTACTAATCATCTCTGTCATAAAAGTTATACCTGATGTTGTATAGCGCTCTACGTGTAAATCACTCTCACATGTATGTTTTTCATTTATTCCTCACAAGATAAAAGTGTGAGGTATCTCTTAGTGACCCCACTTTATTATTACAAAAACAGAGACAGAGAGGTCAAATGACTTGTCAAAGGTCATATGACTTGCAAGTGCCAGAGCTAGGCCTCAAACCAAGTTCTTCTCCCTCCAGATCCATTGGCCCACTTGGGTATGTCTCAATGCATGATAGCCACTTACCATAATTGTCATATGTGTTCTTCGAATGGGACTTAGCACCTGCTACCTTGTTTCCATATCTAATCCCTGTCTCTTATTTGTTGGATGTGTTTCTCATGATGTGCAAGGATCCTAGATGGACCTTGTATCAAATACCTTTCCAGGGCAGCAGCCTCTTAGTTCTTGGAAATCAGCTGCTAATCCACATAAAGCTGGTGGGTTTATTCTCATTGAGAGCTTCGGGACTGCTGAATCAATTAGCTTTTGCTGAGCGACTAACCCCCCGCCCAACCTCCCCCGCAAAAATAGTGCCTTGAAACAACAAATATATAGTTATTTCCCAACTGTGCAAATGGGCAATTTGGGCTGGACTCAGTTGGCTAGTCCTCTGGATCCAGAGTGGTCTCAGTTCGCCTTGGGTCGTCTCCTTCCCAGGTCTCAGCTGGGGCCCCTGGGATGGCTTGCATGACTGGGCCTCTTTTCATGTTATCTTTCAGGAGACTAGTCCCAGACTTGTTGGCGTGGTGGTTAACAGAATTCCATGAGCAGCAGAAGAGCGCGATCCCCAGTGCAGAGCACGTTTCAGGTCTTTGCTTATATCTTATCTGCTAGCATCTTACTTGTCAAAGCAAGTCCCATGGCCAAGCCCAGAGTCAGTAGGAGGGACTTCTCAGTGACACGGATGCAGGGATGCTTGAACAGATTGCAGGTCATTACTGCGACAGTCTACCGTGTTGCCATATCAAGTTTTTCTTTACTTCCAAATTTTTGAGTAGAGTTATAATGCCCTGAAAAACCAGGAGGTTCTTTCTCTTCACTGAGGTGTTTCCTTATTGTTACTCCCTCAAGATTCTGCCAACTCAGTAAACTTGACCCTTTACAAAACCCTGGCTTCTTTGAGTGATGCTGCCCTGCTTTCCTCCCCATTAATGAATTGAAAGGTTGTTCTTAGTCAGGACTTTTCTGACTTTTTAATGGTGTGCCTGTAGCTTCTCCTTGTCAGCTTTCCTTTTAGAAATGCGTACGTTTATTTTGAATCCAGATGCTGGAGTTTTCTGTTTGGGAAAGAATTTTAATGAAGCTTTATCAGGTGTTAACCAAAATGAAGAGGAGTCTTTTGTGCCCAGAGAAAGTGATCTGGCAGTCAGGAGCTCCTTTAGAAAGAGGACTGCAGAATGAAGGAATGCTAAACCCTTCTTTCATGATTTTTCTCTTTTTGAAACATGTTACCTTGCCTGAGAGTTTATGTCGAGTTTAGCTCATGGAAGGGGAACATAATGATGTGTGATCTGGAGGAAGGAGCGGACAGTGGATGATAATTCCCAAGCAGATGAAAGGGAATATTTCACACTGCTGAGACACATGTGACTTCTTTGGATGCAAATAACAGAAGGGATGATGATAGTTGTAGCCGTTTTCCGCTTCGGGGAGAAATCACCAACTTAGCAACGCTAAATGGCAAGACCTATGTGGCCGAGTTCTTTCCCTGACTAATTGGAAACACATCTCTGTATTTTCTTGTCGTTGAGAAAGAACGACTGTTTGGTAAATGGTATTCAGTAGTATACTTTTTTTTTTGCGGTACGCGGGCCTCTCACTACCGTGGCCACTCCCGTTGCAGAGCACAGGCTCCGGACGCGCAGGCTCAGCGGCCATGGCTCACGGGCCCAGCCGCTCCACGGCATGTGGGATCCTCCCGGACCGGGGCACAAACCCGTGTCCCCTGCATCGGCAGGTGGACTCTCAACCACTGCGCCAGCAGGGAAGCCCCAGTAGTATACTTTTATAAAAGCCCAGGTGCTGGGCTCTTGGTCAGAAGGGAATGAAAATGCTTTCTGATATCAGAGAGCCTGGGTATTTTTTGTAGTGACAGTAGGACATTGGAAAGTGATTGGTAGGTTTGGAGTCGCAAACTGGTAGAATCTCACCAGCTCGGCCCTTAGGAGTTTACCAACTTGAACAAACCCTTTCCCCTCTGACCTCAGTTTCTTTACTTGCAAAATAAGAAGAATGGGGCAAATGATCCCAAAGTTTTCATCTCATTTCTGTCAGAAAATCCTGTAATTTAGAAAAATAGACACTTTTTGGTTATAAGTTTGGCTCAGAGAAGACAGTGTGAAATACTCACTGGATTTATGGCTGGAGACACTTTATAAAACAAAGCAAAACAAATCCCAGCTCTGGTACAGATTATTCCACCATCTATCCATGGACCCATCCACATCCTGTCCACCCATGCATCCATATTCCTGTCCACCCATCCATCCATGTACCCGTCTCCTTGTCTCCACCACTCTTGTTTTCTGCATTTGTTCCAGACATTAGTGTTAAAATTTCTTTGTGCTTACCTTGTTTGAGCTTTCGAGCTCCTGTGAGGAAATCAGACATCATTTTCAAATAGACGTTTAACAGATGAGGAAAGTTAGGCCATGAAAGTTATGTCACATATCTGATGTCATTCAGCTGGAATGGAAAAACACTAGGACTAATCCCAAACTCTAGACCCAGGGCTCTTTCTCTATTATGCACTATCCCTTTTGTGTATCTTCAAAACTATCCTAGAAAACCCAAAACCTGGCATTTGTTTCCTAAGATTGGGGTAGCCTAAGGCCATTTCTAGGACTTAATTGTTCATGAAAAAAAGAAAGAGTTCCTTCCATTCCAGAAAAATCTTACTTGAGCTGCCACACTTCAAGGTGAATCAGTATGATAGATGTTTTTAAGCAGTCTTTGGTTAGAGTAGTGTTGAACATTGTGGGGGATCCAGAAAAACTGGGAAAGACCCTATCTTCCGCAGTTTGCTGGCAGAGTCTAACATGCTTTAGGTGCCCATGAAAGTGATGTATTGACAAATGAGGGTCCCACGTAATAGGTGGTAGTTTCCATAGGACTTGAGGAAAGGGAGACAGGCCCATAGCAACCCTGACATCCTTGAACTTCCAGTTGACCTTAGCACCCAAGAGAAGGCTTAAACCAGAGAAGAAAAGCCACCTCCTCCTGGGAGCTTTCCCCGGAAAGCTGTGATGTCCCTCCGTCTGGGTTTTGGAAAGGAGTTGTTGAAGCTAGAAGAGCATACTTCTTACAAATCTTGGGATGAGAAGGCAGGCCAGTGGGAGTGCTTCTCTTGTGTCTTTTCAGATAAAGATATATCCTGGGTTTTGAGGTTGATTCAATTCTTTAAACAAATCCCATCATCCACCCCAGGCAGTTTTGTTTGATCCCAAGTTCAGTAACGTGAAATAAAGTACCCCAGACTTTAATGGCTTAAAATGAAAGAGAATCATGTTTTCCTGTCTGAAACTGGAAATCCAAAGAGTTGCTCAGTAAGAATGTTCTGGCTTTTACCTTGTAGCTCAGCTACAGGAAATTGGGAAATTTGGGTCAGATGCTTCATGCACATTCCACGTTGATAAAGGGTGGGAAAGTTTGAGGAATTGTCTGAATCATAATGCTACTGGGAAGGTTAGAAAATACAGGATTATTTCTCCTAAAATTACTTTTGGGAAGCGGGGTGGGGGGGGGTCAGTGGAGGAGAAATTGTCAGTATGCTCTAGGTGGCTTAGTGTGTGTGCTTTATTTTAATGATTCCAGTAGGTGAGTTACACAAGTACAGAGATACTGGTCCTCATTGTCACAAAGTAATTCTGTGTGGAAGTTGAATGATGGTAGGATATCCAGGTCTCTGCTACTTAAAATGGGGTCCATAGACCAGCAGCATCAGTATCACCGGGGAGTTTGTTAGAAGTGTGGAATCGTAGGGGCCCCAATTATAGACCTATTGAATCAGAATCCACATTTTAATAAGACCTCCAGGTATCTCATATGCACCTTACATTTTGAGAAGCCTTGGCTTCCCAAGTTCATTGGGATGATGCAAGGCACAGATGCTTCCCATATTCTAGTTGATTGAAAGACATTTCTGGATCAGTTTCTTGATTTTATTGATTGTAGCCTAGAAGAAAGTCATGTTAATCTCTAGGAACTGGACCCAGCAGTGGGACACCCCAGCCTACCCCTTAAGCCTCACCTGCCAGCTACCACCCATTCCAGCTGCCCTGACTGTCTCACTGTTCCATGACTTCACAGCTCTGTGCATTTGCATGTGCTCTTCCCACTGCCCCGAATGCTTTTCTCCTTTTTTCTCACTTAATCAAACTCACCTTTTGCAATCTTGTTCACATGTCATCTTTGCTGGGAAAAAGTCTGCATTTTCCCCAGGTGTGATTTAGAGACCCTATCTTCTGTGTATTGACTCCCCTGTTAAATTACAATAGAATAGGAAAGTGTAAATGTCCATGTGCCTTTCTTGACCATGAGCTCCTGAGGATCTTCAGGTCCTTGTTATCGCCTCTATGTCCTCAGCACCTGATACAGAGCAGGCATTCAATCCATACTTGTTTTATAACTAAATGAAAATACGGGTGATCTGGCAGGGAATGCCCTCTTGGATATTCTGGGAATTTCTCATTCCTCCAGGGAGACACTTGGGCTGGTTTTCTGGGGGGGGGGGGGTTGTTTTTGTTTTTTATAACATGTGTTTGACTCCCTAAGCCTCCTGGATCAACACTGAGCAGAATCATCAAGTGGGCCAAGACCATCCTAGGGTCTCTCTGTGCCTGCTTTCTCCTCTCATACCCAGCACCTTTATGATGCCCCCAGTTGCCCCAGACTGTCATTTATTCCCTGGACAACCTCCCAGGTCACCAATTTCCACCCCTCCCAAGTCAGAACCTCCTTGTCTCCTTAAAGGGCAATCTACCATTTCTGGAGGGCTTACTATGTACCAAATGCTCTGCACAAAGTGCTCTACCTACATGACCACATTTAGTCCCCACCACACTTCTGGAAACATAGGTTCCATCATTTCCATTTTATATTGAGGGAACCACAGCTCACAGCAGTCAAATAATTTGCTCAAACCAAGGTGGTCAGGCAGAGCTGGGATTCAAACTCAAGGCTGTCTGACTTACTGATCGGGGCTTTGAAACGCTGTTCTGTGCCACAACAGGGGTACATGAATCAGCCAGAGTAACCCATGAAGGTGCTAACCTACCAGTGGATGTAACTGATCAAAGCACCTGCACTGAATGGGGCACTGTTTTAGATACACTTCGCCAGGTGAAAGAGAATAATTATAAGTGAGCACAGTAGATTCCTCTACCTGGACGATTTTAACTTTCTCAAGCTCAGACCAGTCTTGAGGGCACTTTGTTTCTGAGATTGAGGGCCACTGCCACCAGACTCGGCTAGCTAGGGGATGGGGCTGCCATTTTGCGTTAACTTTGTCCTCTGAATTGAGAACTGTGCCCTACTTTAATTAGTTGCTGTATTAATTTTTGGTTGGGGGAAGGGGTGATCACTTAAAAAACAATGCCAAGAATGTATGTTACTCCCTCCCAGAGACATGCAAGTTGTTTCTTGTTTAGGAGAAGCTCTCTTTCTCCCTCCCCCCCCCCCCCCCCCCCCCCCCCCCGCAACTTCCTCTGTTATTTCACCTGCCCCATCTTCTTCCTTCCCTCCGTGAGATACACTAACTGGTGTCCACACTCCACCGAGGAGGCCACTTCCCCCTAGTGTGTCCATACGCTTCTGCTCTCACCAAGAAGCAGTTGTGTTTACTCCCCAACTTGTTTATGCCAGTTTTTCTTGTGCAGTATTTGTAAACATAATTTAACTAAATATTATGTAAATCAGTGAACAGTGGGTACAGGACAAAAGCAGCTGCTGTTTTTACGAACACCAACTTAAGGGCTTTAGGAAGAGTTCATAAAAGGAATGTGACTCTGTTTAAAAAAAAAAAGCTAAATTATATGAGGGTGGACCAGAGACCTAAGGAAAAAAAAAATCCTAAAGAAGTCTGTGCTCAGTTTGCTTTTCTGCACTCCATTTTAAAGAAACCCAGACTGGAAATTGTGGGTGGCATTTTATAAATATTTTGGATCGAGAGAGATGAAGTGGGACTCTAATCAGGTGGCAGCCAAGGTGGGGAATAGGGACCTCAGTCCTAGAGCCCAATGGGACTTGATTGTGCCCTGAATGAGCCTGGGAACAGATTCTCCACTAGATGCTTCAGAAGGGAACTGGCCCAGCCAGCACCTTGATTTTGACCTTGGGAGACTAGTCTTAGAGAAGCCAGCTGAGCCCACTGAACTTTTGCCATACAGAATTATGAGATAATAAATTTGTGTAATTTTTAAGCCACCAAGTCCGTAGTGATTTGTTAAGGCAGCAATGGAATGTGAACACAGCACCCATCCTCTCTGCATATATTGAGATCACTGTTCCCATTTTTGACCCAGACCTTCATTACACACATCTCAGCCTGGCATTCTGGGTGCTCTACACTGGTGTTGCCTCAGCTTTCCTTTCAAAACTCACCTCCCAGACAAACCCTCAGCCCCAGTCACGTTCTTGGCCTCATAATTGCCTGTTCAAGTCCAACTCATCTTTCAAGGGCTGTCTCGAGAGAGAGGCAGGTCACTTCCTTCTGTGACCACCACAGCCTTCGGAGGACCCTCTGTCCGTGTTGTTTATTTGGCCTTTGTCCTGTCTGATAGTGAGGGCTCTTCCCTCTGTTTTCCCCTTTTCTCTTCAAATTGATGGCAAACATTTTAAAGGCAGGAAGCGTGTGCATTTTGTTTCCTCCTTGTGTCCAGCACAAGGGTGAATACATTCTACATGGTCCATATGCTTCCTTTAGAGATGGGATTTTATCTGAGAGAGCCACGTTCTCTGTGTGGATCTTCACAGAACTCTTTTGTGGATGCCAGTTAATGTCTGGGGCCCCGCCTCTGGGTGATAACTCCTTTAATATCAAGACAATGATTTGATCTCTTCTTAAAGTGTCTTGTAAGTGACTTCTTTAAATGACCTTGGTTTCCTAGCAGTTTGGGTTCCAAAGACAGCTCTCTCCCTGGACACGGAGCCTAGCCCCTTGGGTTTGTGACTGTTTCCAGTGCTGACGTGTAATCTCTAATGCTTTGTGAGCTTGACTTGGGTCTCATCTAAGCGAGAGCACCCCTGCAGCGCCAGCACAAGAGGACACCACCCAGAGAGAGTTGGCGGGATTTTGGGGTGGGAAGCAGTAGCCAGGGAGTATGTCGAAAGCATTTGATTTTCTTCCACTGTAGCTATCTATTCTTCAGTCCTTGCTAATGGGATAATTTGATCGATGAATGCGCTGGGAAAAGGCAAGAGATGCATAAAAAGTGTGAAAGCTCACAGCTACAAATGAGTGGGCAGATTTACCACTTTCTCCCTAGAATCAAATCTGTCTGCCATCCGCACTGGGTATGAGACAGGCAGATCCAAGCTTTGGCTTAATTACACGTAATTTGGGTGACAGCTGAAATGCAAACGTAAACATTCAATCAGTTAAAGATACACAAAATTAAGCATTTCACACAGTGTCCAACCCCTTCAGTCTTTATTAATACTTTAATTATGTTAGTTATACCATGGTTTCAAGCCCTGCTAATACAATAAGCAGGGGGTGGAGGTGGGGGAAGAGGCAGGCCTCCTCTGAGCAGTACAGCTAAGTAAGGAGCGCATTCGAATTAAAAGTATGAATGGAATGCAAAGTAGCAAAGAATCATAGATACATTATTCAGCAGTTTACCCACCCTGTTCACACTCACTTCTTGCGTAGTGACTGGCAGTGTTTCTGGAGGATGGGCCCAAGTCTGACTCATTCTGAGTGCAATGTACATAATAAGTGCTCAGTAAACATCTGCGAATTAATCTGGAATGAAAGACGGTGCGATTGTATCCATAGAGATAGAAGGAAGTGAGCAGATTTGGGGGGTATATTTTGAAGGTGGCAGAGACCAAAATTATTGCTGACGATTGTTTGTGGGGTGGGGGGGGGGGCGATGGAGGGTAGGGGTGGGAGGAGGAGCGATAGGAACAGAAGATGACCAGGGATGCAGAAGTTCACCTTTGCTTCATCCAAGTCACTTCAGTTCTCTGGCTCATTTTTCCCCCCCGCTGCCTGTGATAAATGAGTAAGAGGAGATTGGACCTTAATGGTTTTCAAATTCTCTTCTCTTAGATTTCTCAGAAGTATTATCTATCAGGGACTGCATTGTGTATGTGCGTTAGGGGGTAGGGGAATGTAGGGGAACAACTCTGCTTTTATTTATGTATTTTATGGATTGAATGTCTATGATTTTTTTTTCTAAGAGTTGCTAAAAATTCGTATGAAAACTCCCAGCTGTGATGGCCTTTTCAAGCTCCAGCCCACCCACTCAGAAAGCAGTCTCCTCTGCTCCACCCATGTTGGGGTCTTCATCACTGATCCAACTCTCCACCTGTTCTTCCCTTCATCCTGGGTATGTGGGTCCCCCTGGCTCATCTGCTTTTCTAGCCCCCAGGTGATTTTATGTCTCATCTCTCCTGTCTTTGCTCATCTTGGATAACCTGCCTAAAAACTCCTTCCTCCTTCCCTGAACCTATCACCATCACAGGTCACTAAGCCAAGGTCAGAGCTGCTTTCTCTGGGAAACCCTCCCAGACTGCACTCGTCAATGGTACTTTCTCCTTTTGATGAATTTCTATGGCTCTCGGTGTCTGATCCACATTCCCTCCCCTTCATTTTTGTTCATATGTGTATGTCTTATCTTCCTGACTAGATTATCAGTTTCTCAAGTTAGGAATCATTCAGTCCTCTTTTGTGGTTTTTCTTCTACTTTGCCTCAGACTAGACACACAGACAACTACTCAATAAGTCCTGCTTACTTTACACGTCGAAAAAGTATTCAGAAGGGGGTTAACCACGTAAAATCAAGTGATCCTCTAGCCAGAGAGAATTCACTTGCCCAAACTACAACAATCAGTAACTGTACACTGGGTTTTTGACTTAATAGTTTTCTGAGCTGAAACAAAATGTCATTTGAGTGGCTTGTACAAGATAGTTTTAGGCTTTAGTAGGCTGACATATACAGAATTATCCGTTATTGGGAGTGTTCTGTGAACATCGCCAGAAAAAACCTTGGCGATCGGTAAATCTGAAATAGAAATGCAGTGCTTACTTCAGAGAGCAATTTCTGAGTTTTGTTCTTGATGACCGTTGGTTCTATGACTAGCCCCCTTTGACCCAAGTAGCCTTTGCTAAGCTCAGTTATCTTCAGAGCTACACAAATTGTTCTCATACACTGATGATTGAGCACGGAATTGGCATTGGACCTCTCCATGGAGGTATTGGTGGCCAACCCAAGTTGCTCTCTTATCACTCCTTAACCATGAATTCCACAGGTTACCAGTGTGAGGGCTAATGTTAAAAAAGGCACCACCTCCCTAGCATCTTCGTCCAGAAGCAGACAAAGAAGGCTCTTACTATCACAGGGCCTCATGGATTATCAAAAGAAAATGTGACCCAAGTCCATTCATCAATAAGTATTATTATTATTTCAAGCCAAACTTTGTGTTTGTCGGAGTGGAGAATACAGAAGTAACATGGTTCCATTTCTGCCCTACGCACTTTTCATTGGGTATGGTGCAGAATTTATAAACACAAGCAACTTTAGAATAATACAAAAAATGACCAAGTGCTAACTGTTGTTCCCAAAGACTATGGGAATTCAGAAAGGGGAGAGATCACCAGAGAAAATTAGAAAGGTTTAAGCTGTTGAGTCCAACTTTTTCACCCTCAAAGATTCTTTTTACTACAGCTCACACTCCTGGGCCTCGATGTTTTGGGGGTAGAGTACACTGCCAAAGTACACTGACTAAGCAGTAATTCATCGACCCGCCACTGAAAATATGAGTATTGTCAATTAGCCCTTCTGGCACAAAGAAAGAGATAACCAGAGGTCCACACTGAACTAATGATCATTTTAGCCAAAATGCAGAGAAGCTTCATGTTTTCATTAGCCTTTGTATATTCACAAGTGAATATGTGATTTGTTGGATATTTTTGGAGACTGAAATTTGCTCTGAGAAAACCTGTTTACTACATTCTGGGGACCACTAAGAATCTGTAACCCATATCGGGGATCCTGCACCAAGAAATGTGGTGGAAGTAGCGAAATAGTAAAAGATCCCGATCAGTGCAGGTGGAAGTGACACAGGCCTTGCAGTGACTAGGACTTGGTCGAGCAATGGCGGGGGGCGGGGGAAGGTGCAACACAGCAATGTCCATAAATTCAGCCCTTCGGTC
Organism: Phocoena sinus; assembly: GCF_008692025.1. Lineage (NCBI taxonomy): Eukaryota > Metazoa > Chordata > Mammalia > Artiodactyla > Phocoenidae > Phocoena > Phocoena sinus. Next base: position 27,849,261 of record NC_045778.1, read on the forward strand.
CACCATTGCTGACTATTCTAGGGTCAGCCATCTGACCTCCTTTCCTTCTTTTTCTGTGAGCTCATGCTTTCGTGGATGTACCAAGGAGGATCATCATTTTCTGAGTTGTGCTGTCTTTGCACCCCAAAAATATACCCTAAACTTAGCATATGTGATCATCAGCAATATTCAAGAATTTCTCATCCTTTTAATACTATCTTTAGTTACAACCACAGCCTTTAAAAACAAAATAGGTGTTGATGTGGATGTCATTGGCTACTTTGAAGACCCGCTTTGCTTTGGCACCTATACCACCATTCATTACCTAAGATATATCCTTCTGTCAGTGGTTATCCAGATATACTAGGAGATCATGGTGTGCACCTTGACCACATTGGGTTGTGAACGGAAGATTCTGCCTTTGTGATTTCACTCAAGACCTTGGTTGTATGTTTAATAAAATTGGACCATGTATCACTTGAGAAGGATAAGTAATTATCTCCTTTAGCTGCTGTCTCCTCAAATTCAAACACATGACATCAGGATTTCTTCTCAATGGCAAAGTTACAGACTCTGTAGTTAATTAAATATCTTTTCTAATCAAATTAGCTTTCATTTTCTAAGTAGAGCTTTTTAACCTGAAAGTGGCTTTGAGACATTGTTTCTTTCAGCCATCACCTATGAAAGGAAAGATAATGTCCCTTCGAAAAGCTCCTCTAACAGGGAATAATTATTCTTTGTTTGACTGCAAATGCGCATTCCTGAAATAATATATGCGTAAAGTTTCATAAATTATTTCAAGATGTATTAAAGAGCGTTGGAAATAGTTCTTCTCCCTACAGGAGGCTGCCAAGAATAAGTTTTGTCCTTTAAAATTTGAAACAAATTATTATTCACTGGGGGAACTTCATTGGAGCTTCCCCCAGCTCCAGCTGACAGGGACAATTTGAAATAACCTGTTAATGATAATGCTTTTACAATTTAGAGATACTCTAAGCGGAGCAATTTTTAAAAATTAAAACCATAGCTGGGGCGGGGGGGATTGCCTTTGGAGGTCATGCGAAGTTAGGGGCACTACATACACATTTACCTGGATCAGGGCCTGGATTCCAGCTGCCTGGGTTATGTGTTACATCATGGCCCTGTGGAGGTGAGGGGGACAGGTATGTCTCTGGTGGAATTTCACCTAAGTGCTTCCAGGCGCAATTCTCCTGAGACTTTAAGCTTGGCCATAAAATGTAGCATAATATAGCATAAAGGCTACTGTACTCTAGAAGTAAGGAAAATGGAGTTCCAGTCCCAGAAGTCACATAGCATTAAAAAAAAAAAAAATTCGTCATCTGTACAATGAAGAGGTTGGTTTAAATAATCTCTTATCCCTTCTAACATTAACGTTTGGTGTTTTTACTGTAAGGTATCCCTTGAACCAAATATTTACGGAGTACCTGTTTTACGCATGCCATTTACTCCATATGACTTCTATCAACCAAGTACCATTGCTATCAACTTGGGATATCATTTCTTTTTTTTTTATTTAATTTTTTATTTTATATTGGAGTATAGTTGATTTACAGTGTTGCATTAGTTTTAGGTGTACAGTAAAGTGGTTCAGTTATACATATACATATATCCACTCTTTTTCAGATTCTTTTCCCATGTAGGTCATTACAGAATATTGAGTAGAGTTCCCTGTGCAGTAGGTCCTTATTGATTATCTATTTTATATATAATAGCATGTATATGATTGGGATTAGCATGTAAATAATGTTTCTTTATTAGCTCATTTTTTGTTTCACCTGGTAAGGAACGCTTAAACATCTGAAGAATTGGTAAGTAGGGTGGTTGAGGCATGGGGCAAACCTCATTTCCCCCGTGAACTGAAATCCTTTTGAATAACACAAGAAAAAAAAAAGGCAAAGGAAAGTAATACTTACTTTGGGTGCTCACGATGTGCCAGGAGCTGTACTTGGTGATTCTGTAGCTTTGATTTTCTGCCGTTGAAGTCGAGTGCAGTGCTGGGAGCACCAGAGCTCTCAGTAAATTCTGCCTGGATTAAACAGACCCACCTGCTGCATAACTAATGGGGCCAGAGGTGAGAAAGAAAATCAGCTCTTTGCAGCTCTTCTTACAACCGGCCCACTTTTCTTCTTTCAGAAACCTAATTCTAAAATATCATCTCACAGCCAGTTAAAATGGTAAATTAGAAGCATTTGGGTGAGAAATGGTGTGTGTAAGTTGATGGTTCGGGGACATCAGCCAAGATGCAACGACATGGGCTTGAGCTGTTTCTCGTATCAGTCTGTTATTTTAGGCCTTTGCTTGAGCAGGGACCAGAGATTAAAGGAGACACTGTTTTTGATTTAAACAGTGGGCTGAGCACGTGAGGGTTTGGCTTTTCTTGGCTTCTAGGAAGTGGCAAGGTTTGTGTTGAGGGATGGAAGAAGATGCACCTTACTCTACCTGAGATGACAGTGCAAAGTGCCTGCTGCCATTCCCAAGCCCCTGGCGGGGATTGCTAACTCATCATGGTGCTCTTTCTACCTGAGCTCAAATAGCGGCAGCATCCTTTCAGCAGAGTTCTCTAGATGGCCGTTATCAAATGATAGGTGCTGGCACAGGAGATGAAATCTGTTTGTCAAAATGTGGGTGAAGTAGTAGATTCTTTTAAAAAATGTGTGTGTCTGTCACATTTGGGGGTAATTAAAAGCATTTTTTTAAGTACGTGAAAGGACGTTATAAAAGTATAGAGTGGTAATCGTTCTTCTTCTACCTCAGAAGTTAGCCACATCCCAATTCTACTTGAGGACTTTTTTTTGGGGAAAAGGGAAATTAGGAGGTTTTGTGAATTCATTACATTATAAATTGCTTGGTATAAAATGGGTGTAAGTGAACGTAGGTGATAAAATACGGTGTATCCCCAGCAATCAGGGGCAGCAGAGTAGATGTACATATCACAATACAATGAATCTTAGAAACATAAGACTTCTGTGACAAAAGAAAGCTAACGCATAACAATATGACCTACATAACTTAAAAATACATGAGCATGAAACAGCAAGATATATATATTTTTAGCATCTTTATTGAGTATAATTACTTTACAAAGGTGTGTTAGTTTCTGCTTTATAACAAAGTGAATCAGCTACACATATACATATATCCCCATATCTCCTCCCTCTTGCGTCTCCCTCCCACCCTCCCTATCCCGCCCCTCTAGGTGGTCACAAAGCACTGAGCTGATCTCCCTGTGCTATGCGACTGCTTCTCACTAGCTATCTCTTTTACATATGGTAGTGTATATATGTCCATGCCACTCTCTCACGTCCTCCCAGCTTACCCTTCCCCCTCCCCGAGTCCTCAAGTCCATTTTCTACATCGGTGTCTTCATTGAAGTCCTGCCACTAGGTCCTTCAGAACCTTTTCCATTTTTTTCAGGTGCCATATATTTGTATTAGCATACAGTATTTATTTTTCTCTTTCTGACTTACTTCACTCTGTATGACAGTCTCCAGGTCCATCCACATCACTACAAATAACTCAGCTTTGTTTCTTTTTATGGTTGAGTAATATTCCATTGTATATACGTGCCACATCTTCTTTATCCGTTCATCTGTCGATGGACACTCAGGTTGCTTCCATGTCCTGGCTACTGTAAATAGAGCTGCAATGAACATTGTGGTACATGACTCTTTTTGAATTATGGTTTTCTCAGGGTATATGCCCAGTAGTGGGGTCGCTGGGTCATATGGTAGTTCTATTTTTAGTTTTCTAAGGAACCTCCATACTGTTCTCTATATTGGCTGTATCAATTTACATTCCCAGCAACAGTGCAAGAGGGTTCCCTTTCTTCACACCCTCTTCAGCATTTATTGTTTCTAGATTTTTTGATGATGGCCATTCTGACCAATGTGAGGTGATACCACATTGTAGTTTTGATCTGCATTTCTCTAATGATTTGTGATGTTGAGCATCTTTTCATGCGTTTGCTGGCAATCTGTATATCTTCTTTGGAGAAATGTCTGTTTAGGTCTTCTGCCCATTTTTGGATTGGGGTGTTTGTCTTTTGGTATTGAGCTGCATGAGCTGCTAGTATATTTTGGAGATTAATCTTTTGTCGGTTGCTTCATTTGCAAATATTTTCTTCCATTCTGAGGGTTGTCTTTTCGTCTTGTTTATGGTTTCCTTTGCTGTGCAAAAGCTTCTAAGTTTCATTAGGTCCCATTTGTTTATTTTTGTTTTTATTTCCATTTCTCTAGGAGGTGGGTCAAAAAGGATCTTGATGTCATAGAGTGCTCTGCCTATGTTTTCCTCTAAGAGTTTGATAGTGTCTGGCCTTACATTTAGGTCATTAATCCATTCTGAGTTTATTTTTGTGTATGGTGTTAGGGAGTGCTCCAATTTCATTCTTTTACATGTAGCTGTCCAGTTTTAGCAGCACCACTTATTGAAGAGGCTGTCTTTTCTCCATTGTATATTCTTGCCTCCTTTATCAAAGATAAGGTGACCATATGTGCATGGGTTTATCTCTGGGGTTTCTATCCTGTTCCATTGATCTATCTTTCTGTTTTTGTGCCAGTACCATACTGTCTTGGTTACTGTAGCATTGTAGTACAGTGTGAAGTCAGGGAGCCTGATTCCTCCAGCTCCCTTTTTCTTTCTCAAGATTGCTTTGGCTATTCAGGGTCTTTTGTATTTCCATACAAATTGTGAAATGTTGTGTTCTAGTTCTGTGGAAAATGCCATTGGTAGTTTGATAGGGGTTGCATTGAATCTGTTGATTGCTTTGAGTAGTATAGTCATTTTCACAATGTTGATTCTTCCAATCCAGGAACATGGTATATCTCTCCATCTGTTTGTATCATCTTTAATTTCTTTCATCAGTGTCTTAATTTTTCTGCATACAGGTCTTTTGTTTCCTTAGGTAGGTTTATTCCTAGGTATTTTATTCTTTTTGTTGCAATGGTAAATGGAAGTGTTTCCTTCATTTCTCTTTCAGATTTTTCATCATTAGTGTATAGGAATGCAAGAGATTTCTGTGCATTAATTTTGAATCCTGCTACTTTACCAAATCCATTGATTAGCTCTCGTAGTTTTCTGGTACCATCTTTCGGATTCTCTTTGTATAGTATCATGTCATCTGCGAACAGTGACAGTTTTACTTCTTCTTTTCTGATTTGGATTCCCTTTATTTCTTTTTCTTCTCTGATTGCTGTGGCTAAAACTTCCAAAACTATGATGAATAATAGTGGTGAGAGTCGGCAACCTTGTCTTGATCCTGATCTTGGAGGAAATGGTTTCAGTTTTTCACCATTGAGAACAATGTTGGCTGTAGGTTTGTCATATATGGCCTTTATTATGTAGAGGTAAGTTCCCTCTCTGCCTACTTTCTGGAGGGTTTTTATCCTAAATGGGTGTTGAATTTTGTCAAACGCTTTTTCTGCATCTATTGAGATGATCATATGGTTTTTCTCCTTCAGTTTGTTAATGTGGTTTATCACATTGATTAATTTGCGTATATTGAAGGATCCTTGCATTCCTGGGAGAAACCCCACTTGATCATGGTGTAGGATCCTTTTAATGTGCTGTTGGATTCTGTTTGCTAGTATTTTGTGGAGGATTTTTGCATCTATGTTCATCAGTGATATTGGCCTGTAGTTTTCTTTCTTTGTGACATATTTGTCTGGTTTTGGTTTTAGGGTGATGGTGGCCTTGTAGAATGAGTTTGGGAGTGTTCCTCCCTCTGCTCTATTTTGGAAGAGTTTGAGAAGGATAGGTGTTAGTTCTTCTCTAAATGTTTGCTGGAATTTGCCTGTGAAGCCCTCTGGTCCTGGACTTTTGTTTCTTGGGTGATTTTTAATCACAGTTTCAGTTTCAGTTTCAGTGCTTGTGATTGGTCTGTTCATATTTTCTATTTCTTCCTGGTTCAGTCTTGGATGTTGTTCTTTTCTAAGAATTTGTCCTTTTCTTCCAGGTTGTCCATTTTTTGGGCATATACTTGCTTGTAGTAGTCTCTCATGATCCTTTGTATTTCTGTGGTGTCAGTTGTTACTTCTCCTTTTTCATTTCTAATTCTATTGATTTGAGTCTTCTCCCTTTCTTTCTTGATGAGTCTGACTAATGGTTTATCAATTTTGTTTATTTTCTCAAAGAACCAGCTTTTAGTTTTATTGATTTTTGCTATTGTTTCCTTCATTTCTTTTTCATTTATTTCTGATCTGATCTTCATGATTTCTTTCCTTCTGCCAACTTTGGGGTTTCTTTGTTCTTCTTTCTCTAATTGCTTTAAGTGTTAGGTTAGGTTGTTTATTTGAGATGTTTCTTGTTTCTTGAGGTAGGATTGTATTCCTATAAACTTCCCTCTTAGAACTGCTTTTGCAGCATCCCGTAGGTTTTGGGTCATCGTGTTTTCATTGTAATTCGTTTCTAGGTATTTTTTTATTTCTTCTTTGATATCTTCAGTGATCTCTTGGTTATTTAGTAGCATGTTGTTTAGCCTCCATGTGTTTTTATTTTTTACAGATTTTTTCCTGTAATTGTTATCTAGTCTCTTAGTGTTGTGGTTGGAAAAGATACTTGGTACGATTTCAATTTTCTTAAATTTACGACGACTTGATTTGTGACCCAAGATATGATCTATCCAGGAGAATGTTCCGTGAGCACTGGAGAAGAAAGTGTATTCTGTTGTTTTTGGATGAAATGTCCTATAAACGTCAATTAAGTCCATCTTGTTTAATGTGTCATTTAAAGCTTGTGTTTCCTCTACCAAATGTAAAATAGATAGCTAGTGGGAAGCAGCTGCATGGCACAGGAAGGTCAGCTCAGTGCTTTGCGGCCACCTAGAGGTGTGGGATAAGGAGGGTGGGAAGGAGTTGCAAGAGGGAGGGGATATGGGGATATACATATGCATATAGCTGATTCACTTTGTTGCACAGCATAAAACTAACATAACATTGTAAAGCAATTTTACTCCAATAAAGATGTTAAAAAAAAGTGTAAGAGAAAAAAAATATTAAAGCTTGTGTTTCCTTATTCAATTTCATTTTGTATGATCTGTCCATTGGTGAAAGTGGGGTGTTAAAGTTCCCTACTATTATTGTGTTAATGTCGTTTTCCCTTTTTAGGGCTGCTAGCATTTGCCTTATGTATTGAGGTGCTCCTGTGTTGGGTGCATAAATATTTACAATTCTTATATCTTCTTCTTGGATTGATCCCTTGATCATTATGTAGTGTACTTCTTTGTCTTTTATAATAGTCTTTATTTTAAAGTCTATTTTGTCTGATATAAGAATTGCTACTCCAGCTTCTTTTTTTTTTTTGTGGTACGTGGGCCTCTCACTGCTGTGGCCTCTCCCGTTGCAGAGCACAGGCTCTGGACGCTCTGGACGCACAGGCTCAGCGCCTATGGCCCATGGGCCCAGCCACTCCGTGGCATGTGGGATCTTCCCAGACCGGGGCAAGAACCCGTGTCCCCTGCATCAGCAGGCGGACTCGTAACCACTGTGCCACCAGGGAAGCCCTCCAGCTTTCTTCTGATCTCCATTTGCATGGAATATCTTTTTCCATGCCCTCACTTTCAGTCTGTATGTGTCCCTAGGTCTGAAGTGGGTCTCTTGTAGACAGCATATATATGGATCTTGTTTTTGTATCCATTCAGCCAGTCTGTGTCTTTTGGTGGGAGCATTTAATCCATTTACATTTAAGGTAGTTATCGATAGGTATGTTCCTAGTACCATTTTCTTAATTGTTTTGGGTTTGTTATTGTAGGTCTTTTCCTTCTCTGTGTTTACTGCCTAGAGAAGTTCCTTTCACATTTGTTGTAAAGCTGGTTTGGTGGTGCCGAATTCTCTTGGCTTTTGCTTGTCTGTAAAGGTTTAATTTCTTCATCGAATCTGAATGAGATCCTTGCTGGGTGAAGTAATCTTGGCTGTAGGTTTTTCCCTTTCATCACTTGAAATATGTCCTGCCACTCCCTTCTGGTTTGCAGAGTTTCTGTTGAAAGATCAGCTGCTAACCTTCTGGGAATTCCCTCGTATGTTATTTGTTGTTTTTCTCTTACTGCATTTACTATTTTTTCTTTGTATTTAATTTTTGATAGTTTGATTAATATGTGGCTTGGCATGTTTCTCCTTGGATTTATCCTGTGTGGGATTCTCTGCACTTGCTGGATTTGATTATTTCCTCTCGCATATTAGGGAAGTTTATAATCTCTTCAAATATTTTCTCAGTCCCTTTTTTTTCTCTTCTTCCTCTTGGACCCCTATCATTCGAATGTTGGTGCGTTTAATGTTATCTCAGATATCTCTGAAACTGTCCTCAATACTTTTCATTCTTTTTTCTGCTCTGTGGTAGTTATTTCCACATTTTATCTTCCAGGTTACTTATCCGTTCTTCTGCCTCAGTTTTTCTGCTATTGATTCCTTGTAGAGAATTTTTAATTTCATTTATTGTGTTGTTCATCATTGTTTGTTTGCTCTTTAGTTCTTCTAGGTCCTTGTTAAATGTTTCTTGTATTTTCTCCATTCTGTTTCCAAGATTTTGAATCATCTTTACCATCATTAGTCTGAATTCTTTTGCCTATTTCCTCTTCATTTGTTTGATCTGGTGGGTTTTTACCTTGCTCCTTCATCTGCTGTGTATTTCTCTGTCTTCTCATTTTTCTTAACTTACTCTGTGTGGGGTCTGTTTTTCACAGGCTGCACGTTTGTAGTTCGCATTGTTTTTGGTGTCTGCCCCCAGTGGGCAAGGTTGGTATAGTGGCTTATGTAGGCTTCCTGGTGGAGGGGACTGGTGCCTGTGTTCTGGTGGATAAGGCTGGATCTTGTCTTTTTGGTGGGCTGGACCACATCCGGTGGTGTGTTTTGGGGTGTCTGTGACTTTATTATGATTTTAGGCAGCCTCTCTGCTAGTGGGTGGGGCTGTGTTCCTGTTTTGCTAGTTGTTTGGCATAGGGTGTCCAGCACTGTAGCTTGCTGGTTGTTGAGTGGAGCTGGGTCTTAGCATTGAGATGGAGATCTATGGGAGAGCTTTCACCGTTTGATATTATGTGGAGCTGGGAGGTCTGTGGTGGACCAATAGACTATAGATTGCCCTGGTCTTTCTGTAGCATCCAAAAAATATGATGTCTCTCTCCACACCTCAACAATAAAGGATTTTTACATATTAAAAAACAAACAAACAAACAGAAAAAAACGTACACAGTCACCAAAAGAGAAATAGGAAAAATGTATATATATAATAAAAAAAAGGGAGGAACTGAGCAACCAAATCAATAAACAAATCTACCAATGATAATAAGCTCTAAATACTAAACTAAGATAAACATAAAACCAGAAACAAATTAGATGCAGAAAGCAAACCCTGAGTCTATCGTTGCTCCCAAAATCTACCTCCTCAATTTGGGATGATTCGTTGTCTATTCATGTATTCCACAGATGCAGGGTACATCAAGTTGATTGTGGAGATTTATTTGCTGCTCCTGAGGCTGCTGGGAGAGATTTCCCTTTCTCTTCTTTTTTCGCACAGCTCTCTTCTTTTGGTCCCGCCTGTGCGTGTAGGTCGCCTGAGGGCGTCTGTTGTTCACTCAGACAGGATGGGATTAGAGGAGCAGCTGATTTGGGGGCTCTGGCTCACTCAGGCCGGTGGGAGGGAGGGGTACGGATGTGGGACAAGCCTGTGGCGTCAGAGGCCAGCGTGACGTTTCACCAGCCTGAGGCGCGCCGTGCATTCTCCCCGGGGAGTTGTCCCTGGATCCCGGGACCCTGGCAGTGGCGGGCTGCACAGGCTGCCCGGAGAGGAGGTGTGGATAGTGACCTGTGCTCGTACACAGGCTTCTTGGTGGCGGCAGCAGCAGCCTTAGTGTTTCATGCCTGTCTCTGGGGTCCGCGCTGATAACCGTGGCTCAAGCCCATCTCTAGCTCGTTTAGGTGGTGCTCTGAATCCCCTCTCCTCGTGCACCCCGAAACAATGGTCTCTTGATTCTTAGGCAATTCCAGACTTTTTCCCAGACTCCTTCCCGGCTAGCTGTGGTGCACTAGCCCCCTTCAGGCTGTGTTCATGCCGCCAACCCCAGTCCTCTCTCTGGGATCTGATCTCCGAAGCCCAAGCCTCAGCTCCCAGCCCCAACCCGTCCCGTCCCGGCGGGTGAGCAGACAAGCCTCTTGGGCTGGTGAGTGCCGGTCGGCACCGATCCTCTGTGCGGGAATCTCTCCGCTTTGCCCTCCGCACCCCTGTTGCTGCGCTCTCCTCCGTGGCTCTGAAGCTTCCCCCCACCCCCGCACTACCTCCCGTCTCTGCCAGTGAAGGGGCTTCCTAGTTTGTGGAAACTTTTCCTTCTTCACAGCTCCCTCCCAGAGGTTCAAGTCCCGTCCCTATTCTTTTGTCTCCAGTTTTTCTTTTTTCTTTTGCCCTACCCAGGTATGTGGGGAGTATCTTGCCTTTGGGGAAGTCTGAGGTCTTCTGCCAGCGTTCAGTAGGTGTTATGTAGGAGTTGTTCCACATGTAGATGTATTTTTGATGTATCTGTGGGGAGGAAGGTGACCTCTATGTCTTACTCCTCCGCCATCTTGAAGAGGAGTACAGCAAGATTTTTTTAAGGAAAGACATAAGAAGTTTTGACTATGAGAGAAAAGATTGTTAAATTTTGGTCTCTTAAAATGAAGACTTGTTAATCAAAAGACATCTTAAAAAATGGGAATGACAAGTTACAAACTAGGAGAAGATATTCCCAGTATACACATTTGATAATGGATCAGTATTAAGAGTATATCAAGAACTCCTGGACTTCCCTAGTGGCTCAGTGGTTAACAATCCATCTGCCAGTGCAGAGGACACGGGTTCAAGCCCCAGTCCCCAAAGAGCCCACATGCTGCAGAGCAACTAAACCTGTGCACCACAACTACTGAGCCTGCACTCTAGAGCCCGTGAGCCACAACTACTGAGCCCGCGTGCCACAACTACTGAGCCCGCGTGCCCCAACTACTGAAGCCTGTGCACCCAAAGCCTGTGCTCCATGACAAGAGAAGCCACACAATGAGAAGCTTGTGCACTGCAACAAAGAATAGCCCCTGCTCGCCGCGACTAAGGAAGGCCCATGTGCAGCAACGAAGACCCAAAGCAGCCAAAGATAAAAAAAGAAAAAAAAAAACCAAAACTCCTATACATGAATAAAAAAAAACTACCAACAACTCAATGGAAAAGTGAACAAAAGATAGAGAAGTTTTTGCAGAGGACGAAATATTTATGACAAATTAACATGGGAAGAGATATGCTTATTAATGATTAGGGAATTGTAAAGAAAATCCAATAAGATTTTTCACATATGTTCCTGGAAAATATTTTTAAAGTTAACTGTTAGCGTGTGGATCTGTGGGAACCCTTATATATTGCTGTCAGGATTACAAATTGGTACTGTGCTTTGGAAAATTATTTACTTAAAATTGACTATTAATATATTTCATGACCCAGAGATTCCGCTGTGACCCATGTACAACAAGAAACATCTGAATAAAGTCCTTGGTATTATTTTTAATATCAGAACCCTGAAACTGTCCTATGTATTTTCAGTGGAACATTATACAGCAGTCAGAACAAATGAAGTGACATGTAGTAACATGTAATAACATGGGTGTATCCTGAAACATAGTATAAAGTGAAAAAAGTGCATTTTTCAAGAATTCATATGATAAAAAGATCCACACAGAACACATTAAAGTCATTGCCTTTGAGGGAGCAAATGAGAATGGGAAATGATGATATAAAATAAATGTTTTAAAATGTAAATTCATTTATATGTGTATAAATATAGTTTATGTACAAAATGAATATATTAATATATATGCTATTAGACAATATTTTCCTGCCTTCCTCATGGCATAATTATGTGGCTCAGTTGAGATCTAGGAGCACCTTTGTGACATAATTGAAGACATTTCACAGAAAGTCCTCAAATTGCATCCCTTATACATAGAAACTGTACCTTTGAATTAACGTTAACAATGAATTCTTGGAAGCCAAGGCCTTGTGTCTTCAGGAGTGGCCTCTTGATTTGTTCTTAGACTGGACCTTCATCAGGCCTTCTCTAGTGACATGTATTATTTGGTGACAGAATAGAAGCTGGAGGGCATGGGGATGAGAGTGATAAGTTGTGGTGTGGGACACATCCAGAGCTGCTTATAGATGGAGAGCATTGTAGTCAGGGAGGACAGGGCACAGCTCTGGGGACCCCAGAGAACCACGAGGACGTTGACACTGTGAATGGAGGAGAAGAGGAAGTCTTATTTTCCATTACCTCTTGTATTGCTTTACTATGAATCAACGAAAAATACACTGGGAAAGGGATATAGGTAGGAAGGGGATAAGGACAGAACAATGCGAGAATATGAAGAAGTAGTTTTCATGTTTCCAGTAAGCTTTCATGAGATTCACACCCTCACTAGGAACCTCGTCTGTTTTTACTTCCTATTTTAGAATGCAAACTGTGCATTCCCTCTCTTTTCTCACTTTCGTTACCTCTTTCTGTAGGTCACGTTATGTGATGTCCAGATCTCTTAGGGGGTACTTCGGCTCTCCCACGATTGCTGTTTCCAAACACAAGAATTTCAGGTTTCTACCAGAGTCCACAAGCAACACCATCCAGGTGTAATGCTTACAAGGAAGAGCCAAAGACATGGATTTGCTGCCATGTGTGTTAGCTTCCCTTCTCCCGGAGTCTCTCCCTGCGTACCCTGGAGTTTTTCATCCTGACGGGATCCAATCCAGGGACATTCAGTGGCAATTGCTCCTGGAGTGGGTGTCTGGCAGGCACTGAGAATGCCTGTATTTGGAGTGGAGTTGGCTATTGTAATACTTAGTGAATGGAATTTCATTAGGTCCTTATCTGTGTGCAGTGAGGAAAAGAGGTCCTTTTACACAGTGCTTGTAATGGAGTGGAAAATTGCATTTCCCCCTCGCCCGAACAGTGCCATTAGTGGGGAGGCAGACTGTCTGCAGAGAGCGGGAAGCCACCTCGGGCAGTGAAGGGCTGACAGCCCAAATGATGGCAATGCCGAGAGACCCGGAAGATATTAAAATAAAAACAGGTTGTGTTGTTTTTTTTGTCCTGTAGCAGTTCTTCCCTGCAACGCAGGGAGTGATTGGATTTGAAGCACTGAGAAAAACATGTTAAGTAAGAAATGGTTTAAATAAAGTTGTCTGAGGTTGAAACTCTCCCCCAGGCGTGGAGTGGAATGTAGTTAGCTGCCTACAACTGATAGATATCCAAGAGGCGGTATGTTCTTGAGCCAGGCAGGTACGCAGGGAACTTGAAAAGTGTAATGTACAATTGAGGTCTCCTCTTTGGTCATCCAGGTGGATTCCAGCCCCACTGGGGGGTGTGTGGACACTGGCATGGCCAGTCAGTGGATTCAAGTCCCCATTTTTATTTTCCCTGGGTTCTGAGACTTGAGGGTGAGAAGAGCTGCGAGGCATAGTGCTAAAAACAACAGGGAAATCCACTCAGCTCTGGGAAATACTTGTTCCTACACTGGGAGAGAGTTTCTTTCCCTTTCTTTTTTAAATTTTGATTGGAGTATAGTTGATTTACAATGTTGTGTTAGTTTCAGGTGTACAGCAAAATGAATCAGTTAAACATATGCATATATCCACTCTTTTTTAAGATTCCTTTCCCAAATAGGCCATTACAGAGTATTGAGTAGAGTTCCCTGCACTATACAGTAGGTTCTTATTAGTTTTCTGTTTTATATATAGTAGTGTGTAAATGTCAATCCCAATTTCCCAATTTATCCCTCCCCCCCTTATCTCCTGGTAACCATAAATCTGTTTTCTACATCTGTGACTCTACTTCTGTCTTACAAATAAGTTCATTTGTTTCTTTCTATGAGGATTGGTGTTAGACACAGTCCCAGGGGAGCTGCCAGTGTGAGACTGGACAGGAGCACAACCTGTGCCAGGACAAAGAGAAGACAGAGCCTATGCAGATCCTGGGCCCAGGTGAACCCCAAATACAAAGAGGCACATACCAGGAAGGAAGGAGGAACTGGGAGTGTGAAAGCCCTTTGTGAACGTCCCAGGGCACTGGGAAAGTAGAAGTAGAAAGAGACCCCTTAAAGTGGAATCAATAAACGATTAAGATATCTGATATTTGAACTATACAAGACCTCCAGAATTATTGAGTCCAGCCGCTTCTTAGAAGGATGAGGAATTTCTTTGTCATGAGGCATAAATATCAAAGCAGAGTCCCCCTCACGCCCCTCCCACCACCATATACTCTCTACATCCCTTCAAAGTCTTTTCTCTGTTTACTTGTCTACTCTTTACTCTGGCCCCATCCTCCTTCATTTCCTCTCTTGGGGAATTCTCTTGGGTATCTGTTGACCTTAGCCTCATGCTTTTGCCTATCAGACAATGAAGATTTGGGGGGATCAGTTGCCTGCCAGCCATTCTGTCCCCTTACATGGCTGTCCCTTATGTGTATGTAAGTCAGAGTTCGGAGGACATGGCCTGTGCACGAGTAGGGCCACCTCAGCCTTACAGAGGTTGCTGAGCCCTGTCCTAGGACACTGTCATGTGTAAATTTCAAAAATTAAAAAAAAAAAAAAGACTCACAAATACTCTATGAACGCATTTATCATCATTTTAAATGATTAATATATTTAAGTCAGTTATGAGGGTACTACTAATATGGTAGAGTTGGGTCCAGCAGCCTTTGTAGAGCTGGGTATTTATAGGCACTCAGGAGAAAAAAAAAAAAAAAAAAGAATGTTAAATGAGGAGTTTTAGGTTAGATACAAAACTAACCAATGCCCTATAAAGCAATAAGATCCTAACCCTGGGGGACCTTTTTTTTTTTTTTTTTTTTTTTTAAAACTGCATGAAAATCTACAATTTAACGTGTGATTTCACTGTGTCTGGGCTGTAATCAAGTAGGGAGCAGTAACACTAAACATCAGTATAATCTCCTGAGGAATTAAATAATCCTTGAGAGGACCTGTCAAACAGTGCCACAACATGCCATGGAAAGGATGTTCTGTCCTTCCCTGTCCCCTGGGAAGACTTATTTCCAAGTTTTGGATACTTTTTCTTAACAATCTAATCCTAGCATTTAAATCTGTACTTCTTTGAAATGCACCAGTATTTGGTGTACCTGGTACTGGTAAGACTCTACCATGGAGTAAAGTCCCAACTAGTACGTTAAGTTTCCACCAATAAATTTAACTTTTAACACATGTATTGAATTGTCTGTATGTGCTAGGCATCGTGCCAGACTTTCATGTACACTGGTGAATAAAACAAACAAGGCTGTGAGGTTCAAGATAAGTGAAATACGTGTGCTGACGGAAAAGAATTATAGAAAGCCCATCACATGCCTCTGCCTGGTGTCTGAGTCACAGGATGGGTGTGGATTCCTCAGGCCTTTGCCTGGATTTCTTCATATAAGCAAGAGCTGATTATGTTCTATCAAACTCTGTGAGAAGTAAATAGCAAAAAGGAATTTGGGGTGTCTGTGGGGATGTGACTTTGCTTACTGTGTGCCCCCTTGGATTTAATCTGTCCAATGAGTGAACTCAGTAAGTGTATCAGTAACGTTAAAAAACAAAATTAAAAAAAAATGCGGGGCTTTCCTGGTGGCACAGTGGTTAAGAATCCACCTGCCAATGCAGGGGACACTGGGGTTAGAACCCTGGTCCGGGAAGATCCCACATGCCGCGGAGCAACTAAGCCCGTGCGCCACAACTACTGAGCTCGCGAGCCACAACTACTGAAGCTCGTGCACCTAGAGCCCGTGCTCCACAGCAAGAGAAGCCACTGCAATGAGAGGCCCGCGCACCGCAACGAAGAGTAGACCCCACTCATCACAACTAAAGAAAGCCCGTGTGCAGCAATGAAGACCCAAGGCAGCCAAAAATAAATTAATTAATTTAAAAAAAAGAATGCATACTATATGAGTACATTAAAAAAATGCAACTGAGTATATTTTAAAGATCTTACTGGTTTCATTCAGTTGTTCAAGAATCAGGCAGTGTTGAAGCTAGCAGATAGAAAGGAGCTCTGAGGAGCTCTGCAAAATGCGAGACTTCTCTGGTCATAAGGGAGCAGAAACAAGGAAGTTACGCTAGGAAAAAAACAAAAAGATTTATTATTGCAAGGTTACTCTCTTTTAGGAATGGCAGCGGTCTATTGGGCAGATTACCTAACTAATGCTGATCAGGTGGTTCCTGATTAACATTTAGGATTACATTTCTGGGACAGTCGAAACTGATTAAGTTGTCTCACTTTGGTGACATGAGGCTTAGCATACATGACTCCATTTTGGGCCTGTTTTGTTTTTAACAGTAAAATACACTGAATCACTGGCCATGGATCTTTTAAATTTGCTTGTCTATCTGTTTATTTAAAGATACAGATAATAGTGCTAAATCTATCCCTACACAAGAGTCTTAGAATAAATTATGTAGTTTCTCAGTGTTCTCCCTCCTTCCCCTCCTCCACCAATGTGATTTACAGCTGGCTCCATTGACAGGGAGTACCAACTGGTATTTTCCTTTAGTAGGGGTCTTGCTTGCACTGCAGATCTTCAGACTTTGGAAGGCAGGGTAGGCAGTAGTTCATTTCCCAAGGTGCAGAAAGTTTTAAGGTGATTTTTGTTTCTCAAGAAGCTCTTGGCCAAATTACAAAGCTATCCTTGTAATCAACTGAATTTCTTCTTTGAGATTGTCGCCAAGGAGGAGTGGTTAAATTAGAGTGCCAGCCAAGGAATCCCTGGGCATATCTTCCATTCTTCTAGGAAGACATAATAATAGCTCTTTGAGAAAGGGAGAGTGGTTGGCTTTACAGTCTATCAGCGTATACAGTATTTCAGTTAAACACTGGCCAAGCATAAGACACTGTTAGGCCATGAGAGGTGTACAAGAGAGGTAATTAGAGGTATAAAGAGACATAGATGGTTGAAGAGACAAGAGATAGCCAACATAGCTCCCTATGGAAAAACATGTGTGCTGAATGCCAAGTGCTTGCGCAGGCGCCCAGTGCTCCAGGACTTCCGTCAGTGTAGACTGGAGGGCAGGAGAGGTTCTTACTGGAAAATGTTAGTCATGATTGAATCCATGAAAGATAAATACCATCCAGATTAAAGTAGGCAGAAGGGGTTGAGCATTCTAAGGCGGGTAGAGAGAGGAAGCAGAGCTTTGGACAGTCGTGTACCAGGTCTGTCTTTGTAGGTGGAGGAGGGGGCGTCACCCAGGCTGGGCTCAGGATTTTGTGGAGCTCCTCTTTGGTAGCTGCTCTACAGGTACCCAAACTGGGATGCCCTGTGTCATTACTGTTGACTTGGATGTCCCTCAGTGGCCAGTCTTACAGCTCTCAGTTTTAGGTTGTTTGTTCTGGGTCTACTCTAACCCACAGAGTTTGAGTTACCTCAGTAATCAACACCAAATAAAAGCAGGGAACTTGCCTCTTTCAAAATAGATGAAATGTTTCCAATTAATGCAGTTGCTGCCACACAGGGTAAAGCTTGTATCAGAGATTAAGCTGTTTAGCAGTTTTTGAATCAAATCCTAAATATGGCATCCCTCACATGAGGTAATTGTATGTCTGTATGTAAATTCTTGGAGAATATACTTATTTGGATATAATTACAACTATAGTTTTTGAAAAAAAAGAAATCTGGAAAAATGAGTAAACACAATTAATTAGATGAGATATTTATCCTTGGCTTTAATTACAAAGATTACTAAGAGAAGCTATGAAAATCTCAAAACAACTGGACTGATTTTATTTTTCACTGTTAAGAGGGCCCCAAAAAATGCATGAGTAAAAATAAATATATATTTGGGGATGACACCATCTTGGCATTTCTAGGCATTCTTTTCTAAATATATTCTTTATCTGAGCTGTCTTGCAATACTTTTAATATAATTAAAAGCACATAATGAGTGCCAGAGTTGTCAATTTCAACAACAAAGTGCTGAAATTTGCAGTGAAACTGAGAGATCCCTCTCCCACACATTGTAATGAATAGGTTCATAAAAGGAAAATAGTTTAATTACATTTTAGTTCATGGATTGTTAATAGGCTGGAGTATCTAAATTGAATAATGTGATTCTGGTAATAATTATGTGTAAATGAACTTGTTTAAATGATATTTTACAGCTTCTTTATAAAATTACAGCTAGAGGCAATCCAGTGATAGACAGACAAAGGCCATGCAAAAATTATCATAAACTATTAGCTTGTTTGCAAAGGGTTTTATGTTAATCTTTTAGTACTTAAAGCAATCTGCAATTAACATATCATGGGGAACTGCCTCCAGCAAAGGCATGCAAATTGAAGTGCTTAGATAAAAAGCCACTCACGTGTGGGGGGGGGGGGGCGGGAGAGAAAGGAAAAAAAAAGAAAAAAGAAAGGGTGGCAGAGTACTCAGAGGGTGCTGGTTTTATATTTGAGATTAAGGAGGTGTAATGATTGTGTTATCTAACTATGGCTGTAATTAAAGCTTTTCTCCTGCAGACATGACAATAGATACCGCATTGATTTCGGTGTTTTAATTGTGAAAGTCATTTTATTTCAAGGCAGAAGATATGAATAGCCTGAATCAAAGGGCTGGAAGATTGCTTTGTTGATAGTACTTGTTCAACAGCTGCCTAGCTGCTTAATACACAAGTGTGGAGAATGCAGAGAGACCCAGGGAGGTGCTGGGTATTGTAATTCTCCTGCTGGTTTCCTTTCCTTTTATGAAAAAGGAGAGGATCTGGGTACTGATTGTAAACAAACAGCCTTTTCATACCTCACTGATGTTTTTTCTCCCCAACTTCGCAGAACAAAAGAAGTCATAAAGGGCCTTGAACTAATTTTACTACTGCTCTTTCAAGCTACAGAAGTTTATGCAAAGTAATAAAACGATTCTTGCTAGTCGAGATATCACCCCTCTAATGGAGAACAAAAGTCTCTAAATGGCTGCTCTAGTTATTATCACAAATAGCCTTATGACAGAAACAGTGTGTTGGGGAGAGATTGGATTATTTACATTGAGGACATATCCACAAAATCTCACACACAGTTAGTTTGAGATTAGGACTTTCTTATCAGTTTCTTTATACAAACTGCAGGCAGGAAATTAAGCAAAGGGAAAAACATATACAATCCCAGAGCAAAGAGGATTCTAAAGGGAATTCTAGTAAAATGAAGATGACGTGGACTTTTTCAAAGTATCTCATTTTTGTATATTTCCTCTATAACAGTTTAGAGTAAATAGAGGTGAAACCCAATGATTTATCATTATTCTGTTGATTTATCTCTTCTTTGTGGATTGAAATATCAAATGACATATTTCATAGGGTCTGAATAATAATAGATTTTGTTTGGAGGAAGTTTGTCCCTGTACGTGATATAGTTCAGAATAACCAGATACCAATATATTTTAAACCTAACAATAATAACATCAGTAATCATTAACTGAGTGCTGCACTAACCTTTTTTTTTTTTTTTTGTATATTACTAATCTCTACAGCAACCCCAGAGAAGCTGATGGAATGATCCTCACTTTATAAAGGAAGAAACTTAGGCTCAGAGAGGCCAGGAAAGTTGCTCAAAGTCACATAGCCAGTTAGGGGCAGATATAAACTAGAACCCAGGAAATCTGGCTCTAGAACCTGCAGGCTTAACCAACTGCATGAACAAGACTTAAGCCATAGAACAGATAACAGGTATCAGCAGTGTGGATTGCAAATAACCACTTGTGGAATCATAGTTGGAAGGATTGGAGACCCTTCCAGGGTCCTTAAACTTTTTGGTGCCTGGATCCCTTTGACAGTCTAGTAAAAACCCATGGACCCCTTCTCACACTAATGATTTTTAAACGCACAAAATCAAATATGTGGGATTATGAAGCAAACTAAGTATAGTGAAATATTGTCAAAATATTTAAAAATCAAATTTATGACAGTAATTTATCTGCTTCCTTATTAACACACATAACGAGATCCAAAAGCAGGTCTAAAAGCTACCGTAATTTCATAGCAGTGGTGAATGTAAATAGTATTTCAGATTTCTGCAGTGATGTGACATGAAAATATCTTATTGATGATATTTTGGTGCCTACATTTATAATCAAAGAAAGTGTTAAAGTTCCCTTAGAAGTTACTTCCATTAACTTTCATGTCTTTTTATATAATACAAATTATATATCAATACTTACATAAATATATTTTTATATATAAAAATAATTTCTTTCCCATCAAAGTTCATAGACCCCTGAATTCTATAGGTGTCAAAGGCTCAGGCTAAGAATACTCTTGGTTTTACACATGAGGAAACTGAGGCCTAGAGAAGGAATGAGTTATCTAAGGTTATCAGTAATTGGTGGTAAGATGTGGATTAGAACTGATTATACTTTGAAAATGTAAGGAAACTTAAAATACTGTTTCTTGGGGTTTTTTCCCCCCTCTCTCCTCTGACTCTGGTAGGTTTCTCTTACGTGCTCTTAGCATGTTGAAGCTTTGTCTCTGCAATGTTGTCATTTTCAAAGTGGGAACACCGGGCGGGGCGTTGCCTTAGCCCCTTAGTCATCCATTGGCTGTGATGAATGTCTGGTGCCGCTGCCAGTGGGCAGGGCTGGGTGGAGCCCAGAGAGCCGAGCCACGGGGCCTCTGGGGGAGACAGCCTGGGACGCCAACGTAAATTTGAAAACTTTCTACTTAAGAGAGCAAGAAAGCATACTTACTGTACATCTCTATTTATAAATTCAGGCCATTATACCAAGATACCTTAGACTGGATGGCTTAAACAACAGGATTTTTTTCCTCACAGTTCTGGCAGCAGGAAGTCCAGTATCAGGGTGCCGGTGTGGTCTGGTTCTGGTTGTGGACCAAAAAATGTTGGCTGCCGTTTCAGTAAACAAAGAATGTTGCCTGCTATTCCTGTAAACAAGGAAGGTAGCCATCATCAAGCCATCAGCCCCCGCAGCTGCCCCTGATGGTGTGCCCTGAGGGGAATTCAGGATGGAGAAGAAGAGAATACAGGCCCAGGATTGCTAAGATGCATATCAAAGGACTAATTTCAGTGAGCCCAGACTCTTGCATCTTCCCATATGTAGAAAGGCACTAAAATTATTAGCTTGAGATACCTGTTTTTTGTGATTAGCAGCAATCTTTTGATGTTCTACTACATTTTTTATTTCCTGGCTCCTCCCTTACCTCTTTGGAACAGTTCCTCAGAGCTATCCGAGAGCCTGTCTCCTGGGCTGCAGTCCTCAGTAAGGTCCCCAGATAAAACATAGCTCACAACTTTTAAGTTGTGCATTTTTTTTCCATCAACATGGTGGGAATTCTCTTCCTGGATTCCTCACACGGTGGAGAGAGAAAAGCAAGGCATCTGGTCTCTTATAGGAACACTAACAGCAGTCCTGAGGGCTCCACCCCATGACCTAATTACCTCCTAAAAGCCCCACGTCCAAATACTGTCACACTGGGGTTAGGCTTTCACGTATGAATCTGTAAGAGACATAAACATTCAGTTGAAAACTACATCTACTCCATGCATGGCCTTGAAGTTAATCCTTGGAGAGGCCTAGCTAGCAGTCTCTATCCCCAATCTAGAGAAGAGAAGAAGGCTCATGGTGAGCCAGCAGCCAAGTTGGAATCCATCTGTGTCCTCACAGCCTTTTGAGGCCGGCATGTTGGTCCCCATTTTACTTACTATAGGAAACTGAGGCTCCAAGATGTTCAGCAAGATGACCAAGCTCACTAAGTGACAGCACCAGGAATTTAACTGTGTCTGTTGCTTCTCATGCCCATTTTTGTTCCCATACCCTACATTGAAGGGATAAGTACCACTAGTCTCCCCACCCAGGTGCCTTTTTTTTTTTTTTTTTGCAGTACACTGTTGCGGCCTCTCCCGTTGGGGAGCACAGGTCACGGGCCCAGCCACTCCACGGCATGTGGGATCTTCCCGGACTGGGGCACGAACCCGTGTCCCCTACCTCGGCAGGTGGACTCTCAACCACTGTGCCACCAGGGAAGCTCCCAGGTGCCTTTTAAACAGGTATTTATTGCAGACCTGTTATGTATATAACACTGCCCCAGGTAGGCATGGAGGAGGGCAAGGAGGAAGGTAGAGAGAAATACATAAGGATATCCTTATCCTTGAGCTTACTTTCCTAACTCTCCTAATTGGACAAATAAAGTCAGCAGAAAGGAAACCCACAGAAAATGTTCAATGACAAACATGTACAACACCAACAACATATTAGTAATGGTAATGATGGTGGCTAACATTTTTTGCGAGCAAGCTGTTTTAAGCATTTTCCATAAGTTATTTCATCTGACCGCACATCAAGAAGTATGTGTAGTGGCAATGCCGCCCTAATAGTACTTACACTTGGCAAGAAGGACTCTGCCAAGACCCCCACATGTCATAAACACAGACACATAGAGGGGTATGTTTCCCTGGTTGATTTTGTAATAACACTTATGGTGGTCTTGGTCCTGAACCGAACAAACAGGTGTTACAGGAGAGGAGGGGTGAGCTCCACCAACCAGGTCAACACTCCAGGGGTCTCAGTAGGAATGTTTTCCTCCCTGACATGTCACTTTGCTGACACAGAAGTTTTAGGCAGCTCTAAACAGTTCTCAAAATGACACACCCTGAGCAAAGGGAGTGTGGTTCACTCCCTAGATAGTCACTTTGGGGGATTTGGGTGGCCGATTTTCAACAAAAGCAGCTGCTCACTTGGGTTTCAGGGCAGAGGCCATGATTTTTTCTTCTTTCTTCTAGTCTCAGCCCAAATATCATGTTGTTGTGTCCTGTGTACTTCACTAAGCTTCTCTAATGGATAAGGACCATTTTCCCCTTAAACGAAATCACCATTATCTCAACTAAAAAAAAATTAACAGTGATTCCATTGTATTTTCTAATACCCAGTCCATATTCTGATTCTCCCAGTTGTCTCAAAAATAACTTTTTTGCATTGAGTTTGCTTGAATCAGAATCCAAACAAGGTTTACACACTGTATTTGGTTGCTCTGTCTCTTTGATCTCTATTAGGTTCTAAAAGTTGCCCTTCTCTTCTTTTCCATCCTCCCTCCCTCCCCCTCCCTCCCTTCCTCTCCCTCCTTCCCTCCCTCCCTCCCTCCCTCTCCCTCCCTCCCTCCCTCCCTCCCTCCCTCCCTCTCTCTCTCTCTCTCTCTCTCTCTCTCTCTCTCTCTCTCTCTCTCTCTCTCTCTCTCTCTGTCTTTGTGCATTAGGATTTTTGAGGAATGGAATCATGTGTTCTTGGGAACAAACCACTTGGCTTCTGTCTGGTTGCTTCCTTGCCGTGTCATTTAACCTGATCTTCTATCCTGTGTACCTCCTTTAACCTAGTGTACCCCAAGGGATTGCTTAGATTCAAGTGCATGTTTTTGCACGTGATGCTGTACACTTCCTATTGTGTCACGTCATCAGACACATAATTTATATCTGATCAGTAGGTTCAGATAGTTTCAGCCAGCTTCTTTCATTTTAAAGTTCCCAATCAACCTTTCACCTAAGTTTGAGCATCTTTCCCTGATGGTGACATAGGTCCATTATTTCATTACAGGTTGCAGAATGGTAATTTTCAAATTATGTCATCCCTTCTGTATATGTTATCTGGAATTCTTCTATGGAGATGAATTTTACTCTGTATAGCAATGGTTTTAAAACTTTTTTTTTTTCTAGCATCAGGAAACTTAGTTTAAACATCTCGTGTGCGAACTGAAAATCTGAAACATGAACACAGGGTAGTGTGGGATGAAGTGCAAGTGGATTGCTGGGTGACCCCTACAGTCATTGGCTTTTCTTCATCCTCTACTCTTGTGGCAGAGGAGCCCTTGTGCTCTGGGCAGCACAGTTGGGGGATACCCTGGTGAATAACACTGCCACCTCCCTGCCCTCATCAGGCTTATAGTGTGGTGTTTGGAGGAATGAAGTGTGTGCCCCCAGTACCAGAGAGGCTTGCCACTCCCCAGCTCTGTAACTTTGGGACTGTTAGCCTCGATCAGCCCTGTTTCCTCATCTATAAAGTAGGAATAAGAGTCCTAACTTCATAAGATAGTTGTGAAAATTCCATGTGCTTATGCCTAGAACATGCTCAGTGTAGAACCTACTGTCTAGCAATGCTCAGAAATGTTACCTTGGAGGGAGTTGAGGAAGATGGCGGAAGAGTAAGACGTGGAGATCGCCTTCCTCCCCACAGATACACCAGAAATACATCTACACGTGGTACAACTCCTGCAGAACACCCACTGAATGCTGGTAGAAGACCTCAGACCTCCCAAAAGGCAAGAAACTCCCCACGTACCTGGGTAGGGCAAAAGAAAAAAGAAAAAACAGAAATGTTACCTTGATTCTTTTTATTGTAATCAATCTTTGTACCGGCTTTTTAGGGCTGCCATAGCAAAGTACCACAAAGTGGGTGGCTTAAAACAACAGGAAAGTATTCTGTCGCAATTCTGGAAGCTAGAAGTGTGAAATCAAAGTGTCAGCAGGGCCATGGTCCCTCTAAGACTCTGGGTAGAATCCTTTGCCTCTTCCTAACTTCTGGTGGTAGCTGGGAAGTCTTGTTTTCACTTCACTTATAGATGCATCATGCCTAGCTCTCCTTCCTGTGGGTCTCTTCACATGGCTTCCTCTTTGTGTTCTCACATCGTCTTTTTATAACGATACCAGTTGTATTGGGTTAAGGGTTCACCCTACTCCATCATAACCTCATCTTTTTTTTTTTTTTAGTAAATTTATTTATTTATTTATGGCTGTGTTGGGTCTTTGTTGCTGTGTGCGGACTTTGTCTAATTGCGTTGAGTGGGGTCTACTCTTCCCTGCAGTGCATGGGCTTCTTATTGTGGTGGCTTCTCTTGTTGCAGAGCACGGGCTCTAGGCACAAGGGCTTCAGTAGTTGTGGCTCGTGGGCTCTAGAGCGCAGGCTCAGTTGTTGTGGCGCATGGGCTTAGTTGCTCCGCGGCATGTGGGATCTTGCCAGACCAGGGCTCAAACCTGTGTCCCCTGAATTGGCAGGCGGATTCTTAACCACTGCGCCACCAGGGAAGTCCCTATCATAACCTCATCTTAACTAATTACATCTGTAACCACCCTGTTTCCAAATAAGCTCCCATTCTGAAGGACAGGGGTTTAGGACTTCATACCTTTCGGAGGGGATACAATTTAACCCCTAACAATTATGTAACCATTGAATACAAAGTCCTGCCTCTTAATATGTTCAAGGGTTTCTTCTCCTTTACTGTTTGATAAGGCAGAGTTCACTTTTCTTGCATTTTATGCCTTCCTACTAGGTTTCTTTCGGCTATATGATGCTGTGTAGCACAGGGTAAAGGTAAGATGAGCAATTCTTCCACATTTAGACCCAGAGAAGACAAGTGTTATAATAAGTCATTCTCCACCTCCATAGACAGGGTGGGAGCAGAAAACGACAGCCAGAACATCTCCTGTAAACACCGCAGAAGAAAAGCCGCTTTAGTGAGCCTTGCACATCTCAGCACTCCCAGCCCAGCACTGTCCTGGCAGGCGCCCAGTGGTCCTCCCTCCGTATCAGGACAAGCCTTGGAGCAAACTGTTTATTTATCAATTCTTAATTGAGTTGATGTTTACTCATGATTGCGAGCAGATGATTAATTTATTGCAGAGTTCCAGGAGTCAGCTAGTGAGGAGATCATTATAAAGAGAGGTTATGAGTTCTCTGCACTTGTGGGTCTGGTAATAAAAGATTGATATAATTAGATGGGGCTTGGTAACAAATACTATTACATTAGGTCTGAATCTTATTTGAATGTATTGGCCTTTTATCTTAAACTTATTAGGGGGTGGCTATAGGTTAAGTTGACAACTGATAGCTCTTTTACTCCTGCAAAAGGAGGGCTGAACTTTATAAAAGAGTCAGTTGTTTTGACGTTTAGAGGCAATGGCAAGGTATCTCTCCTTGAGGGGGCAGCGCTCCTTCTTGGTTCCTAGAAGAGTGGCAGGATTGAGGGGAGCTTACATTTCAACACTGTCGCTAACTTTCTGGTTAATTCTGGGCAGTTGAAAGGCTGTGTTCTTGCTATACTGTGGCTGTGGCTACCTTGGCATCTTTATCTTGGCCAAAGCCATCCTTGGCAAAACAGATAAAGGAAAAGACAGGAAATAACATGGCAGTGTGATGAGAAAATGGGGTATTAAGTGAGCAAGGCTTGAATTTAAAACCCAGATATAGTGGGTTGAGTGGTCGTGCCCCCCCCAAAAGAAAGATATATCCTCATTCTAACCCAAGGAAACTGAATCTGACCTAATTTGGAAAAAGGGTCTTTGCAGACATGATTAAAGATCTTGAGATGAGATCATCCTGGATTATCCCAGTGGGTTCTAAATTCAGTAACTAGCAACCTTATAGGAGACACATAGAGGAAAGATAGGAGTACAGACCTGCTGACACCTTGATTTCAGACTTCTGCCCTGCAGAACCATGAGAGAATACATTTCCGTTGTTTAAGTCACCAAGTTCATGGTAATTTGGCATAAGAGCCCTAGGAAACTAACACACCAGCTATCCAACCAGTTCCTTGTATGCCTTTGGACCAGTCTCTTAATCTTTCTAAGCCTCCGTTTTCTCACCCATACAATTTTGCTTGTTATACTCATCTCTCAGCATTGTGTGGGCCAAACACAATAAGCTATGAGAACTCGCCCAACCTGGTACCTGGTATGTGATAGGCAGTCAGTACATATCAGATTCCTTCTCTGTCATATCGCACCCCTTTCTGTACGTGACATTCTAACTTAACATCTCTTTCATCTTCTCCTCCTCCTAAAACGTCTGCTAAACCAACAGCCCTCCCCTGAAGAATGTTCTATTCTTCGGGAGCTGTTCTTATGATTGTCAGATTAGAGGAGAAAGCACAGTACAGCTGGTATTCTTAAGGCAGTTGGGTGAGAGCCATGTAGATAAAATTTTTTTTAGAAAATGCAATCATTGAATGCAGCTCTGTAGTAGAGCAGCTGAAGTCCATACTGGAGTCCCAGTGTGGCAGGCCAGCTGGGGTCTGTTTCCTTCACATGAAGGGGGTCTCAGGGCACATTCTGAGCTCGGCAGAACAGACAGCACACGGGAGAGGAGTGCAGATAATACTCTGTGCTGCACAAAGAAGCTGATGCAAATGGTTTTTGCTGGATGCATTCAGTTCATTGATTTTAGATCTAGACTGATCACATCCCACCCAATATAGGCTGGAGAAGTCAGTGTTGGAATTTAGAGCATGATGGACTTGAATAAATGCTTTTAGAGGCACGTGTTCTTCTGAAGCATCGGAGGATGAAAAATTGAAAAGAGCACAGGTCTAGATTTCACTTCTGCCCGTGATGAGTTACAGGACCTTGGACCAGCCATTCAGCTTCTCTGTGGCTCCATCTTCATGGTGAGGTTGTGGGGACAGCTCATCTCAGCACTAACATTCTATAGTTTCATGAAAACTCAGGGTCAGGCTGTAGGACCACTGAGCCCATATCTTTTGTCTGGCACACTGGCTAAGGATAGTAGAATTGCAAGAAGGCAACAAGGGAGGAAAATTTTAGAGAAAAATACAGGGTGTTCTCGTATATTCCATCCAGAACCTCCACAGTCATCAGGGGAGAGCAGGAGATTTCCTAAAGGCTTGGAGACCTCTACCCCCTGGCTCTGTTGAGGAGCCTGTGTTGATGACAGTTTTGCCGTCTCTAAATGGCACTGAGAAAACACTGCCTGGGTGCTAAGTGGGCAGGAGAGTTCCTGGGGATGTGACCCTGCTGTGAGGTCAATGGTATTTGCCTTTTCTGCCGGGGCGTTTTTCTCATGCTTCTCCAGTCTGATCAGTTTATTAATGGTGAGTGGGAAGGAAAGGGAAGGAGATAAGCATTTATGGAGTGCCCAGGATGAGCCCCCCACTATGAAGGGACTGTCTTCATAGCCACCTTATGAGGCAAAAACTTTATCCCCATTTTATACCTTATAAACCTGAGGTAAGGAGATGCTTGGTACGTTGGCCAAGTCACTGATTATTAAGAGCAGGATTGAACACATATCTGTCTTAGAGCCTGTGCTTTCTTCACTACCCATGTGATGTTAGGCCCCAGCCACTGGCCCTACCTCTGGGTGTGTATTGTATACAAGGCACTGGGCTAATGTGGGGTGGTAGTGGGGGTGGAGGAGAATGGGGGTAAAGAAATATAAAAAATATGTATCATCCTTGCTCTTGACCTTCTTATTTAATTAGACAAAGAGACCATAAAGGGAATGTATAAGACAAGTTAACAATTTTATATTATCAACAGCATAATAATTAGAGACATGATGATAGCAGCTAACATTATTGCACAGTTACTGTGTGCCGTATACTAAAGATTCTAGAAGGATTTTCTCTCTGAATCATCACCACCACAACCTTATGTCAGTTTTTTACAGATGAGGAAGCTGAGGCATAGAGATATTCAGAAACTTGACCGAAGTCCACAGTGTTTGGATTTCCAGTGATGGAGCTATGATTCAAATCCTTCCTTGCTTTCCCGCTAATATTATTACTCACCAAGCAGAGAAGCTGAAGGCCCACTTAAGACTCACTGGTAGGAGAGATGAGTTTGGTCTGAAGTGATCCTGATGGGCTGCATGGAGGAAATGTGACTCAAAAGGCCTATTTGGAAGCAGCCTTACGTCATATTAAAGAACACATTCCTAATGATGCACTTTCCTACCAGCTTAGAGTAGGACCTTGCAATAGCTGCGGGCTTCTCCAGCTCCTCTAATCTCATACATGGTAGCAAACAACCCGTTTTCTTTTTTGAATTCTAACCTGAGAACTCCCTCTGAAATGAAGGGATAGAAAGCAGATATTTTCAGAACATGTCTCCTGTGAAGGAAACAGTGCTTGGAACCAGGGGCCCAGGGAAAGTCATGCTAATCCGTAGCTGATTGTGAGACAGTGATAACATCTTAGAGTGTCAGGTCTTGTAGCCTTTCCAGAAGCACAGATAGGAGTGAGTGTGGCAGAATTATGGGCCTGGATCAGTCCAAATGGCATTACTTATGTAAAAGCAAGAGCCTTGTCAATTGCAATCCCCCTTTAAGGGGTGTGTGAGATGGAAACAAGATGGTTTGAAGGAAGAGACCAGTGGCTGGGCTCTGCTTTTTGCATTGCAAGCCCCCCCATAACTCCATGATGAGATGGGTACAGATGAAGCACGTGGGGAACCAGAACAGGAAAGGCAGCAAACAGCAGAGCCACCTGAGTTCTTGGAGATAACCTACTCGTGGATTTCAATCAGATCAGATATTTTAGGGAAAACAATGAATTTACTGGCGCTAATGGGGTCTGCACCGTCCAGCTTCCCACACCTGTTAGGTTGTGCTGTTTTACACTAGCCGGCTTCCCCTCTTCCACTCGCCATCTTGTCTTATCTCCTCTACCTCACCCTCTCACTCACGCCCACCCCAGCTCTTCCAGAGTAGTTTAACTCCCTGATTTTGCAAATCAGGAAATTGTGACTTGGAGAGAAGAGACTTACCCACGTGATTTATGTAGACGGTTGGTTCCAGTTTGAGAATCGAACAATTTCTTATTCCTAGTTTGACATTTCCCCACAATATTGTACTCAGAGCTGGATTTTCCTTTCTTTAAGGCACAGAGAGAAGGAAGGGAGTCTTGCGACTTCTATTCTGAACTTGAGTTTGAATTTGAGGCAACATCTTTAATCTTGGGTGAGATGATTAGCCATGAAACTCATACGGAGTGGGCTTGGTTAAAGGGGTTTGAGGGAGCTGTTTCAGAGCCCAGTGCAACTGCGATAGCCGAAAACATTTGCTATTTGCAAATAGCAAATATATCTATTTGAAATGACCTAATGACATATATATCTCTTTGAAATGACCCAATGTGGGTAAAACTGGAATACTCTGGCTAGAAAAACACATGCTAGGAGATTCCTTCACCTAGTGTGATAGATTCCTGGCAATGGTTGTATCTCTCCCATGGCTCCATCTTCTATGGGAATCCCTTTCCATCTGTGGTCCCAGTTCCCACTACTGACTTCACCGTGTGTCCAGCTTCTGCCCCAGGGGCCTCGGCTCCCAGATTCCAATAACACCCTCTTTCCTTTGACTCTAGTATAGAGGTGGCAGTAGCTTCCTGAAGTTGCTGTTCTTGCGGCAGGCAGCCTTCCCTTCTCTTGTTTGTTATTTCAGCTCTTCTAATAACCTTTGAATTAATACCCCATATTGAATTCCCTCTTTTGAATTACCTGTCCTGAGTTTTGTTTTCTGGACTGAGTCTGTGACTAACCCAGTGAGATGAAAGGTCTCTAAAACAGAAAGTGTGAAGAGTGTAACAAAATTCACCTCCTTGAGAAATGTTGAATGGAGATACTGTTGTCTTTTGATATGAACAGTGATTGATTTAACTTTAACCTTACAGTAAAGACACCTTCATTTTGACTAAGAAGTCCAAATTGAAGGCTGCTGCTACACGGAGTCCTCTAATGTTTCCTGAAATCATGGGAAAAAGACACGCATGGCCATATGGGCTGGTAAATCCAGGATTATTTATTGGAAAACTTGTGGCCTACAGAGATTCACTGGCATGGCTTTACCTAAAGAGTCTAGGCTAGTGGTTCTCAATCAGGGCAACTCTGACTCCCCCAGGAGTCATTTATTTATGTGTGGAGACATTTTTGACTTTTACTCCTAGGATGGGGGTGTGCTACTGGCATCTAGTGGGCACAGGCTAGGGATTCTGCTGAATATCCTGCCATCCACAGGACAGTCTCCACAACAGAGAATTATCTGGTCCAAAATATTAACAATGGCAATTCTGAGATACCCTGTATGGGAAATTGCTGACTTCAGGTCAGATTTTTCAGAACTCCTTGATACGTCTAGGCAATACTTTCACCCCTACCGCACCCCGTCCTCATTTTTTTCAAGACCAAGTTCCTTCTTCAGAGCCCTCAAAATGTCTCATTGATCCCTAACAGATGCCTCTTTGGGTTGGACAGAGTGAATTGTTTTCTAATTTTAAAACGCCTTCCTGGCCCATCTTCTTATGCTTATAATTGCAGAGAAGTAGATTGAATCCCTGGAGAAAGCACATAATTTAAGGTGTGAAGTCAGACCCAACCAGGGCAGAATTTGCAGAAAGTGAGGTTTTAGTATAGTTTTTGCTTGTGGGCTAGAAAGACAGCATTCACTGCTCTCAACCTTTGGGAATTCTATTTGTTAAAGTTATCCTGGGGGAAGAACATCTCTACTACACGTGCCACAGCCGAAGGCCTTGCATGGGTTAGCGTATCACTGGCCTGAGAACTGAGTGAGCATGTGCAGATGGGCCTGTAATTTTTAATATGACATTGGCCATAATTTTTCATGCCATACCACCCGCTCACAACAGGCCCCTCAAATGAAATGCTAAATGCCTTTCTTATCAACACTTGATGGGAAAATGCTGTTCTGGCATCTTCCTCTGAGGGAAGCAGAAATCTAACCATGTTCCTTGCAGCCTAGAGCTCAGTATACAAGATCTGATTAGTTTTTCTCCCCCCGCCCCCAATTTATAGGCATTTATAAGGAAGCACTTCCTTTTTGGTACTTAGAGGGTGCAGTGGAGTGAGAGATAATTATTTAGTATGTTTATTTTTCTTGAAATTTGCTCAAGCTGTTTTTATGACTTAAAAAGACTCATGTCTTACTCCTACTTTTATGAGCAGCTTGTTCTTTTCTATTCTGATTTCCCCACTGACTTTTTTGGCTGACCCATGGACCAATTATTAGAACTCCTTGGGCAGTAGTTAGTTCCTCCATAAAATGGGTATAGTCGTAAAATATTGACTCCAGAAAATGAGGGCTCCGTTCTGTGGCCCCAGGGTGAAGTCCATGTGTTATAGTCCTTTTAAATTAAAGACTCAGTCTGGACTGAGAATGCCAGGACTGGATCCTTATTTTCCTGCTGTTGGCACCTCTCAATAGTGCAGACTTTCTGCAGAACTCTGGTGGTGCCCCCATAGCGAAGGCCTGGCAGGGTGGTATAGGGCTGGAGGGGAGGGGTCTGCTCTGAGGGCATTAGTGCTGTATGGACACTCTCTTAATGCTAGAACAGAACTCTAGACCCAAGAGAAAACTGATTCTCTCATAACTCCTAAGAGGTCGATAACCGGAAGGAAAACCTTCAACTTCTGAAAGTTTTAAGGAAATGGAAATACTCCTTTTTAGACATTTGCCTGGGTTTGGCTATTTAATAATTTTTGATAACGTTAATGATACTGCATTTCTAGGTGAGATCAACTAAAACGCTTGGAGAATGGGTTCTGATTTATTTTATTTCCTAGTTAACTTAGGGAGGAACCATAGATCCTTCTTGCCTCAACTTACTGACATCTGATTTCTGTGATTTGGGTTCCCACTGCTGAGTCATCGTTCTCGGATGGAGCCGGGGAGATGACTGGGTGAAGATGTACTGATCCCCAAATAATCCCTGACATTCCATGAAGCATGCCTCAAAGATGAATGCTGAAAAAAATTCATTACCTTGGCTCTTTTTTACACTGTATTCCTATTGATTTAGGCTTTACTCATTGGAGGTGGTTGTGAAAATGAAGGGGACGTAATGAGTCACAGAGTCTGGCCCGTTGTTAGTAAATGGTTGTAAATTATGGGTGTGATTCTATGAATGCATTTTTATTTTTAAGCAATGATTCTTGTAAAATATAACGGTACCTGTCTAGGCTGACCTTGAAGGAAAACACAAACACAACTTCATAAAACCGAAATGTGAATGGAAAAGGAGTATCCGTTCCTTACCGTGAGGAGGTTTCAGGTCTCTCATTTGGAAGATTTAAATGTAAGTTTGAAGAGGTAGGACCAAGGTCACATCTTCCCCTGTCGGACATTCCTTCTGATGAATAAGTATTAAAACTGCTTTGAATTTGGTTTCCCCCTCAGATAAGGATTTATTTTTCCATACAGTCTTTTCTTTGCACCTGAAGGAGCATTGAGGGTGAAAAATAGAGGCCTGTTTCCTGTTCCTAACTGGAGCCCTCGGAAGGTTGTCAAACCAGAACAACAACTCTGTGGGATTTATGCCTGGGACCTGTCAAAGTAAAATTATCATAGCAAACCCTCTCTGCTATCAATCAAAGAGGTATTGGGGATGGCAAGGGCAGGCATTTTTCAAATTTCTTTACTGTGCATATTGAGTTTGGTGCCTGGGGGAGGAAGAGCTCCTTTGAACAGTCCTTGTAGATTTCTTTTCCATCAGATGGCAGCTCACAGAACTACTTACCTTCCCCAAAGGGCTTCTCTCATTGGCCTGCTGAGAAAACAGCCGGGGAAGAAAGGGGGAGGGGGGATGGAAGACCGAGACAATCCTATAGCAAATCCTGGAAGAGAAGGACACACAGTGTGACTCTAGTGTCTCCGATGTCTGGCCTTAGAAAGCACCCTGTCTGTGGCAACTTATCTGCCCTCCTTTCCTTAAGGACCACGTGCACATTTAGCAACAGCACCACGGAGCTGCTGCGGCTGCCCCAGCGACTTGAGTTTTCTTCTGTCCTCTGCAGGCATTTCCCACATTTGTCAAGGCCAAGGTTGCAGGGGGACCGGCAAGGGAAACGGGGCACCCATTCATTCCTGTCTGTCAGAGGTTCACTTTGTCATGATAACATTCACAGAGCGTATTTATCTCTCCGGCTACTGGAGGTTAAGGCAAGGGTAACAAAAAGTAGAGAAGAAATCCTGTTTGAAAAGTTTACAAATCCTGCCGCGCGAGGGCTGTAAACAGAGTTCAGCTGGTTGTGGAATGTGTAAAATACTGCCACATTGAGAGGGACCTGATTCCCCAGCACTAGAAATCCACTCATGTAAACATTGGAACGGTTGCTGAGAATCGGGTCTGTTTTGGCTTAAAGTCTGAGGAACACATTGCCTTCAAAGTGAATTCTTAGGTGTCACTTCCCATAAGTTATGGCAGAAGATTACAAAGCTACTGATATAACATATTAGTTTGATGGACAGAATTATACCCCCAACGCTTCCTGCTCTCCCCAATGACGCACACTAACTTAGTGTGCTGTGACAGCTGCCTTGATTTACCACCAATCCGGGAGGCCTACCGGGAGAGAGAATGTTCACATGGTTGCAGGGCCTGAGACTGGCCCAAAGCCTAGTTTATAAAGCTGCCCTGTAATTCACCACAAATGTGTCACCATTAAAAGAGGAAAAAAGGATTGCAGATAATAAATACTCTCTAATTTATTAGCTAACAACAAAGAGATCAGAGCCAGTTGTGATGTGATTGTTTGACAGAATATTGTCAAGGAAAAAAAAGCAAAGTTGACCAGAGAGGTAAATTACACATTCAAGCAGATGTATCAACTCTTGGCTTGTCACAAGCCTAGCTAAACAAAACACCAAATGGAGGAGAGAACTGGCAAAGAGCAGAGTCATTTATCTCTGAACGAGACATATTCAAGAGCAAGTGAAATAAGACATAGTTTTTTTGGACTTGGTCGGAGGCCAGGTTTTAACTGTTATAAATTAAATGTTTTGTGTATCGGATTTGGCAACTCTGGTTGCTTTTGTCATGGTAGGGAGATGTTGGATTTTTCTGCCTGTCTTAAAACTCACGGTTTCGTCAGCCTGAGATGTATGTCCCTTTAACTAGTTATTGGAGGACCAGAGCATTCTGGTAATTAGAGCAAATATCAGAAAGGCTTTTGTATGTGGCCTGTTTTAAAATCCGTGGCTTTAGAAAACGTTTTAATCACTCTCTTTTTCTGTGATTTCCTCCTCTGCAGTTATTTAGTAACAACCCTACAGGACACCAGGCAGGGATTCACGGTCATATTAGAGTCAAGGGATCTTAGGATTAGAAGAAGTGTTTCATCTCACATCCCACCCAGGATATGCAGATAGTTGTGTAGTCTGGGCTGGAGGACTGCCAGGGACGCAGAGCATCTGCTGCTTGTTATTACAATAGAGCTCAGAATCCACCAGTACCCGCTGGGCTTTTATTCTTACATAAGCTACTGCCCAGTAAAACTCTCCCATCCTGTACTTGGGAAACTGAGTTTTCAGACCTAAATGGACACTTTTGCTTTGTTTCCTGTTTTATTTGTCTTTGATTTTAGCCTATTGCTGGAACATAAGATTTCTAGGTTTTATTCAATAGGTTGGAGGCAAGGATGGAATCCAGTGGATAGGCTCAAGGAACCCCCCATTCTCACTGGGGTTGATTTCAGGGATCAGTGGTTACTTTATTTTATTTATTTTTTTGCTCTATGTGGTCCATCTGCTGTGAATTGACTTGAACCATTGATTGATTGATTACCGTGCGATATAATGAGAGATTTTTGTCAGATGCCTTACTGAAGTCAGTGTATTATGTCTAGGGTCTTGCCGATCTACCTGCTTGATAACTGTTTCCAAAAGACAGAAGGGAAGAAGGAGAGAGAAGAAAAAGAGGTCCCTTTGGCCCAGCTCATCCTAGGTGAAAAGGCACTCTTACACGTTGTTACTGTCTTGTCACAGTGCTCACATATATACATTTAATACAGTCTCTTCTATTTTTACTGGGACTCTGTATCTTATTGTTTTCAGAATCTTCCATTCCTCCTTTAAAAAAAAGAGAGATTTGCCTGAATCTGATTTTTTCTTGTATTTTTTGAAATATTAGAAATGTTATTTCTATGATCAGAGCTATAAAAATTTTTGTTATTGCTGTTGTAAGATAAAATACTATTTGTCCGGGTCTGGAGACCAACCTTCTCATGTGTCTCATTACACTCTCTAAGGCTTGCTTCTTTATTTATTTTTTCTTTTTTGTTTCTTCATTTGTCTTTCCACCTTGAAAGTATAATTTCATGATGGAGAAAATAACAAAACAAGAGCTTATGTGTCACTGTGCTTTCCCCCTGTCATTAGAGTTTTTCTTTCGCCCTCTCTTGCAATAGTGAACCTGTTTCCTTCTTTGGGCATTGCTGTTATAAGTAACTTCTTAAAATCTGAGTTCATCATAGTGTTACCCATGCAGTCATGCTGGTTTGATTTCTTTGGCTTTTTCTCCATCCTTCTTGCTCCCCAACCTTCTTTGTTGTCAATTTTCATTATTTATATACCCAGAATTACATTTTTAGTGGCATCCTTCCTTCCTGAGTTTCATGCCATGTTAGGGTTAATATGGAAATTCTTATTTTCTCTAATTAAAAAAAATAGTACTAATTAAATCAAGGGCATTTGTATGTTTCTGTTCCCATCTTTCTCAGTCGTTAATCTGATGAGACATGGTCACTTTCTCTGAGGGATTTCATATCTTCCATACCACCAATCTGTTTATTTCGTATGTTTGATAGTATTAGCATTTTTTGTGCTCTCCAACCTGTATTCTATAATGTTACTACTTTTCATATGTTCACTAAGTGCATTCCTGCTTAATTTTCCTGGTTTCCAAAGAAGACTCCCCCCTCTCCCCTCATCTGCTATTCTCTTCCCTTTTCTACTGGAAATACATTTCTTCTGAACAAAGTATCTTCTACCATTGTCACATTCTGGGCATGATACTGCCATCAAGAGTTTATGTCCAAGTTCATTTTATTTTAGGAAGTTACAACCTATTTTATAGGAACAATGTGCTTTTATCATGTCAACTCCTCTTCAGGAATGTTCAGGGGCTTCTCCTTGCATTTGGGATACGAGCCACAAACCGTTAGCCGGGCTTCCGTAGTCCCTTTAACCTTACCCTTCATGTGCCTTTTCAGCTTTACCAGCTAAGATTTCCCTATATCACTTCTTTGGGCTTCTCCCCTCAAACTTTTGTAGTCATCTTAGTTAGAAGGCAAGTGACCAAAAAGGTCATTAAAATGCCATGTCTTCCATTGCCTTTTGTTTTTTCTCTATGAAGAAAAAAATAATTTTATTGTGCAAAGTGCACTTATTTTATTCATTTATTTAACATCTTTATTGGAGTATAATTGCTTTACAATGTTGTGTTGGTTTCTGCTGTATAACAAAGTGAATCAGCTATACATATACATATATCCCCATATACCCGCCCTCTTGCGTCTCCCTCCCACCCTCCCTATCCCACTCCTCTAGGGGGTCACAAAGCACTGAGATGATCTCCCTGTGCTATGCGGCTGCTTCCCACTAGCTATCTGTTTTACATTTGGTAGTGTATATATGTCAGTGCCACTCTCTCACTTCATCCCAGCTTACCCTTCCCCCTCCCCATGTCCTCAAGTCCATTCTCTATGTCTGCGTCTTTATTCCTGTCCTGCCCCTAGGTTCTCCATTTTTGACCCATCTCCTAGAGAAATGGAAATAAAAATAAAAATAAACAAATGGGACCTAATGAAACTTAACGGCTTTTGCACAGCAAAGGGAAACATAAACAAGACAAAAAGACAACCCTCAGAATGGGAGAAAATATTTGCAAATGAAGCAACTGACAAAGGATTATTCTCCAAAATATACAAACAGCTCATGCAGCTCAATATCAAAAAAACAAACAACCCAATCCAAAAATGGGCAGAAGACCTAGACATTTCTCCAAAGTGCACTGAGTCTTAGAACAGAAAGCCTAGGGCCAGCTGAAATTAAAAGTGACTCGTAATTAATACGACCAAAGAAGGCAATCTTCAGGTGTTCTTTAAATCGGCAAGGATTTATGAGAGAGAGCTTGGTTATTGTGTACTGCTTTACATCTGTTGGCAATAATACCTAGAATTTCAGAAGCACTGATTCCAAGAGATGACTTCATATTAAGGACATTAGGATCCTGCAGTTACTCATCTGAGCATTGACTACCTGAAATATACTCACATTCGTACACATTCCTGCTTATCACTTTTACTATTCAGTCCACAGCCATTGCCAGGATAGACAAAGAGCAAGAGTCATTTCACATTAGACCAAGCTAGGAAAGTACATCTTTCCTTAACCAGGAGGATGGGGTGT
This sequence comes from Phocoena sinus, assembly GCF_008692025.1. Classification (NCBI taxonomy): domain Eukaryota; kingdom Metazoa; phylum Chordata; class Mammalia; order Artiodactyla; family Phocoenidae; genus Phocoena; species Phocoena sinus. The sequence goes on from NC_045778.1 coordinate 27,887,206, forward strand.
GAACCAGATCACATGGCCCCGTGGTGGGACTGGTAAGGAAATGGATAGGGCATACAGTAGCTTTAAGGCAGCATGGAGCAAAATAGATTTAAATCAATCTGAAAGAAACCCTAACAATGATACATTGTGTCAAAAGAAATGAAGCTCACAAGAGAACTGATTAGTAAGTATACCAAATGAAGTAAAATGTAGCAGAAAGGCACATATTGGAGAGAATAGAATATGTTTCAGTTTGAAGGGTATTGAATTTATTAAGATAAAGCAAATGAATATAATATGTAGCCAAGTCAGATATGTAGTTGATGTGAATAGATTAATATAGATCAGTGACATCACGTGATCAGTTACATCCTTACAGTTACATTATTTGTTGTGTGATTTCTTTAGATCTTCCAAGTAAAGCTGGAGCTTTACTTGATTCCTGACAGAGGAAACTCACTTTAAGGGGGTATGTGATTAATTGGAAGTTAAGTGGTTATGAGATGTTGTTTGTTGGCTTGGCTTGGCCCAGAGAACCTTAATGATTTTCTGGAATGAAATGGGGATTCTACTATAAGTTGCAAGGGTATTATGGTGCAGGCTATTCAATTAATTGTTCATCCAATGAAAAGTCAATTCTACCTTGTCACTGGGCTGAAAGGCTCAGAGCCATTGATGGTCTTCATTTCTCTTTCTAAAAACGCTGGAAATTTTAGGTCAATGTTGAAATCATCAGGTCTCCTGCATGCAAGTATGCTCACTCAACACCTCTGATGTATTTCAATCAGGGTCCTTTGGAGAATTTTTATTTCACATGAAATTCTCAGCATTAATAAAATTTATTTCCAGTGCTATTTGCAGTGGAGTATCAAGGGCAGAACAGCAAGAGAGGTCTGCTGCTGGCACAGAAAGTGAGAGAGGAGGCATTGTCTATGGAGAGTTTTAAAATAATCATAAAACCAACTAAAATTCACTCTACATTTTATCACCAGCATACACTGACAATTCAAGTAATGAAAGTGATAAAAATACTCCCCCCTGGAAAACAAACAAGCAAACATGTTTTATCAGTCTAACTTCTGAATATTTCCTATGAGTTCTGTTGCGTTTGAATAATGTATAGTTATACTTTGAATTAACAGTTTTTAAAATTACCTTTTAATGCATATTGTATTCTAATTTAGAGAACTCCTAAGCTACACAGGCAGTCTCAGCACATGTGAACCCACCTCTCATGTATTTGAGAGTAAGTTCATAGTGGGCCAACATCATTAGAGATTATTTCAGGCAGTGAGTGTCTTCAAAACCTTGGTTGTACATATTCCTGCTTTTCAACAATGGATCTGAAATAGGTATTTACAGCACAATGATTGAAAGGTGAAGAAGCAGGTCTTGAATTATTTTAATTCTGTCATTCTTTGAGGCCACTTGAAGCATTTACTTGTATTTAACACTTAAAACACTAAAATAGAGTACAAACCATGAAGTATACTACTTTTCTTTGGTAAGTGCAAAATTTTATTTGTATATGAAATAGTCTAATGCATTTGAGTAATATCTTTAAAATTAGTATTTATTTTTCTTTTTTACTGTTACCTGCTTTAAAACTAAAAAACAAATTCAGAAAAAAATCTTACAACTGAAAATAATTTTCTTGTATAGAGGAAGGGATGTTAACAGTGATCTGCTCCAGGTGTCAGATATGCTAAATATGGCTCTGGGTATTTGTGACTTTTGGGTTATAAGTGGAACGAACTCAATCAAATTGCTGAAGGGAAAAAAATTGTATTTTAATACCTGATCAGTTAGCTTTCACTCTGTAACAAATGACCTTGGAATTTAATGGCTTAACATAAGTTATTTATTAGGTCACCATCCTTGGGTTGGCTGGATGGTTCTTATCCGGGCCGGCTCTGCAGGGGCTACATGGTCAAGGGTAATCTCACTGTCAGCTGGGATGGCTGGAATAGCTCTCCATGTGGTCTCTCTTTTTCCAGGAAGCTAGACTGGGCTTGTAGACTCGTGGCAGAAAGGTTGTCTTAATGGGAGAGGACAAACTCTAGTGCTCAGGTACCTTTCAAGCATTTAACTCATACTAATGACATTTGCTGATGACTCATTTTCCAAAACCAGTTGCATGGCCAAGCCCATATTCCAGCGGTGGAGAAATAGACCCACCTCCCAGTGGAGGAACAGGCAGGTCACATTGCAAAGTGGAGTACATATAGAGATAAAAGGAAACGTTGAAGTCACTTTTATGAACAGTCTATCACATACCCTCAGGGTTGTGTTAGGCTCAGGTGTTCAAATAACTTTGTCAGTAATTTCTCTCTCCATGTTTTAGTTCTGCTTTCCTATGTAGTTCAGGTAGGTTTTTGTTTTCCTTTTTAACAAGTTTTGGTAAGATAACCAACACCAGCTAAAGGATTACTCCTGACCAGTTTAGCAACCCCACCCCTCCCCGGTAGGAGGCTCTTTTTCAATGGTCCAAACAAAATTGCAGGAGTGACTTTCATTGGCTGGATTTGGGTTGCATTCCCATCCATGAACCAACCACCAGGGTCCAGCTTATACCATGTGCCAAGAGATGGGGTCAGCCTCATCCAAACCACTTGAAATGAAGGGTGGGAAGTACTAATTCTCCATAGAAAATTGTCTCACTGGTTGATACCAGAGAAGAACGAATTAATGCTAAACAGTCAAAGCCAACAGCCTTTGACTACACTGATGTGCTTTTGTCATAGCACCAAGGAGAGAATTCGATTTTTGCCTTGTCTACTTAGGCTTATTGTTGTTTAAACTCACTTCTCATCTCATGAGCCTTGAAAAGCAACAAAAACACCTTTGGTAATAGGTCTGCAAGGTGGACTTTAAATATTTGTTTTGCATATTTTTCCGAAGTCATGCATGTAAATATTTTATAACAAATTTACAAAGGGAAGTAGTGTCTTTGCATGATGGACCGGTCATGAATCTTACTGACGTATCACCTGAGCACAGTAGGAGGAATATGACCAAAAAACAGAAATTCAGAGTGACATTTGGACAGTGTACATAGATTTAGAGGGTTGCTAGAGGAGGAAAAATACGGATGGGGAACAGAAATTTTGGTGATAGAGTTCGAAAATGAGCTCCAAATTCTTGACACTTAAGAGTCAGGAATCTCTTAGGTTCCCAGTGACTGAAATCTCCACGCCAGTATTCACTCATGCCAGCCTCATGCTCCCAGTCTGGTCTGCTTCTGCTACCAGCTTCTCATTGATGTGCTTTATTGTTTTATGGGTGATTCTCAGGGAAGAAGGCAGAGTGGGGGAATGGAAAACACACTCACCTGTGTTCAGGTTTGAGTTCTGGCTTTGCCCCTGAGTGGAGTTCATACGTCACTTCCTTTTCCTGGGCCTCAGTTTCATTATGTATCAAGTGAATGACTAGGGTAACTGATCTTAAAGAACTCTTCTGGCACACGTGTGCTTGGCACCTCCATCTTCTCTGCTTGGTCTTGGGTCATTTTCTCTCCTTGGTGCAACTTACTTGGCCCTTGGCCTGGAGAATGTGCACCGACCTTTTCTCTCCCAGGCTTCTGAATCCATGGCTTTTGATTCTTAGGTTCTGCTGGTCTCCAGCTCCCTCTCCAAAGAGAATGCACTTGACAGATTCATGCTTTCCAGCAAGTCCACCAGGAGGAAGGGTATTGGTCAGTGTGACTTGTGCCCTGCCTGTGGCGCAGGTGGCCCTGACCTGTGCGTCCTTCAGCTGGCACTCTCCTGCTGCAGGTCATTTGCCCTTCCTCAAACCCTTGATACCCATTCTCTCTACAGTATATACAAATGTGCCCTCACAAAGTTTCCTTTCCCTCATAAATATGTATGATCAATTTTGTGGAATTTTATGAAGAGGTTAACATTAGCATTTTGGGAAAAGTCTTCTTTATGGTTGTTTATAAACTCATTTTCAGAATTAAAAGAAAAAAGTCATATGTCATTCTTCTGAAGGATACCTTCCAGACTTAGAATGATCAGTCTTTGGAAGGTAACTCTAAGGTCATATTTTCCTCTCTAGGAAGTTAATTTCAAACCAAACTTTTTTTTTTTTTTTAATTTAAAAAATTTTAATTTTGGCTGTGTTGGGTCTTTGTTGCTGTGCGCGGGCTTTCTCTAGTTGCGGTGAGTGGGGGCTGCTCTTCGTTGCGGTACGTGGGCTTCTCATTGCGGTGGCTTCTCTTGTGGAGCACAGGCTCTAGGCGCTCAGGCTTCAGTAGTTGTGGCACATGGGCTCAGTAGTTGCAGCTTGCAGGCTCTAGAGCTCAGACTCAGTAGTTGTGGCACACGGGCTTAGTTGCTCCGTGGCATGTGGGATCTTCCCGGGCCAGGGCTCAAACCCATGCCCCCTGCATTGGCAGGCAGATTCTTAACCACTGCGCCACCAGGGAAACCCCCAAACTTATTTTTAATGAAATGTTTCAATTTGTTTTCTTAAAATCTGGGACTACAAAAGGGACTTCCAAAAGTAGTAGTTTTTTTGTGATCATAGATTTATCTCATGCTTTCTCTTATGCTTTTGCAAAAAATCAGTTATAGGCATGGAATTCAAAGAAAAGTCAAAACAAAACAAAAACTCTTCAGTTTGAGAAGTGGACTTGATCTATTGCCTGAATTCAGCGATGATTCTGCTGAGGTATTGTCTCTTCAGGTTCGTGTGAGGAGACACCACCTTATCATTTTGCCTTTTAGACATCAATAAAGCATTGATTCATCACCCATTGCTCAAGCTTTTACAGAACTCCTCTCAGATATTTACAATGTTTTCTCACCCACTAGGTGATAAGTCCAGGCGGGGACTGTGCCTTGTTCATTCCTGAATACCCCACACCCAGCACAGCACTTGCCGTGTGGTACACACTCAGTGTGGTAATACTCAGTGTGTGCTTAAATGGAAGAATAGTTCAGATGGAGTGAGAAGTATCTGTTGAAAGGCAAAAATACTGAAAGAAAAACGAAGTTGATTTGGGTGATGGACAATCCTGAGATTGTTAAGGTTGTAACTTGGAGGCCCTCCTTTGTTATAGCGGCAAAACCTCTACCAACTCTGATAACCCTACAGGTTTAAAAAGAATGAAAAAGTCTATACAGCCATCTTAGGGTCTTCTCTTGTCATAATGATGGATTTGCTTTCATCATAACATACTTACAGGTAATCTTGCAAGAGTGAACTTCTCTTTGCCATTTGGAAGGGGCCAGTTCACTCTAAAGGAAATCTGAGAATTTGGAGTGAATTCACCCTTGGTTCCTCCTTTTAATAGTGTTATATACATTTACCTTTAATACTGAAAGAAAACATGTTGAAATGTGTTTTTTCATTTGTAAGTGAGTTGGTCATTTTAGTTGGAGGAACGTAGCTACAAATATTTCAGTCAGCTAGGTTGCTTCTCATGACATTCTGCTCGGTGGTACTTCAGCACTTCAGGTTTTGCTTTCTTAAATGGCAGAAGCTTTGTCCCATCAGAGGGCTGCAGATCGCTGTTCCTTATATCTGGTCCGTTTTTATTCCTGGGGAGAAGAGTCAGTACTGAAGAGAAAGGGACAGATTGAAAAATGTAAAACATATTTTCAGACGCCTTTGAGAAAGGAAATTTCAGTCAGACACTATAGTCATATGGGAAATGGAGAGAGATAAGAATCATGACCCGTGCTTAACCTTTTGGTCTCATCCTTACCAATTTGTATGTGTGGTTCAGTAAATTAAATAAGCTCTCCTTAGCCCAGAACAGTCTGTGATAGCATAACCCTTCATTGTGGTATCACAGATAGACTTTCCGTGTTCAAGACAGGAACCTGACACCTTTCAAAAGTAAAGGAACCTGTGGCAATTTTAAACATTCCAACCGTATTAATTCCAGTGACAGATATCCTTTAAGTCACTTGAAATGGATTCCCCCGTTTTCAACTTTCGAAATTTATATTTGATCCTCATGACCTCTGGGACCTGCATAGAGGCACTGTGTGTGTGTGTGCATGTGTGCGCGTGTGTATGTGTGTGGCAGGAGACTTAGAAGCAGGGGACTTGTTGATCTAGTCCTGTTGATGTCTTTCCCCAGCCCTTAGCTATTCCCTGTACTTTATTCATGTTACTGTGAAGAAACCTCACATTTCCAAAAGAAAGGTCGAGTGCTGTGGAGTTCTTTCTTTGAAGGCAATGTTGCACAGGCTCAGCGGCCATGGCTCACGGGCCCAGCCGCTCCGCGGCATGTGGGATCTTCCCAGACTGGGGCACAAACCCACGTCCCCTGCACTGGCAGGTGGACTCTTAACCACTGCGCCACCAGGGAAGCCCGAAGGCAATGTTTTTTATTACTGCTCTTCCACTAGGCTGAGAATTGAGTATCATCTGTCAAGGTTCAGCAACAGGACCTTCAGAATCAGTACTGGGCTGTGTGATTTCATCAAGCACCATGGACCACTGGTTAATAAAGTCACTTCTCCTCGTCTTGCTCACAGCCGAGGCAGCCAGCATCCGCCTCTTCTGTCCTGGGAACACTCTTCTCCAACTGTGGGCCGTCCCAGAAAGTGCTCCTCATTTCCCACAAGGACAGGAGTTTTGATGTCTATGACAAGCACATGCAAGGGTTAGTGTAGAGCCCTTTGTTTGTACATAAAAGAGTGGGTTGGGGAGAGGTCGGAGGAGACCCATCAGGCTCTTCTGGGCTGAGTCTCAAGGTGACAGGACATTCATTATTGTGAGTGAAGGGTCATATCTTTAGCTTTGCATGTGTGTCATTTTGATGCTGGTTGGATTAGTTAGACATCCATAGGTTAGAGATGTCTTTATTAGTTCGTCCACAAGAACCTGACTTACAAACCAGGAGGCTAATGCATTCTTTGCATTTGGACAAAGGATGGTGGTGAGGGAGCAACCAGACTCTGCACATCTGTTTTCTAGGGGCCTCCTTTCCTGGTCCCAGTGTAACTGGAAAAGTACAATACGTTGATCATCTGCAAGATTTCTAAGTGAGCGTGGATGATGGCATCGTTGTTAAGGTTATAGACCAGGCTGCCTGGGTTTTGAATCCTGGTACTAACCCTTAATCTCTATGTGATTTCAGGCCAGTTACTTTCCTTTAGCTTTGATTAACTGATCTGGGAAGTGAGCTACTAAAGGTACTTACTTCAAGCATTGTTGGGAAGATTCAGTGGGATAATCAAAACTCTGTCTCAAAATGCTTGGCACATAATAAGTGCACAATAAATGCTAATACTAGTATTAGTAATAATTGTTTTTGTTTCAGAACAAAAGTAATTGGATGTTTTTTCAGGCTATTTCATCCCATAATAATAGAATCTGGAGAATTGCATCTGCTTCTCCATGGAATATTTCTTTATAGGAACTGGATTACCTGTTCCCTGCTAGAGGCACATTACCAATTTCTTACTCACTGGTAATTCTTTTTCTAGAGGCACATTAACAATTTCTTACTAGTAATTCTTTTTGTAGATTCTGTGTTGCTTTGTCTGTGTTTATGAGTATGTATTTACCATTTATTTTGCTATACGCCAGTAATATTGTACTCTTCATCATTTTACCTGGTTTAGCTCTCACGAATGAAGAGAGATCCGTTATCTCAATTTTCCAGATTAGGAAACTATGGTACAGGTAAATAATAGAAGTTAGTACGTGGTAAAGCTGCCCTTAAGCTTAGTCTGTTTATTAGATTCCATGTCTGTGACACAAGACTACACTGCCTCTTCAGTTATAACTCAGTATGTTGGACCTTAAAATACCAACGTATATTTGATAGCGTATCATTACTAACTTTATATTTGGTACAATGTGGGATTTTTAATAAGTTTTGGGAAGTACCCTCGTATCTTTATATACATTGAGCAGATGACAATTTGAGACTTGATTCCAAATTCTCATGTGTCAAACAAGAGATAAGTTTGTTTTGATTCCGGAGAACATTCAATCTCTGGGTGATGATCCAAATTAACGTAGTCTGGAACTTCCCAGATAGTTCCTACAGGACAGTGATATAGGAAGGACACAAATTTGAACTAACCTTTCTTAGATGGATCCAAGATAGTTATGCCTCATTCTTTAGGGACTATTCAGGGACATGATGAAACAGATGATTTGATATAGAATGACATTCCCACAGAGAATAAGAATTTTCATAGGTTGCTATATGCAGCCTCCTCTGTCTGTCTAGTCAAGAATGTCCTTAGGGCTTCCCTGGTGGCGCAGTGGTTGAGAGTCCGCCTGCCGATGCAGGCGACACGGGTTCGTGCCCCGGTGTGGGAGGATCCCACATGCCGCGGAGCGGCTGGGCCCGTGAGCCATGGCCACTGAGCCTGCGCGTCCGGAGCCTGTTGCTCCGCAACGGGAGAGGCCACAACAGTGAGAGGCCCGCGTACCGCAAAAAAAAAAAAAAAAAAAAAAAAAAAAAAAAAAAAAAAAAAAAAAAAAAAAAAAAAGAATGTCCTTAACTTCATACACATAATAGTCTTTGTTTTTTCTTAACTGTTTTATTGAGATATAATTCACATGCCATACAATTCGCCCATTGAGAGTATACGTGTCAGTGGGTTTTGCTGTATTAAATTATTAATTTTTAAAATTAATAAAATATATGTAACATAAAACCTGCCAATTTAACCATTTTTAAGGGTACAATTTAGTGGCATTGATTACATTCACACTATTATCCAACTATCACCACTATTTCCAAAACTTTTTCTTCACCCCAACAGAAACTCTGTAACTATTAGCAATAACTCCTCGTACCCCACCTCCCTGAGCCCCTGACAACCTCTACTCTACTTTCTGTCTCTCTAAACTTGCCTATTATAGATGCTTCATATAAGTGGAATCAGGCAATATGTATCTTTTTATGTCTGGATTATTTCAGTTAGCATCATGTTTTCAAGATTCGTCTATGTTATACCACATATCAGACTTTCATTATATTCATTAGGGCTGAATAATATTCTACTGTACACATAATATTCTTGAATGAAGGTGTAGATTCTGTCCATGGCTGTCAATCTTGTGAGCAAAATAATCAGTTTTGTGTCAAACATTTGATTTGACAAAATCAACTTGGAAAACCCGTTCAGTATATTTCTAGAATATACTTCCCAATCTGCAGTCACCTGTACTATGATTTGCTTGATGTTTTTCTTTAAATTCACTTTTTTTTTTTTTTTTTTTTATGCGTTACGCGGGCCTCTCCCTGTTGCGGCCTCTCCCGTTGCGGAGTACAGGCTCCGGACGCGCAGGCTCAACGGCCATGGCTCACGGGCCCAGCTGCTCCACAGCATGTGGGATCTTCCCAGACCGGGGCACGAACCCATGTCCCCTGCATCGGCAGGCGAACTCTCAACTACTGCGCCACCAGGGAAGCCCAAATTCACTTTTTTTAAACCTTGAATACGTACTATATCTTGTCCGGAGCAACATTCCTGAAATCAATTGACATAAATACTGTATATTGCTCGTAATATCATTTACACATAATTGTATAGCTCTTAAACTCTCGCCTGTATCTCATCCTAGTATATGATATGTCACATCCCTAACCCCCAGACCTGGGGGGTGGGCTTTTATATAAGTACTAGAATAAATGTGGAACCCCCCATCCCGTGGCATCCGACATGAAGAGGAAAGGAGTTGTATAGACGTAGCCTGGTGGGACAGCCCAGGGGCTGCACCAGGAGTTAATTAGAAAGTTCAGGTTCTGAGCCAAAACTACCTCATCAGCTGTGTGATCTTGCGCCTTTCTTCCTGCTCCTTCATTTTTAATTCCTGCTGCTTCATTTGTGGGTGCTCTGCTTCTTTCCTCTCTTACATTTAGGAATGACAGGGCTAGTGCATGCTTCTGTGCTTCTGTCCCATGAGGCTGTACCAATGGGGTTTTCATTTCTTGTATTCCTTGTACTTCATTTCTTTGTATTTCCACCCTCTCCCCTCTTGCTTCCCCTCACCCCTGTGAGGTTAGATCAAACTCAATCTGATGTAACCCTTAATGATTTCACTTTTAAGGAGGACATTAGGAGAGCCTGCATCAAGGACATCGCTTACCTTCATTTAGAACCATGGGCACCTGCCCTGTGTCCATTTCTAGCAGCAATAAAATGGCAGTAAATCAGAAAAAAAAAAATGCCACACTCCTTAGAGCCTCGAGAATGAGCTGTGGAGCGTTCTGCTTACAGGGATGTCAGCCTGCCAGTGAGTAAATCAGCTCTGTCCTTATGCCCCCAGTGCATCAGGGAAACATCTGACATTGTGGGATGGGCTTGATTAGTCAATCTCTCTCTCCCCCCATCTGAGGTTGAGAGTGTATCTCTCCCTTGTTTTCTCCCAGCATGTTTAGTGAGCTTATTGGCCCCCTAGGTTTTACTGCCAACCACAGCTTAGCCCTTGTCAGGGAGATTATTATATGAACCCTCTGTGCCTCCTGACTTCAGAAGGGCCCTGGAATTACATTTTTGCATTCCAAAGTCAGGAATATAAATGACTGATGGAACACTGGGCCACCGAATATTTATATATCTATTTTGAGATTTACATTTCTCCCTTTCTTATGATGGGGTTTGCTGCTCCCGGGGTCATAGTTGATGGGCCAGTAGCATCAGTGGTGACATAAAGCAGTCATCTGGGAGAGTGCTTCCTTGCCCAGGTAGCACACTGTGATGTGCTGCCGGTTATTATGCTAGCAGTTCAGCAGTCATCGAACCCCCCAATTCCTTGGCCCTCTCCCCATTTCCCTTTCATGATGTCCAATAAATTTTACATGCTCCAATTTTCCTCATCCACCAACCTAATACTGTTTGAATTAAGTGTCTCTTCCGTAGCTTTCAACAATGGAAACTTTGCTTTCTCCAACCAAATTATTCATAAGGGCTGCTCACGGGTATGCTGGAAAGGGGGCAGGACTCTGTAGACATGGACAGTGCAAATGTACTGGTCCATCCAGAAGATGAGGTTGCTTGGCTGTTGAACTTGTCGCTGCATGATATATTGAGATGGAAGAGAACATATATAGACTCACACTGTTATCTTGGGTGAATAGATTGTATTAGGTTAGGAATTTTTGTTTTAATTAATTAATTTTATGTTTGGCTGCGTTGGGCGTTTGTTGCTGCACACAGGCTTTCTCCAGTTGCGGCGAGCGGGAGCTACTGTTTGTTGTGGTGCGGGGGCTTCTTATTGCAGTGGCTTCTTTTGTTGCAGAACACGGGCTCTAGGTGCGCGGGCTTCAGTAGCTGTGGCATGTGGGCTCTAGAGCACAGGCTCGGTAGTTGTGGCGCACGGGCTTGGTTGCTCCGCGGCATGTGAGATCTTCCTGGACCAGGGCTCGAACCCATGTCCCCTGCATTGGCAGGTGGATTCTTAACCACTGCGCCACCAGGGAAGTCCCAGATTAGGAATTTTTTAAAGTGATGCACACACTTGAGGGGGCTCAATCCCTGATACTTTTCATGGTATATGGAAGGAATTAACTGTAGCAATAACAGCAATGCTAGCAACAATTCTCAAGCATTTGCTACTTAAGCATTGAATTATTCTAAGCCCTTTGCATACATTTAAAAGAATTCTAACAGAGGTCCTGTGTGATTGGTCCTTTCTGTACACCCATTTGTAGAGGTGGAAACTGAGTTCCAGAGAGGTTAACTCAGTTGCTCAAGGTCACACAGCCAGCGAGTGACAGGGCTGGGCCTAGGTGTCATATTATCTGGTGCATGTTCTGAACACTACCACCATGTGGGGTGGGCCAGAAGGAGCAGCCATGAGATGAATGTTAATTTCCCATTCACTCAATCCATGACACATTATTTTTTCCTGTCAGCATTTACGGAGTATCTGCTCCGTGCAGGGCCTGTTCTGGATGGTGGAGGCACAGCAGTGGTGAAGGCAAATGGTTCCTGCTCTTGTGTGACTCTATTAATAGGTACAGTCAGGCAGGAAACATGTAAGCAAATAAGCCATGTCCTTTCTAACACTGGGTAGTGCCTCAAAGAAAACGTGTTGGAGTGATGTGATGGCAAGGGTCTAGATGGGGAGAGGGGCTACTTTAGCTGGGATGGTCACACAAGGCCTCTCTGAGGAGAGGACACGTGAGCTGAGGCCTCAAGCATAAAGATAAGCTTGGTGGGGATGGGGTTCAGGTAGAGGAAAGGCAGATGCGAACGCCCAAGGCAGAGACCAGTATCTTGTATTGGAAAGCCAGGGGGAAGACGCATGTGGTTGAAGCATTAACAGCCAGGGAGAAAGGGTAGATTACAAAGTCAGGAGGTTGGCAGGACTCAGATCATACAGGGCAGGGCAAGCAGTTTGGATGCTGTGGTGTTTACAGTTTCTTTCGATCAATATTTTCCTGCCTGCAGCCTATTTTCTTTTTTCTTTTGAATTTTATTTTATTTATTTATTATACAGCAGGTTCTTAACATTAGTTATCTATTTTATACATATCAGTGTATATATGTCAATCCCAAAGCAGCCTGTTTTCCTTTATGGCCTGTCTTCCGTTCCCTCTGCCGTGACTCGAACCTTACCTCATAATGGGCATTTTAATCCCCTCTGTGATGGCAACGCCATGCTTCTTGGTGGGCTCCTTGCTTTGTTCCAGCTCAGGGCAGCATTAAAAAAGAACAGAGGGGGCTTCCCTGGTGGCGCAGTGGTTGAGAATCTGCCTGCCGATGCAGGAGACACGGGTTCGTGCCCCGGTCCGGGAAGATCCCACATGCCGCGGAGCCGCTGGGCCCGTGAGCCATGGCTGCTGAACCTGCGCGTCCGGAGCCTGTGCTCCGCAACGGGAGAGGCCACAGCAGTGAGAGACCCGCGTACCGGAAAAAAAAAAAAAAAAAAAAAAAAAAAAAGAGGCAACGATAGTGAGAGGCCCGTGCATCGCGATGAAGAGTGGCCCCCGCTTGCCACAACTAGAGAAAGCCCTAGCACAGAAACAAAGACCCAACACAGCCATAAATAAATAAATAAATTTAAAAATAAATTAAAAAAAAGAAAAAGAACAGAGGAAGTCTCCAGCAGAGTATGGCTCAGGAAAGAGAGCAGGTTGCAATCTAAAAGCTCTAATTAAATCAGTGCCGTCACACATACTGTCCACAAGGCTTGGGGCAGTTGCACACTCTTTACTGATGCCGTGGTCTACACTTAAGAGTTGTGTGACTTCACAGAAGCAATTAAATTGGCCTGTTTAATTGGCCTGTTTAGTCAGTGGTAAGGCCATCACCAATAATAATTATTATTTTATTGATTTGGTAAGTGCAGTGGAAATAATCACAAAGAATAGCTGTCTCTTTTCCCCTTGTCCTTAGCTACACACTAGGCTATCCATGCCGAATCAAGACTGACTTCTTGAACAGTCTCCATGCAGATCTACATGTAATCAAGCTTTCCTGCCTTATAAAAATTTCCATGCTTTCCAGTTGAAACAGTTTTTAACTTTCTAATCCTTCTCTTGGTGGCAAAGAATGCTCCCAGTGTTAAAGTGATTCAATATGCATTTTCTCTTTTAGCCTTATTGATCTTCTGTATTATTTTCCTGTAGGTCAGTCTGTGGTCTCATTTTGGCCAGAAATATAGGTTCAGTGGACATAAAATCAGCCTGGGACATCGCTTAGTTGCGGATGTGTACACAATCACATGGATATTGGAAAATCTAAAGGAACATCTAAGACAAGTCAGCAGAATTTTCAAAGCTACTTTTACCTCCAAACTATTATTATGTTTGCCTAGTTAATTCCATGTGTGTGTGACCAAGGGAGAGCCACAGACTTAAAGTGTTCCTAAAATGGGAGTTCAGCCTTGGGGGACAGAAGAGCAAACGTTAATTCGGAGGAAAGAAGGGACCCCTAACTTACATGTGGCCTCCCTTTGAAGTCATCCAGTAGAAAAGCTAAGATGCTTTGAGCCATCCCTTCCCACCATCCCAGCCTGAGGGAGCCATGAAGAATAGGTGGGGTGTATATACGTCAATGCTACTCTTACTTCAGCTTCCCCTTCCCCCCGTGTCCTCAAGTCCGTTCTCTACGTCAGCATGTTTATTCCTGCCCTGCCGCTAGGATCATCAGTATACACTACCAAATGTAAAATGGATGGCTAGTGGAAAGCAGCCGCATAGCACAGGGAGATCAGCTCAATGTTTTGTGACAACCTAGAGGGGTGGGATAGGGAGGGTGGGAGGGAGGCTCAAGAGGGAGGGGATATGGGGATATATGTATACATATAGCTGATTCACTTTGTGATACAGCAGAAACTAACACACCATTGTAGAGCAATTATACTCCAATAAAGATATAAAAAAATTAAAAACAAGAATAGGCGGGGTGGTTGGTTTTCCCTTATACTCTCCTCAGAGGCTAAAATATCATTATTCCTGCCTAATCTCACTCAAGATAAAAGTCTCAGGAGTCCTGAGTGACAATCAGAGACCCCTTGCGTTTTTGGCCAGGAAGGTGTGCCCAGGGGATGGGGGTTACGATATATCCACTAACATTCATTCTCCTCCAGGGAAGATGAGCCTCTTAGTGCCAGGGTGGGACTTGTACAGCCATGGCTCTCACAGTTCTCATCCAAGGGATGCTTTGTTTCCATATTTCTGTGGCTCTTCACAGAACCTGGAAACCACGATCTGTGAGGAGAAACAACGTCCCAGGTTGTGTCAGTGGACGTTTGTGTATACACTATGATGAAAGGGTTCTGTTATCAAAAGGTTTGGGAAGTGCTTTACATTTTCCCTTTGGGACATTAATAATACATAAGAGCATATGAAAGACTTTGAGATTCTAGAGTATTTTCTCGGCATTTTCCAAACATAGTCAAGGAATTCTTTGTCATAGCAGATCTGTTGCTTGAGCACATTTGGAAAATGCTGGTTTCAGACTACTTACTTTTTCCTGTGAGCTTGCATATGTAACTATACGTGAGGTAAACATCTTTTCTCTTATGGCAGATTTCTTAGTGAAGGATTTGATGACAGTGTTACATAGATTGTATGTAGGAGGTCTGGGCTCCCAAGTTTAAGTATCTCAATATGTATCCCCTCTAGACCAGAAGTTCCTAATCTGGCTTCATGGAAGGATTTCAGTCTTTTAGGCTAGAGTGTAGCATTAGATCCAAGAGCTATGCATCTTAGAGTTTCTTTCGTTGACTTTTATGTAAATATTTAAGATATTTATGCCTTGACAGTCCTCAGGTTTTAAACTTTTAAAACTGATACTTAACTGATATTTATAGTTATCAACATCACTTTACATCCATTCGGGAATCATTATAATCATCAGATACAAACTGTTTCGTTCAAAGTTTATTTAAAGTGTACTGCCTTTATTATTTTTAAATAGAACGATATCTGACATCTAATCTGTCTGTTTTTTGTGTATTACTTTCATCAACTTTGCCATATCCCCATACAACTTATACTCTTAGGCACTTAATACACATGACAAAGCTCAGTTATAGCACTCTTCGAAGAAATTAAAATTTGGACATAAGGTCATGATACCTAAATTCTTCTTAGAACTGTTCTCAAATGGGAGGTGGGGACTGAGGATGGCATGGAACTCCCTTTCCCGAAGCAGGGAGGTGGGGACGTGATTCCCTGTCCTCCAGTATCTTCCCCATTCAATATCCATGGATCAGGTGAACGAAAAAGATACTAAGTAATGGGAATAATTCAGGATGAAATTAGGCGATCCATGTAGAGTTCTTAGCAGAGTACCTGACATATAGGAAGCATCCGACAAGTACTTCTATTGTTGTAATTTTTATTATTTTATGGATTTTTATAAATTGACTTTTTTCAGATAAAGCAAGGTAGACATTTGTGAACATTTTAAGACATCTATCCCTATCATTTGATTTCCAATTCTACCATCTTAATGGTATCTGAATCATTCATAGCGTACCATAAACTCTTTCGATATCTCGAGTTTCCGTTGTTAAAATAAGTCATTATATGAGTCTTTTATGAAGATGCTAAAATAAAACATACCAGGAAGAGAAATATAGTTTCACATATTTTCTCTTTAGTTACTTCTATCTAAACTTACTGCATATTTAGTAAATTGGAAGAATTAAAGAAATGAGTTGAGAATATGCATTTCTAACATCAAAAGAGATCATTTGGCTATAATGGGCCTGGGGCACAATCTGTGTATAGTCATTTGAAAACCAATTGGGATATTTCTAAAGTGATCAGTTCTATAGGAGTATAACCATATCTCAGGAATAGGTAATGCATGGCCAGACGTTAGAGGTGGATGTTGTATGCATTTATGTGTGTCTACCCCTTTGCAAAGTCAAGTAGAACACTTACTCCACTCCAAATGTGTTTGCTCTTTCTAGATGGTTACTTTGTTTAGATAGGACATAGCATCACAGCACTCATTTCAATTAAAACAGATTTTATTGTTGTGGAAGCTGCTTTGCTAGGTACAGATAGAAAGAGGAAATGATGGAACATTCCTCCTACAAAAATAGGATCAACAAGTACTCCACTGGTAGGAAAAGAGGCTATACATATTTTGAGATTGGAGTGGTTGTTATTTTTTAAATATATGTGTCAGTTTTAGGACCATTGACTCTTTGCTTTGAAGGAGGAAGATCACAGCTTCTACCACTCTGCGTACTGCTCGATTTTCCTTAGTTATATTATCTTTATATTGTCAATAAGAATTGTATTATCTTCTATAACAATGATCTCCATATTTGTTTAGTATTGATTCTATACTTAAATGAACTCATAGTCATTAAGGGCTCATTACAAGTTCTTTTGATCACAGCTTTTTAATTCTTAAACTTTTATTCAAACCCTAATTGGCTGGATTTTCTTCACAGGACGTTTTCTTTTTCATAAAGGGCTCACGAATCCTGGAATTATTTAATGCTTTGTGTCTGTTATGTCTGAATGACATTTTAGTTGCATATAATATTTTTAGGATATACGCTGTTTTTTTAAAAATAATTTTAAATGAAAAATAGTTCTTCATCATCTCCTGGCATTGAACGTGATTCTGGGAAAGTATGAAGTCAGCCTGACTTCCTTTCCTTGTATGTGATTTTTTTTTTCTATGTGGGTATCTGGAGAAGTTTTTTCCCTTGAATCTCAGTAGCTTCATTAAGATTATCTGATTATTGATCATTCTGTGTATCATTTTCTTGAAAGTTGGTAAACCCTTTTGATCTGCAGTTTTTTTCTTCATTTTGGTGACTATTTTGTAGTATGTATTTGAATATATATATTCAAATTTTCTGTTCCATTTTTTGAAAGTATACAAATAGTATCATCTTTATCTTCTGATGTAATTACTTTGCCTTTTTTTCCCCGTGGATTCACTGTGAGATGTCAGTCTTTTGCTCTGTCAGTAATTTGATTTTTAGTGTGGCCCTTCTGTTCTTTCATCTTTCCAAGACTTTTAGTTCTGCAAGATACTGTTTTAGTCTTTGTTTTGTGTCCTTAGGTCTTCTTTTTCAGTCAATTCAATTGTTTTTTGTTTTTGTTTCATCTCATTGTTTTGTTTTACTTTGAGATTGGCTGGGCTTCTTAAATCTGTTAAACTTTGTTTTCACTAAACTTGGTAAGTTTTTGCACTTTATTTCTTCAAATACTTTTTCTGCAGGATGTTTTCTTCCTCTCATTATGTTACTCCAGTGACACATATGTTAGACCCTTTAATATCATCCTGCAGGTACTTGAAACTCTGTTCATTTTTCTTTTTTCATTTTTTTTTCTGCCTGTTCTTCAGCTTGGATAGTTTATTTTCATCTATCTTCAAGTTCACTGGATCATTCCTCTGTTGTCTCCACTCTGCTACTAATATCATCCAGTGAAGTTTTCATTTCACGTATTGTATTTCTCAGTTTTAAAATTTCCAAATTATTTATATTTTCTATTTCTCTCCTTAGAACTTCTACTTTTCTATTACTTTCAAATGTGTTCCATTTTGTCTCATAAAGCATGTTTATAATAGCTGCTTCAAAGTCCCTATTTGATGATTCTAGCATCTAGGCCACATTGGGGTTGGTATCTATTGATTATCTTTTCCCTTGAGCACTGGTAACATTTTCCTACTTCTTTATATATTGAGTAATTTTTAATTGCAGTCTGGCCATTTTGATTATTACATTTCTTTGGTATTGGGTTGTGTTATAATCCTAAGAAGAATGTTGATTTTTCTTTGTTTTAGCAGGGAATCAACCTCATTGCTTCAGACCAGATTCTGGCTTGCCTTCTGTGGGTTCCAATCTTAGTTCAGTTTTCAGAGTCTTTGCCATCCTCCTTTGATCTGTCTTGTGCACGTGCCACTCGGCAGCTAATATGAAACTTGGTGACAGTTTACCGTCTTAGTTCACTTTTCAGAGGCCTTGCTAAGCTGTTGTAGATATTCCCCCCATATGAGCTCAGTGGTGAGCCAGAACCTGGTGTGGTTTTCTATATGGAATTAGAAAGATTCCTTTCTACGGCTTTCTCCACTAGGGAATTCCCCCCATACCTTCCAATCCTTAAGGGCCTCTTTTCTCACCTGTTCAGCTCAGAAATCTGGGATAAAAATAGAAAGCAGGATTTTAACTTCCTATATGGCTGCTCTGTCACACAGCTCTGTGACTGGGCCCTCCATTTGGGGAAAAGTCACAAGACAAAAGAGAAATCAACCTGGAAACTCACCTGCTGGTAGGTAGCTTTTCCACAGTACCCCTGCTTTTGTTTAGTTTTCAACATCCTCAGGTAGTTGTTCTTTGAATGTTGTGCAGTGTTTTCAGTTGTAATCAGTGGAAGAGATAGTGTGTAGTGGGCTTACCCCCTCATGGTGGAAGCAGAACTCTCATTCACTTGAACTGCATTTCATTGAGTCCCTTTTTATTAAGGTCTTGTTTTTCTTATTAAGTTTGATAACATAAAGTATTATGATTCTTTTCCTCTTCCTTGAGATGTTGGATCCTTTGTTCTTTGCATGATGTGCTTCTGTCTGCCCTTTTCTGGTTTTGTTGCTGTTCTTGTCTAGCAGGTCTGCATGTTTCCCTCCAATAATGTTTGAGTGACGCTGAGACTACAGAGTGTGGCTGACTTCTTGATTATCTTTACATCTTATTTAAGACTAGTTTCTTTTACGCTCAGAGTTCAGTTTGAGAAGCAGGAACACTTAACTCTCTGCATTTGCGGTCTTCACGTCCACGAATTGAACCTACCATAGATAGCACCCTGCAGATATGGAGGGCCAACTGTATTCATCGCACTGTGTCATCTCATATAAGGGACTTGAGCATCCACGGATTTTAGTATCTGCACGGGCTTCTGTAACCAGTGCCATGCAGATACTAAGAGACAGCTGTATTCCGTGTTTCATTCATGTTTTGTAGCTTAAGAAAATGGTGTCGGAGAAGGAGAATAGCTGCACTTAAGAGGGATGTGATCTTTATTAGAATACCCAGACTCAGTTCACTCAAATGACATTCTGTTAAACGTCCTTCATAAGAGGTTACTTTTGGACTTAGGATCATTGCTCCAGTTCCATGTGAAGTCCAGGAATCTTCATACCCATTAGAGTCTACCCACTTATTAGGCTTCTGTGTTTTACCTGTTTTTCCTAGTAGTTATTTAATTCATTACTCAGAAGAAAGAGAAGATAAGAATGCCAGTGTAAAATTCGCTTCACTTTAGATTTGAGGGTGTTCATGAGAATCCTTAGGATTTGTAGACTCCCCTGTGTAATTAGAGGAGATGAGCTCTGTATACCTCTGGTCAACCCCAGAATCTTCTGTCTTTTTCACTGAATTCCAGTTTCTAAATTTTATTGCGTTAGGTCATGTGCCTTGCCTTGTTTGGTTTCTTCTTCTTTTTTTTTTTTTTTTTTGCTGGTTTTTACTATTTTGTTTTTATTTTATTACATATAAGTGGAAGAAATTCTACCATATAATTTTGTTTCAGAAATTTAAGATCTTTTTAAAGTACAAAAATTAATATACATAGGCTTATTTGTACATTACATCTGTGTAATCTCACTGTTTTCTTCCCAACTCTCTTAATCTTAAGGATTCTTCAAGGCACAACTCAAATTCTCCATCTTCTGTGATGCATTTCTTGAGTGTTACACCTGGCAATTATTTCTACCTGTCTGAAATCTGACAGCAATTACTATACCTCTTGTTACCTCTCACTGTGTGTTGAAGTAGTTGTGATCTTTTACTATGTATGTGCTTTCTGATGTCATCTAACCCAAAGGTTCTTTGGTTGTAGAGACTGGTGTATTAATTTGTTTCCTGAGGATAGTATCTGAGGTGTGTACTTAATCAATCAACATTTCCTGTGCTTATCTGCTGTCTTGTGGATTACTCAACTCAAAATAGATATCTTGGGCTTCCCTGGTGGCGCAGTGGTTGAGAGTCCGCCTGCCGATGCAGGGGACACAGGTTCGTGCCCCAGTCCATGAAGATCCCACATGCTGCGGAGCGCCTGGGCCCGTGAGCCATGGCTGCTGAGCCTGTGCGTCCGGAGCCTGTGCTCCGCAACAGGAGAGGCCGCACAGTGAGAGGCATGCGTACCGCAAAAAAAAAAAAAAGATATCTTTTCTCAAAACTGTGGAAGTATGCTCCTGCAAGTGAAGATTCCCTCTGCAGGTTTGGCCATTACTGAATCTTCCACAGGAAATTCTTTAAAAACGTAATGACATAATGACTGTGAAAGTGTTTTATAAAGTACCAAGTACTCTACACACGTAAGACCATGATATGATCATGACTTATGTCATCTCTGCCACTAATGGTCATCAGGTCAACTGGGGGACCAGCTTTATTCACTGCTGCCTTGTTCCACTGTCTCATCCTGACCTTGATACTCTGGCAGCGGTGACCCTCAACGAGATAATCTGACAGTCAGCAGTGACTCACCATAGACTATTACCTGCCTTTGTTAGTAGCACTCAGACAGCATATAGGTAATTCCCCAAGTTTCCTGTCCATTGTCTCTGTGATAAAACATCGTCTTTTACAGTAATTCTGAATCTCATTCCCCAAAAGGTTTACTATGGAACCTCCTTTGGCCTGTGTCCTCCTCCTGAAAGCCCCCGTACTGTGTGTTCTAAGTTTGTACTCAGAAGCTAATTGAACTTCCTTGGAATATTCTTTTATTTTGCCTGAAATCATTAAACAGTGACTTCGTGCTATGGTTATATATGCTCTCAAAACCCATTGCTGAGTAGAGAAAAGTAAATGTGGTTGGAGCTAGATGGGTTTGAGCAGGTTTGTATTTTTTATTTTGGATGTGCTTCTCATATGTATTTATACTGTTTCCTTGTTTTAATTTTAAGGTCCTTGAGGATACGAATAACGATTAAATCTGTTGTGAAAAATGGAGGATGAAAGAGGGCATGAGCAATACCTATAACATTGTAAGTGGGGGAAATAGAGTGATAAGGAATTGCTGGCCAAATACAGTAACACTGAACTGCAAAAGCATGAATCTGGAGTTTGACCAATTATAGCTGAGTGACCTTGGATAAGTTAGTTAACCTTTCTAGGTCACACCTGCAATTTGGAGAAAATGAGAATATTTGCCTCCTATGGGGCTCTTGATAATGAATATAAAGTGTTTATAGCAGTGCCGGGAACGTAATATAGGCAAATAAAAATTGTTATATGCTATCATCATCATCATTTTATTGTTAATTCTTCCTTGCAGCTTTAGCAAAGTAGCTACAGGACAACTAAAAAGCGAATATATAGCTTGAAGTAGGAATATGGGGTTTACTATGCCAAAAGTTGATACAGGCTGAGGATTAAGAAAATAACAAGTACTTCTTATGGGCATTGTTTTAAAATGTTACATGTATTATCTGATTTAATACTTACAGCAACACTAGTTTAACCCCTTGTATAGACAAGGAAACTGAGGCACTGAGTGAGCGGTTAAGTAACTAGACTAAGGTCACATAATTAGTAAATGGTTGAGCCAAGATTTGAAATCTGGCCAGGGGTGCATTTAATCTATATTTGGAGTTGTGTGGTAGTGGGGGGATATTTTCATGCATGGGGGAATCATGAGTAGATTATTGGTCAAATTTTGATGTCTGGGCAATGTCCTTACAGTGAAGATCATTGTCAAGGGGGGGAATTTTGAAGTGTGTTCTCTTATCAGAGAGAAAATCTTAGAGACATATGGAGCCAAGGCCTGACCCAGGGATGGGGAGCTTGTAATTTGATTCAAGCCATGTGGAATTAACTAGGAAAAAAATGAAAGGTGATTGTGGAGTGTGTTGGATGATGGATCTGGGTGTGATGGAACAAATGATGGGCAGCTATTTAAGATAGCTGGGTACCATCCCGTTTTTGCCACTATCTAGTTTGGTGACTGTGGGCAAGCTATTTCAGCTTGCAGGGTGGAGACGCTTGGTTTCCACAGTGGAAGAATAAAGAATCATATGGGATTTCCTCTACATATGCTTCGGATTTTGAAACTCTCAAATCTTTTTGCATCGTCCACTCTGACACTGGAAATTATCCATACCATACATTTAACATTTATTTTCTATCTCATTTTGTACAGTGGTCATTCATTCATACTGTTTGTTCAGGATGTACTACAGGCTCACTGTGTGACTTGTTTCCTTAATTAAAATTGGTCTGGGGGAGACTGTATTCTGCCTCCCGGAATTCTTAGAATTCTAGCACAGTGCCCTGAACAGAGCGGGCACACAGTCAGTGTTGTTTATATGGATGATAGTAGTATAGTAATGTTTAGAATTCCACATGAAATAGTGCAGCAAGTATGTGCAAAGCTCCATAAAATCAGCGCTCAGTCACTTTTTAGAGAATCTTCTTAAAAAAAAAAAAAAGTATGGACTTTGTGCTGAGAAAACTATGTGAGTGAGATCATCTCTGCCTTCAGGAAAGCTTACTGACAAGGGTGCAAGTAACCATCATAGAACTGAAGCTCCTAGGGCTGAGGAAACACAACTGAGTCCAGCTCTCCCCATACACATTGGATCCCCATTATGACATCCCCACCAAGTGGTGGTTTGGCATCTTCCTGAACACTTTCAATGACTGTGAACTCACTACAGCTCATTCTATCCAGGGTGGAATGATAGGCTCTCAAGCTTTGTGTAGGAGGAAATGTCTTGATGAAGAGCAAAGGTCTTTTCTAGGCTGAAGAAAAGCCATGGTAATGGTCTTAGAGATGTGAATTTGCTATGTTGGAGCAATTTGGGAAAGGACCTCAAAGATCCTTTGTAGGAGCAAAGTTATCGAAGTACCAAAGTAAAGGGCATGTTGTAGGAACACCAGATGGTCTAGCTTGACCATTTATCAGCAACAGGTTTGGGGTAGAGCAGTGAAATTCTTAGGTAGGACTGGAGCTTTTAATTGGAAGGACCTTGACTGTCCTCTACATTTGGGCTGGATAATGGCCCCAACGGAAGTCATAATCCTACGTTCAGTGAGTGGTTGGTTGGGTAAAATCACTGTTAGCAGTCACATCTCATGTGTCCCCCAAATTCATATCCTTTATTCTCCCCTGGAGAACTACCCACACCCATGGTTTTTCTTCAGTTTAGAGAAAAGGTTAGAGCAGGAATGTTGAAGGGCCCTCTGCTGGCCTTATTTCCATGTAGATCTGTTTTAAATTCATCGTAACCCTACAAGGAGGCTGTGTCAGTCTGTCCCACCTGACAGAGCCTTAAATCCTCCCAATGCGGTTTTTACTATTGTTTTTACTAAAGAAAGCAAGCATCCTGATTTTGGGGGTGTGGAAGTTGGGGGACACTGATAAACAGGTCTTTGCCCTTATTGTCTTCTCCCATGATAATGAACCCATCACCAGCACAGGAATTTAATGCCATGATTTTTCCAAGAGCCATCCAGTCCCATTGCAGCCCTGCCTGAAAATATAAATACACTTCCTAGGGACAGATTTGCATTTTTTGGTGAAAGAAATTCATATATATGGCAAAGATGCCTCTGTAATTATCGAGAATTTATTTCTGTCCCCAGATGTCAGCAGTCAAATTCGACATAAATATATTTTGTGTAAATCTGTCGGCAGCTGGTCTCCATTCAGGTTTCTGGAGATATTAGCCTGTCTTTGAGTTTATGACAAAGTTAAAAATTATTCATTAAACTGACCTGCAGTATATTCAGTAACTGGAAAATTGCCTTGCAGTTCTATTTGGTTTGTAGATGTGATCACAAGTAAATTTTTAACTTAATTAATTGGCCGTTTCTGTTGACAAGAAATTTATGTGGTAATAATTTGCTCGAAATAGATGCCGACTGTAGGAAATGAGATATCCATCATAGGCTTGTGTTCCACCAGCTGCACAGTGGCTATTATGAAAGTATTTCAGCCTGCGCCGACCCCAGTGTTTGTGCAGTCAAGATTATATATACCCACGATCCATAGCCTGCCAGAGAGGCGCTGGTGGAGGTCTATGATAACAAAGACTTTGTGATTTATGGCTTGCTGTGAAAGCAGAGCTTGATGAGATTAAACAATTTCATAGCACAAGTGTTTCTCAAGACCTGATTTGTAGTTGCAAGCTGATGGTAAATCACATTTATATATCTGCAAGCGTGCTCAGCAGAGGACTGCAATTACAGTTTAAGACAGCTACTTTTTATTTAATTTTTATCCTGGTTTTGTCTCTTTTATATCCCCTTCGTCTGCAAACCATTCACCTTCACAAGTCCTTTCTTGGTTAGAAGGCCAAAGATTGGAGTCAATGATGTTCTTCTTGTCTTTGCGCCAGCTTGGGAGAGAGACCAGGAGGACTGCAGAGCAGCACAGACTGGTTCAAACTGGCTTTGACTGGTGTGTGCTCTTTGTTCAATCCTTTGTCCAGAGAGAAATCTGTTTTCCTGTTTTCCCTCCGAGTGCAGCTGATACTTGAACTTCTTAGTGCACAGCTTGAGTAAGAGGGGCCTTCCTCATCCTGGGATGTAGGTTGACTCTGAGTACATGATGTGCACGGGGGATGAGAATTAAACTGATATAGGAAGCTCCACTTCAAGGTGGCGGGATACCTCCGGGGCGTACAGCTGGTCCCCTTGAATGTGCAGTGCAGAATTGTGTCTCCCCTGCAAACCTGTGAGGAATAAACTAATCAGTTTATTTAACCAGTTTATTGGTTACGTGCTGTGGACACATCTCTGCTCTAAGTACTAGTATAGCAATCTCTGCCCTCAGGCAGTTTATAATCTACACGTGGTACTTACCAAAAGAAGCACAAACTAGAAGTGGCAAGACTTCACATGATAACCTGGAATGGGTGGTACACACACTGCTGGCGGGCAGAGGGGAGAGGAGAGAGTGGACTCGCAGCTGGGAAGGCAGAGAAGGGGAGTAAAATACGTGCCCAAAGGATAAGTTGGATTTCAAGTAGGAGCATTCTGGGAATTTCAGTGATCTAATCTGCACTAAATGGAAGTCTCCAAAATACCCAGCCATGGGTTCAAGTACAGGCTGAGTGGCTAGAGATTTAATAATTATAATAGCAACGTAATGTAAAACTTTTGATGAATGCTTACTATATGCCACAATAAGTGCTTTGTATGTATCATCTTGTTAATCCTCATCATAAACTTAGAAAGTGAGGGCTGTTGTGTTCCCCATTTTGACATTGAGGAAACTGAGGTTTAGAGAGGTTAAGTAACCTGACCACGTTCATCTAGATGTTGAGTTGAGCTGGTTCTGAAACCCTGGTGTATGTATTTCATCCCACAGTCTATATTCTTAACTACTGTGTTTCACTGGTTTTAGATAAGGAACATGAATATTATTAAGGAAACGATACCACTGAGCAGTTATCATACGCTCAAGATAATTCTTTTTTCCTCCAAAATTTAGGATACAGGTATCCCCCACTTTTTGAAAAATTCACTTTATGTCATTTTGTTTTTAAAACACCTGCATTAATACCTGTTTCCGCTAACTGAAAGAAATCCAAAGAGGATTTTTGCTTTCAGGGGAAATGGCGAAAGCACAAATAATGTTCATTCTTGGCTTTGCGGTTGGCAGTTGCAGAGGCAGTGCACACCCTGAGCAGAAAATGGCCCCGCCAAGCTCCTTCCCCGGGAACTACACTCAGCATCTCAGCATCATGCCACCAGAGCTTTGAACTGTGTCTGTGAGCATCTCTGCTTCGTCTCCATTTATTCTGTGCATCCTTTAGCAAAATGTGCCCTAAGGGAATTACTTTTTTGCTTTACACCATTTTGGTTTATGAAAGGTTTCATAGGAACCCTCTGCTTATGGATAGTGGGGGAAACCTGTATTGTATTTGGTCTTTGTGGTGGGCTGAGTCACGCCCATGCAAGTATGTGCACATTCTAATCCCCAGAGCCTGTGATTGTTACTTTATGTGGCAAAGCGACTTTGCAGATGTGATTAAGTTATGGATCCTGTGATGGGGATATTAAGTTGGATGATCTCGGTGGGTCTGATGTAAACACAATGGTCCTTATAAGACAGAGCAAGTGGTGTCAGTCAGAGGAGGAAGTGGTGTGGTAAAGGCAGCAGAGATTAGAGCGATGTGCTTTGAATATGGAGGAAGGGGATATAGGACAAGGAACACAGCACTTAGACAGGAAGCCATGAGAAGCTTAAAAAGGCAAGAAAATGGCTTCTCCCCTCAGAGGTACCAGAGGAGGAACCAGCCTTGCTGACACCTCACTTTCACCCCTATAGGATTCATTTCAGATTTGGTGACTTCTAGAACTTTAAGGCAACAGACTCGTGTTGTTTAAGTGACTAAGTCTGTGGTAACTTGTTACAGTAGCAACAGGAAACTAATACAGTCTTGGACAAATTCCAACCAGCTCTACAGAGAGTTTAACCCTGACTTTAATGAAATACTGTTTTATTTTCTGTTAACTTGTTTAAGGTAGGGGTACCTTTTGATTTCTCTATTCTTCCCCTTCTTCTCTTTTTGTATCCAGAAGGACAGTGATTATTCGTTTCTTTCATGCCTGAATTTCCAATGCTTAGCGTGGTACCAGGCATATAGTAGGTGCTCATAAATATTTACTAAATTAGTAAATGAGATTACCTCATCTATGTCCAGGATATAGGTATTCAGTCTGTCTAGAATCTAGTTTTCTGTACAGCCTAACCTGCTGAAGGTGTAACTTGTCTTTATGAAGTCACAAAGGGAATAATGAGGGACCTTGTTTATGGTTGTCTGCAAATTTGGAATATATCAGTGTAGTGAGGGGAGCAGTAAGATGCCTAGAAAAGCCAAGACTGGCTTAAGAATCTCTAGTAAGTCAATGTGAGTGGTTAATTGGGCCAAAAAATTTTTAAAAATAGGTGAACCTTTATCTTCATAACAGAAAAGTAAGAGAGCTTAATGAAAAGCATATGGACTCTGCTTCCATCCCTGTGTTGGCTTTTGTCTTTTACTTGATAGTTAGGTTAGATAGTGGTTTCTATTTGTTTATTATTCCCGGTTTTATGCCCCTGAGGGTCTTTTAGCTGGAGACTTATGGGCATGGTCCTGCCTACTGAGTACAGATGTTAAACTCACCAATGAAGCTCTTTATGAGGGGGTGAGCCAGTTCAGTGTCTCTGGCCTGGATTCCAGAGACCTGGTTTAAAAATCTTGGGAAAGCTGAGAGCTTCGTTTGTCACTCTAGGGTACTAGTGGATTAGCATCCCAATAAAGGTTAATTGAGGTGGATGGACCTAGAGTCTGTCATACAGAGTGAAGTAAGTCAGAAAGAGAAAAACAAATACCGTATGCTAACACATATATATGGAATCTAAAAAAAAAATGGTCATGAAGAATCTAGGGGCAAGACAGGAATAAAGACACAGACCTACTAGAGAATGGACTTGAGGACACGGGGAGGGAGAGGGTAAGCTGGGAAAAAGTGAGAGAGTGGCATGGACATATATACACTACCAAACGTAAAATAGATAGCTAGTGGGAAGCAGCTGCATAGCACAGGGAGATCAGCTCGGTGCTTTATCAGCACCTGGAGGGGTGGGATAGGGAGGGTGGGAGGGAGACGCAAGAGGGAAGAGATATAGGGACATATGTATATGTATAATTGATTCACTTTGTTACATAGGAGAAACTAACACACCATTGTAAACCAATTATACTCCAATAAAGATGTTTAAAAAAAGAAGGAAAACACATGTTTCACACGATCCTAACCCATGTACTTCTATGCAGCCCCTTTTATCTCTGCCTATTTAGTCCTCCCATCTTTAAATACAGAGCTCAAAATCAACATTCTTCTTTAAAAGGCAAATACTGTATGACCCCACTTCTCTGAGCGATCTAAAATAGTCAAATTCACAGAAACAGAAAGTACAGTGGTGGTTACCAGAGGCCTGGAGGAGGGGAAAAGGGGGAGCTGTCCTTTAGTAGGTGCAGGGTTTCTGTTTGGCAAGACAGACAGTCCTAGAGAGCTGTTCACAATAATGTGAATATGCTTAATGCTACTGACTGGTAAATTTTATGCTTTTTCCACCACAATTAAAAAATAAACAACATTGTAAATCAACTATACGCCAATAAAATTTAAACAAATAAATAAATAAAAACTAAAAAAAAAAGTTTACTGAATTTAATTTTCTGTTTTAAGTGTTATGCATTTTAAAGTTCTCCCCAGTGCTAGAGTCCCTCTTGAAAAGGCAGTAAATTCATATCATTAAGCTACCAAATGTAATTCAGTTCAAATAAGCATATTTGGCAATCTTTATTCTGGATATGTGGGACTGACCTTGTGTTAAGAGTAAATCATTTCATCCCAGACAAGGTCTGTTTGGAGTTAATTGGGGAAGCAGCGTAGATGTGCAGTAGGTCACTTGAAGCTTTTTATTCTCTTTCTGGTCCTAATTCAAAGAGTCACCGTGGCATACATTTTCTCATGCTAGTTCTTCCATCTTTTTATAAATTTCAGTATTTGATACAGTCTGGAAGGTGAAAAAGACAATGAACATCTTCCCACTGGAGATTCTTTATCAGATTCCCTGCTTCATCATATTATTTTAGAATGGCTAATTTGTTAGCTCCAGCACTAAAAAGACAGTGTGGGAGAGGAGAGAGCACATTGGTCTGGGGAATCAGATGATCTGGGCTCTAACCCCTGCCTGTCCATTAACCAGCCCACTGACCTTGGGCATTTCTTGTCTTTGAGCCTCAAGTTTTTCCACAGTTTTTAAATGTGAGGGTTGAAAGAGAACAGGAGTTTTCAGCCCACATTCTAAGAGGTCAGAATATGTGAGTTTCTTGGCAGCTCTGCTGAGAGACCAGAATGAGAGTGGTTTGAACAGCAGTTGAGGGTGAGACCAGCCAAGGGCCTCAGGCCCTCATCCTTCCCTTTTGTCCAAAGTAAGTAGTTTGCTTCAGCAGCAGTGACCCCCAGCACACAGGTGGACTTGACTTTCTTCATTCATGTACTTTTAGCTTTAGCTCCTTAATCTCTATCCAAGGACTAGATCACATTTTATCTTTCCAGGAACTCTCGCCCAGCCATTCTAGTTTCCACAAAGATATTTTCCTGAATTCTTTGAGAACCTAGTTGGGATCAAAAATGTTCCCACTATACAACACAGTGTATTGTACCATGCATTATAGATTTAGTTGTCTTAATCTAACTCAACACTAAGCTCTCTGAGGACAGAGATCCTGCAATTCTTTGGTATCTTCTGAAGCGGTAGATGTGTAACAAAAATAACAGAAGTATTTATTATAATTAAATAATAACTGTGCCAGCCTACCCCTGATAGGAAAGG